>NW_028292584.1:5927905-6295318 GCF_029948245.1 Actinia tenebrosa
AAGACCCTGGTGGCGATGGGGTATAATACTCTTTAAATCTAAGAATTGCCTATCGCTGTTCTGTAGTTATCTACGGCGCGTATAAGATTGAAGAGCCAGACGTTAGGAGACTCAGGTCGATGAGACATCCCGGTAACTGCGTTGGGAAGTTGGTGAGGGAGTTCTTTGAGGATTCCTCTCGTGGTGGTAAGTTAACCCCAAAGAGAAAAGAAGCCATAAGAAAATGGGAAAACTCCACCTATAAGGCCGGAGCAACGATAGACAACATCAAAAATTAGAAACCCTCTTAGAGAGGCAAATGCATGTGAAAGATATCACGGATGGGTACGTTTATCCTGGGACTCATAAGTATGGAGGTAGGGGTGTTCCTATAGTCATCTACCAACATAATGGACACGCTTGGAGGGAGTTGAGATTCCCCAGCAAGAAAGAGACTAAGGTCTATGAAACTTCTCCATTAGCAGATTTAATAGACGAGAACTCCATTTGGTTGATGGATTCAGAAGGAAGTCAGTTTATGACGCAAGACGGCACTTTGTATCGCCCTGAAATCGAACACCAGCGCATCCAAAGCGCCTGCGAAACCCTTGGGGAAGACTTCTCAGACGAGGTCCTTAGCAGCCGCAGCTTGGACTTCCTAGCCGCAAAGAAAAGGAATGGTTGGAAACCTACCCCAAAAGAGTTCAAAGATATCTCCAAGGCCCGTGTAGAACACGGTCATGGAGGTCTTTGGAACATGGAATACAACGAAAACGAGTATGTCTCCTTAGACATGAAGCACTGCTATCCTGCGTCATTTAAAGGCCTGGGAGATTGTAAGGAATATTACGACCGCTACGGCCATCCAGATTCACAGTTCTTTCGTGTGTCCTTAGACGGCAGCTACGACGCGCCAGCTACGGGGTTCGTCAGATTAACGTCTTGGAAGTTGGCTAAAGACTTGCACCCCATAATTTACGCATGGTACGGGAAGCATCTACAAGAGAAAGAATGGATACCAGTGCCATTGTTAAAGTTCTTTGAAGAGCGCGAACTCTTAAAATACACAGCGCATGAAGCCATACTTTGCCATAGCGCCTACACAAAGTGGCTCCCAGAGCACAACCCAACCGCCCGAATAGTCATAGGAAAGTTTACCCAGGGCGCCAAAGAAGGCGAGAAGCACATGCAACGGCGTTTAATAACAGACGAAGGAGAGTTAAGCTTCCTCATAAAACGTGCCCACGATCAAGGAACGATGGTGTCTGTAGAGAAATGGGATTACCTCGTAGAAGATCAGCTGCACAAATGGAATGCGCTGTGTTATTACCAGGACCATCGGCCGCAGTATTACCATCTGCGTGCCAGCATGTTAGCCTACGCGCACATTAACCTTCTCGCAATGCTCTTGCGGTTTGACAAAGAAGACATTCCACGCGTAGCCACGGATTCCCTATACGTGAAACCGCACGTATTGGAAAAGATGAAAGAATTCTACACAGAAGACGAGTTAGCGGAAAGTGGACAATGGCGCGTCAAAGACGAAGAAATAAAAGCTTGGAGGGAACGCGTAGAATATCACGGAGAACACACCCGTGGTTCCGTAACCCCCACTGCGGACCCCCTACCTTCAGTTGCGGACCCTATTTCCTACCAACGCTTCTCTTACCTTTACGGTACGGGAGGTAGCGGTAAGACGACGCGTGTGTTAGAACTCTTTCCTAAGATAAAGGTGCTAACTCCAACGCATCGTTTGGAAAGAGAACTCTGCGAAATGGGCCACGACGCGCAAACTTACCACAGCTTCTTTCGTTGGAATGGCCAAAAGTGGGTGCCGGAAGCCATCCACGACATACCTCCCGTGATACTTTGGGATGAAATCTGTACCGTGCCCTTAGAAATCCTGCAGGAGTTCGTAGACTTCCTCCGTGGAAAATGCCAAGTCGTATTTGCCGGGGATCCATGTCAACCACCTCCTATAGCCGGAGAAATGCCCCATGAATGGTTAAAAGAAATGGTAGACTATCATGAAGAAATTAACACAGACTACCGTAGCAAGGATCAAGTGAGGAAATTAAAGGCAGAATTAAGGGGCCTTAGCGACGCCGAACAATCTAAGGTGTTACGTAAGAGGGTACGAGCAAAGTCTTACGAAGACTTCCTGTATTCTTGGCATCCTGAGGATTTGGTGTTAAGCAGTAAGCGCGCAGCACAGTCGCGCATACAAAAAGATCTACTCAAAATACACCAGGAGCGGTTCCCTAGTCATTTGGTGCCCGTTTGTTATAAGCCGCGTGACACTCGCATGCAAAGAAGAGATATCTTAGTACCAGGCACGAATGTTCAACTAGAGAACGCAGTTACCCACGATAAAGCCTGGGTACCCATAGAAAAGGTGGAAAAAATAACCTCCCATCCAGACTGGCGCTTAGGCTATTGCATGACAGTCCACAGCGCGCAAGGGCTTACCATAAAGGAAACCTTATGGATCATAGACCAACGGCTGTGTTGGAGCAACCTTATCTACACCGCCGTAAGCCGCGTAGAATATGCCAAACAGTTAAAAAGAGCCTGGGGGCCGCAACTGCGTTACGATAAGACGCCAGAAGAAGTAGCTAAGGAGAACATTGCTAAGAAACTCCTTCGCTACAAGCGCCACGACGAAGAAAAAAATATGACGTTCGACCTATGCGTGGACGACGTCTATAAGAAAGGCGCCCGCTGCGCAAAGTGTAACATACCTCTACTATGGAGGTTTGACCCGAATGACGATCAGCAGTTCTCCGTGGATCGCATAAATAATAAACGCGGCCATTGCAGAGGTAACGTAAGACTGACATGCCTAGAGTGTAATCGGGCGCGTGGAGCAGCACTACTTTGAGTCTTTGGGGACTATGAGCAGCTCTTCCTTGACGAATCCGCGACTTGGGCCATTTAGGTAATACAACACGGGTTGCCCTTCCTTGGTGACGGACTTCGAAATCTCATACGTTTCCAAAGACCAGTTAAGATCCGTGGCTCTCTTACTGCCACCTTCGAGTTCCCCCGGCTGATAGAGGTATCTGACCACTATGTCGCGGGGGAGCTTCTTTTCCTTCAGTCCGACCGCCCTTGAGCTTCTGACGTAGGACTTATGTTCCACGTGTTTCTTTTTTATAGCATCCTTGGGTTTTATTCCCGTAGCCCTGGCCGCCTCGTTGTTCAAAGCCGCGATGACCTGGGGGAGCCTCTGAGTCCATTCCCTGTTGCGCTTGGAGGGATCTTCCAGCTCTTTCCAATACTGGTACCCAAAGAGACGCTCGGCCAGGGTCTTATTGAATCTTTCGACGATGCTCTGACCCCTGTGGTACTCTGCTTCGGCTCTCCTAATTTTAGTGCTGTGATCTTTCAGGGTCTTAGTAACCACGCCCATGAACTCTGTCCCCGCATCCACTTGCAGCAGCTTAGGCCATTTCAAAACGCGCTTATAAATCCTACCTAGGGCTTCTGCGACTTCCCCAGAATCCTTGCTGGTTATGGGTTCGGCGTCCTTGTATCTGCTTGCGATATCGACTACGGTCAAAGCGTATCTATAGGTCTTTCTTCGCACCTTGTCGTGCGGTAAGAAAAGCAAATCTGCCTGATGAACCTCGTTGGGGGCATTTACGGTGAAGCTGGGCCTGGGAATGTACTTGGGCACAGGAAGATAAACCTGCCAGAGGGTTTGTTTTCTTAGCCAGTTCTTAGCCGTTTCTTCTGATACCCTGGCCGCGGTCGCGAGTTTCTTGATAGCTGACGCTCCTCTCCAATAGCCTTAAAGCCCGTAGTAAATCCTTTTGAGTTTGTCCTCTACGCGGCCCATTATATGAATTCCAGGACGAGATTGATCTTGCGTCCGTTGAAATCCACCGTCTTTCCGTCCACTTTGATGGTGATGTTTATGCTTTCTACCAAATGAGACAAGTCATAGCTCAAAGAAATGGGAGTGTATTCTACTGGGTCAAATGGATTACCTTTGGGCAGAAACTTGGACATAAGAGAAGACTTTTCTCCATTGTTGTAACTATGGACCAAGTCGCAATAGACTTCGTAAGAGGATGCGACTTTCCATTTCACAGGTATGGCTGTGTTGGTAATTTCCTTGCCTGAGACACCTAGTAAAGATCCTAATGCATCAGCTTTTCCTAGGGTTACCGAGAAATTGTTAGGAAGATTATGTTTGAAGGTCATTTCGTGTGGTAATCCCGTGGTGAGAGTGTAACCTACTTTGCTAATTCTTTTGCCAGTGTGATTGGGGTGTAATGTCCATTGGGTAGCATTACGCCTTGATAATTGTTAGACCCCGTATGCTCGGTAACCATGCCATTAATTAAATTATGCCAAGAATTGTACAAAGAGCAACTTATGAGCCGGACCTTATGGGCTTTGATGGGAGGATTCAAGTAAGTGGTAAAGTCATTCTTGTCGCTTTCCAAAAAGACGATCATTATATTAGATACGCCAAAGCCGCGCCTCCTGCCAGCCCTGCAACTCCTACGAATACCAGCTCATTGTCTTTTTGTTTCTTAGAAGGCTGGTAGTAATTCTTGAACTGAGGCTTTCTCATTCTAAAGTCGGGGTGCGCCTGTGCATAAAGTCTAAAGGCGTAGTCTGTATTTTCGAAGTTCTTATCCGCCTGCATCTTGTCTTGGTAGTTCTTATCCAACCAATCCCTGTAAGCTTGTCTTTTTTCATTCCAAGCTGCCACGTCCCGCTGATATTTCTCCAGCGCCAAGTCGTGTCTCTTTCTTTCAGCTTCGAGACTACTTCCGCCAGTTGCCGCCTTTTCTATGTACTTAGCCGCGTAATTGGCGCCAGTAAATGCTAAAGCAGCAATTAGTGAACCTCCTATCATAGCAGCCATTATACATTAGGGAGGTACTTTTCCTTACGTAGGTAATCCTTTACCATGATAGCCCCGCCTACGGCAGCGGTCATTTTAGCAAAGTTGGCGAAGCTCTTGCTTGGGTCTTCAGTAAAGCCTTCTTTGAGCACTTTCTTACCTACCCAACCAATACCCGCAACGATGGAAGTAATAATGGCTGCCTCTTCAACAGTTTTCAATAACGCGGTTGACATTATATTACAAAGCGAGAAGGTTATTCCATCACGGGTATTTTGCTTCTAGGCTCCTGCGTCACATGTACGGGTTCTACTTTCGGCTTCGTTGCCCGCCATTGTAAGTAGAGGCTGCCTGCTGCTATAGCAACTCCTAATGCGCCAATGACGTACCCAGGATAGTAGTATAGGGAATGGGGGTTCCAGCGCAATCTCAACACGGGCAAGACCCGTGTCAAAAATCCACCTACGGAAACAACCCACTCCAAGCGTGGTTGGGGGCAACAGCGCAAATATGTTAGTCTATATATGGAGTGCGAAGAATGTAAGAGAACTTTTAAGAAAGAAGCGGATTTGAAAAAGCATTTGAAAATGAAGACGAAGTGTATGAGCAGTTATGATTGTGGATGTGGTAAGAAGTTTGAGACTAAGGTTAAATTGTTTTGGCATTGTCAGGACTGTGAGTACGACTACGACGACCTAAAAAGTGCTTGGTATTAGGTATAAAATATTTCCTATTATATAGATGGAATCCCAAAGCAACTTCAGCACGGTGTCAATACCCGGTAACGGTGAGATTGATGTTAGACAGTTTTGGCGTCAGTCAGAAAGGAAGGTTAAAAGGACTCTCCGAAAAGGTATAGAAGAATTAGGAGCCCTGAAAGCGAGCATAATGGTAGAAGTAAGTTTGTCAAAAGACGAGGTAATGACGACAGCAATGTTGCGATCAAAGTCGTTAGTGATATTAGAATCCACGAATCTGGATAGGTCACTCAGTGAAGCCTTAGAAGCAATAATGGAGTCGCTGTCTAACTACACGAAAGAAGGATCGGGTTGGACAGTAGAGGAGGTTGAAGGAATAGAGATAAGTATGGCCAGGTACGTACCCATACGAGGGGGGAGTTACGTACCGCTACCAACGTGGGTAGAAAGGAAGAAGGCTATTGTAAACGTGAAGAATGAAGACAATCGATGCTTTATGTGGGCAATCAGGTCTGCACTGTATCCAGCAGAGAAGGATCCCTGTAGGACAAGTAAGTATCCCACAGATGATTTAGAGTGGGATGGTGTGGAATTTCCCATGCAGTTGATAGACATCCCCATATTTGAGGAAATAAACGATTTAGCAATTAACGTTTACGGAGTCAGAGAGCAGACGATAGTACCGTTAGTTCTGTCAAAAAGTAAAGGAGAGCGCGTACATTTATTCTACCACGGCGGACACTACTCATGGGTTAAACACATTAGCAGACTATTCTACAGACATACTAAGCACAAAGGCAAAAAGTACTTCTGCGACTGCTGCTTGCTGTCATTTACATCCTTAAATACCCTAAAGAAACACGATGAGATCTGCCGCGGAGTCGAAGAAGTGGCGCAACGGATCCAGATGCCCACCAACAAAGAGCTTTCATACGCAGACCATCAAAAGCAGATGCAAGTGCCTTACGTGATATATGCAGACTTCGAAGCGTTGATAACTAAGGAAGAGCAGAAACGTGGCGCCACGAATAAGGTGGGATTACATGAGATTTGCTCCTTTGGTTACATAGTAGTTAGATCAGACGGTAAGGCCGACCCTCCTGTAATTTACCGAGGTAAGAACGCAGCTAATGAGTTTCTAGAAGCATTGCGAGAAGAGGAGGAAGAGATAAGAGAACAATTAAGACGTCCAAAGAAGATGGAATTTACCAAAGAGAACCAGGAGGCTTTTAACAAGGCAAAAAAATGCCACATTTGCCAACATACGCTTCTTCAGTTTGGAAGACGAGCCAAGAAAGCGTGGGATGAAGATGGAAAGTATTTAGGAGAAGCTCATTTTAAATGCGGGAAGTATGCTAAGAAAGGTGAGAAGCAGGGAAAGCCCTCCACGCACTGCATTCACTGCCACAAAGCATTTGTTGAGGATTTCTATATGGATAAGGTTAGGGATCACTGCCACATCACGGGTAAATACAGAGGAGCGGCTCATTGGAAATGCAATATAAACTTCAAAGTAAATCCAGACATGGAGATTCCGGTGTTCTTTCACAACCTCCGCGGTTACGACTCCCATTTGCTACTACAAGGAACAGACGGCTCCGACGTCAAATGCATACCCAACAACAAAGAGCGCTACATGTCCGTAACTGTGGGTAAGCTAAAGTTCTTAGATTCGCAGCAGTTTATGGCGGACTCCTTAGCAAACCTCGTAAAGTATAACACCAACTTTCCCATTTCCAGTCAATACGGCGCGGAAAGGAAAGGAGTCTACCCATACGAATACATGGACTCCTGGGATCGATTCAAAGAACCCCTACCACCCAAAGATCGCTTCTACAGCACCCTAAACGAGTCTGGTATAAAGGATGAGGAGTACCAGCATGCGTTAGACGTGTGGGAAAAGTACTCCTGTGAGAACATGGGTGACTACCACGACATCTACCTAAGGTCTGACGTAGTGCTGCTTGCAGATGTTTTCCAAAGCTTCAGAAAGATGGCTATGGAATATTACGGATTGGATCCCGCTAATTTCTACACGGCTCCTGGGCTCAGCTGGAGTGCTTTGTTAAAGAAGACAAATGCGCAGTTGGATCTCCTAACGGAGTACGACATGTATCGGTTTATGGAAGACGGTATTCGTGGCGGCGTATGCGGACCCAGCCGACGTTACGCCCGCGCAAACAACCCCTTAGTAGAGCACGACCCAGAGAAACCAACCACATACATTTACTACCTGGATTCGAATAACCTTTATGGTTGGGCAATGTCACAGTACCTACCTGTGAGAGACTTCGAATGGGATCCAGTGAAGCCGATAGACTTCTACATGCAGGTAGGAAAGGAGGAAGACAAGGGTTACGTCTTAGAAGTGGATCTGGAGTACCCAGAGCGCCTGCACGACGAACACAATGAGTTCCCCTTAGCACCAGAAGCGATAGAGATACCATTTAAGCAGCTAAGTCCGCTGCAAAAGCAAATGTGCCCTGGTTACAAACCGTACAGGAAACTAACTATGAACCTGATGGATAAGAAGAAGTATGTGGTACATTACCGCAACCTGCAGTTCTACGTGCGACACGGAATGCGCGTAGAGAAGATCCACAGAGTCCTAAAATTCACGCAGGAACCCTGGATGCGCCCCTACATTGACTTTAACACGCAAAAGCGTACCGCAGCGAAAAATGACTTCGAGAAAAATCTCTTCAAACTGATGAACAACAGCGTGTTCGGAAAGACAATGGAGAACATCCGCAAGCGCGTAAGCGTAAAAATAGTCAGCACCAAAGAGGAAGCAGAAGCATACGTGTCACAGCCAGGCTTCGTTAGATACGTAGAAATGCTGAACTTCTACGTGATTCACATGAAAAGGGCAAACCTCTTACTAAACAAGCCCGTTTACACAGGCTTTACGGTGCTGGATCTATCGAAGCTGCTTATGTACGAGTTCTACTACGATAAGCTTAAGCCAAAGTACGGAGACCGCTGTCGCCTCCTGTACACAGACACCGACTCCCTAATTCTAGAAGTGCAAACGGAAGACGTTTACAAAGACTGCCTCCCCGACATAGACGAGTACGACACCAGCGGTTACCCGAAGGAGCACTTCCTTTACTCTGCGAAGAATAAGAAGGTAATTGGGAAGATGAAAGACGAAATGTTAGGAAAACCCATCGTGGAATACGTGGGCCTGAAACCAAAGATGTACAGCGTGCTAAAGCTGGACGGTGTAGAAAAGAAAGCTAAAGGCGTAAAAAAATACGTGGTTAAGAAGGACATTACGCACGAGTCCTACTTAAAGGTCCTGCGTACGCGTAAGGAACAGCGACATAAAATGAACAGCCTGCGCAGCTACGGACATCAAATACACAACGTTACACAGGAGAAGGTGTCACTGTCTGCATTTGACGGTAAGAGGTGGATGTGTGATGACGGAGTGCATACGATAGCATTCGGACATCACACGATAAGCAGTTCTTCTTTGACGAACCCACGTGTGGGGCCATCGTGAAGATAATACAAGATGGGCTGACCCTTCTTAGCTATCGCACTTCGGATCTGGTAAGTTTCCAAAGACCAATTAGGATCCGTAGCTCTTTTGGATCCTCCTTCTAATTCACCCGGCTCATAGAGATATCGAACCGTGACATTGCCTAATTTCTTTTCCTGGGGGAAGACCACCCTCGAACTTCTGACGAAGGATTTGTGTTCCACGTGTTTCTTTTTTATGGCATCCTTGGGTTTCATTCCCGTAGCCCTGGCCGCCTCGTTATTTAAAGCCGCGACGACCTGGGGGAGCCGCTGTGTCCATTCCCTGTTGCGTTTGGAGGGATCTTCCAGCTCTTTCCAATACTGGTACCCAAAGAGACGCTCGGCCAGGGTCTTATTGAATCTTTCGACAATGCTCTGACCCCTGTGGTACTCTGCTTCGGCTCTTCTAATTTTAGTGTCGTGGTCTTTCAGGGTTTTGGTAACCACGCCCATGAACTCCGTCCCCGCATCCACTTGCAGCAGCTTGGGCCATTTCAAGACGCGCTTATAAATCCTACCTAGGGCTTCTGCGACTTCTCCAGAATCCTTGCTGGTTATGGGTTCGGCGTCCTTGTATCTGCTTGCGATATCGACTACGGTCAAAGCGTACCTATAGGTCTTTTTTCTCACCTTGTCGTGCGGCAAGAAAAGCAAGTCCGCCTGATGAACTTCATTAGGGGTATTTACGGTAAAGCTGGGCCTGGGAATGTACTTGGGCGCGGGAAGATAAACCTGCCAGAGGGTTTGTTTTTTTAACCAGTTCTTAGCCGTTTCTTCTGATACCCTGGCCGCGGTCGCGAGTTTCTTAATAGCCGACGCTCCTTTCCAATAGCCTTCAGGCCCATAGTAAATCCTCTTTAGTTTATCCTCTACGCGGCCCATTATATGAATTCCAAAACAAGATTGATCTTACGTCCGTTGAAATCCACCGTCTTTCCGTCCACTTTGATGGTGATGTTTATGCTTTCTACCAAATTAGACAAATCATATTCCAAAGAAATGGGAGTGTATTCTACTGGGTCAAATGGATTACCTTTGGGCAGAAACTTGGACATAAGAGAAGACTTTTCTCCATTGTTGTAACTATGAACCAAGTCGCAATAGACTTCGTAAGAGGATGCGACTTTCCATTTCACATCATATGTACTGCCGCTATTTATCGTGGTACTAGTAAGACCTAGGAGTTCTACCAATGGACTACCCATTAAATTAGCGCTTCCACTATTTTTCTTGAATTTCATTTCATGGGGTAATCCTGTGGTAAGAGTATATCCATGCTTTGCTAGCTCCTTAGCCAGTGTTATAGGGGTGTAATGGGAATCTGGTATTTTTGGTTTGGTGCCGGAAGTTCCGATGACAAAGCCATTAATTAAATTATACCAAGAATTATACAAAGAGCAACTAACCAGCCGAACCTTACAGGCTTTGATGGGGGGATTCAGATAAGTGGTAAAGTTATTCTTGTCGCTTTCCAAAAAGACGATCATATATTACAGGGGACAAGTCCCCTTCGTTAGAGCAGATACGCCAAGGCTACGCCTCCCGCCAGCCCTGCAACTCCCACGAATACCAACTCGCTATCTTTTTGTTTCTTAGAAGGCTGGTAGTAATTCTTAAACTGAGGCTTTCTCAACCCCGTTAATGCCGCGGGGTGTGCTTGCGCATAGAGCTTAAAGGCGTAGTCTGTATTTTCAAAGTTCTTATCCGCCTGCATTTTGTCTTGGTAGTTCTTGTCCAACCAATCCCTGTAAGCTTGCCTTTTTTCATTCCAAGCCGCCACGTCCCTTTGATATTTCTCCAGCGCTAAGTCGTGTCTCTTCCTCTCAGCGGCTAAATCTCCGCTTTTGTCGCCTCTAACTAATCTATCTAAATATTGACCACCATAATTAGCTCCAGTGAATGCTAAAGCTGCAATGACTCCACCTGCGACTAAGCTAGCCATTATATATTACGCCGTAGGCAGGTACTTTTCCTTTCGTAGGTAATCCTTTAGCATGATAGCCCCGCCAACGGCAGCGGTCATCTTAGCAAAATTAGCGAAGCTCTTGCTTGGGTCTTCAGTAAAGTCTTCTTTGAGCACTTTCTTACCTACCCAACCAATACCCGCAACGATGGAAGTAATGATAGCTGCTTCTTCAACAGTTTTCAACAACGCGGTTGACATTATATTACAAAGCGAGAAGGTTATTACTCCATTTCAGGGATCTTACTTTTTCTAACCTCCACAGGTGTGTGATACGTTGGTGGTTCTACCTTTTTCGTTACCCGCCATTGTAAGTAAAAGCTGCCTGCTGCTATAGCGACTCCTAACGCGCCAATGACGTACCCAGGATTAATGAAGGATTCCTCTTCCTCCACCTTTTCTTCTTTCTTTGCTTTGTTCTTCCTGTTCATCTCCGCGAGCTTCTTACCGGCAGCAACTCTGCCTGGAGATTTAGCCTTGGTGATTCGTTGCTCCTCTACTTGAGGGGTTTCCTCCGCCTTCGATTCAGCTTCACTCATTTATATCTAAGGACTTGAAGGAATTGATAAGTACTTAACTAGGTACTTGAGGCGACCTGGGTAATTCCCGCGAACGACTTGACTAAGTACTTGATAAGTCACTTGCAGGTACTTGACTAGGTACCTCAGCAAGTGCCACCTTGAATACCTTTTCGACTTCTCTGTCCTTCTTGAAGTCCTTCCAAGATGTTCCTAAGGAACCTAGTACTTCCTTCAAGTCGACGTGCTGAGCCACGTGCAAAGCCGCAGAGGCGACTGCCATTAACTTACCGCACTTCAAAGACAACCACCCACAGGTTATCTTAAGTTCTTGGGCGATGACATAGTCATCTCTTATGTCCTTCTGTAGTTGCTCCACGTCGTCTATGGGCAGTGCAAGTCCAAGCAATTTAGTCGCAAGTCGGATAGCGGAGTCTGCTACGGCGTCCGTGGTCTTACTTGCGAGGGCAGCCTCGTACCTCTTATGGAACTTCTTAACCTCCTCTTCTGACAACTTATTAACCTGCTCATGGGTAAGTTCCTTACCAATCATTTCTTTGCACTTCCCAGAAGACACAAGGATGTTAAGTTGTTCCTTGAGGTTACTTTCATCTAACTGTGTGGGGACTTCATCTATCAACTGCTCAATGTCCATATATATATTAAAGATCGCAGATCTTTATGGAATACGGAAACCTCAAAGAGAAGATCATCTTGGAATGTTGGTGCGTCTTTAAATGCCGCATGTATTCATGCAACTGTTCCTTGCTTATCTCACCACCGTAGTCGCTTAAGATGGTTTCCAGGTCAGACTTGCTCGGAGTATAAAATACTACGAGAGAGCCTATGTTTTCCCTAAAGGGTTTAGAGACACTGGTAAGCTGCTGGGAAAGCAACCAAACGCTGATATTGTCGTGTCTGCCGCTGAAAGCGAGCTTCACTAATTCGGAGGTGCGTCTTTTTACGTCGTCCCCGCAGGCGATGTCATCCAGTATGAGGAGTGTCTGCGTACTCGCTCGTCGAGCCTCGCGAGACGAGAATCGCTTATGCCAGAACTTCAAATGGCTGGATAACTCGTTAGGGTCTAAAATATCTACGAAGAAGTCGTCATCTTTCACTCCTATACCCGCCCAGGTGCGGTTATTCACGTAGGTGGGACAAAGCAGCACTATGTAGTCAAAGCGGTATCTAAAGGGTCCTAATAGCTGCTCTACCACGAACTGGGTCTTTCCGCAGCCGGTGGGTCCTACTATCAGAGCATTGCAGGGAATATGATTCGGATCCATTATATATATATATAATGGACCCAGTGGACGCAGTAAGAAGGATTACCGCCGACGCAAAGGATAAAAGAGACACCATAGAAATGCAAAGGGAAGAGATAGACCGGTTAAAAGAGCGCGTACAGGAATTGTACGATGAAATGTGTGGTCTGAAGCGTGCAGAACGGTTTGGCGCGCTTTTGACAATGGCGGGCTGGGCTAAGGAGTCCATTAAGGACTTCATTCGATATCCCCCATAGATATATGGACTGCATTACGTGCGAACTACCTGCTGACTGCATCATCGTTACCCCTCCGACGCCTCGTAAGAAACACAGCTGCTGTCACTGTAATAAGGTATTCTCTGAAGAAGACTTCGTTGGACATTGGTGTCCCGCGGATACTAAAGCACAAAGGACTTTAGACGACGTTCGAGAAGAGTAAGAGGTCGCAAAGAAGATCTTACTAAGCCCCAGCAAGAGGAATTAGCATAGGTCTTTCTTTTTTTTATTGTTATTTTGTTAAATGCTGCAAAGAGGTCTCAAGTAAGGGCCTATCTTTTATTATTATTTTGTTAAGCCCCATTAAAAGATGAGGTATCATTCTTTCTCATTGTCGAAACCAGCAAAAAGATAATCATGTTAACCATTCTTCGATCGTGATGATTTAACAAAATAACAATAAAAGATAGGCCCTTACTTGAGACCTCTTTGCAGCATTTAACAAAATAACAATAAAAAATAAGGTGTATATAATGGAGTGCATGCGATGTAATAAATCTTTCAGCAGTAAGCAGCGACTGCAATACCATCTTTCCAAGAAAGTCTGTCAGAAGACCGTAAGTACCCTTTGCGGTGACTGCGGTAAGGAACTGTCCACTGTACAGGCCCTACGATATCACCGCGAGAACAGAGTCTGCCTTAAAGACCGTTGTCTCCGTTGCGATGAACCTCACTTCGAGGAGAACTGGCATAAATACCGCTGTCGTCGTTACCACCTCGAAGATGTCGTCTGTGAAACCCACGGAGACTTAGCCGAACGTTGTTGTCCCCACGAAACCTCCCGGGTGCTCACGCGACGTAAGAAGGAAATAGACCAGACCTTCGTATGCTTTGACGACGTTGAGGGCGTGAGATGGGAATACAGGGAACACTGGGACGGCATTTGCAACCGATGTGGCTGTATACGTAGCGGTCAACATATTTGGTGTTGCCTGTACGACGGACCCAAGCCCTTAGACCATTACCTTGCTGTAAGAAAAGCATGGAAAAATGAATAATATATGATGTTACCTTACATCGCAGCGTTCGCAGGAGGAGCCTTAATTTACCATACTAATTACATGACAGAAAAAATGAGGTCCGCCGAAGCAGACCAATACCTAACCGCCCACGAGGATGACTAATCACACAGAGGATTAGCATCCACCCTACGTTCAACGTCGACCTTCCATCGCCCGTTAACCTTACCATAGCTGCGTATGTGCGTGTACTCTTCACCTTGGATTACATACCGCACACAGTCAGGTGCCCACAGGGTACACTCTTTCCCTTCGTATTCGAGGACCAACCTTAAACGGCTGATGTCTTCGAAAACGACGTAATTTTTTATTTTGTATGTGATGCCTTGGACTAATTCACGCCAGTGCGTCTGTTCAATGATCATTATATCTATGAAATATTCTTTGGTGAGTCCTTAACGCCTCCTGCATCTTAAAAGCCTTAACACACCAAGGACAAGGTACACGAATACCTTCCGCGTAATAGTCGATCTCCCTGCATATAAGGTCGTAATCGTTGCACACCATGGTTAGGTAACCATTTGCCTCGTATTGTGCGAGTAACGCCTCTTGTTTAGGTGATAATACGCCGTTACCCTTAGGTGTCTTCAACTCCAAGCATAACCCATTATACTTTTTATGTGCATTAAGAACTAAGATGTCGGGTTGCCCCGCCTGATACCCCTTTTGCCAACATACTATCCTTTTGCTAGCTGAGTCCTGTAGTTCTCCAAGACCTGGTGCGAGCAGTAGGATAGGGTGGAATCGACGTATGTAGTTTACGACCTTCTTATGCAGGTCAAATTCATTTTCTATTTTGAATACCAACTTGTTAGGACCGTCAAAGCGCCGCTCTATTTCATACTTACCTGTTTTCCTGAGGGTAGGGAGAACGTCACCTAACACCCATTTTCTGAACTCCTTAGCTACGGACTTTTCAGATCCAAATATTAACTCATAAAGACCCATTTCAGTGATGTAAACGGAATGTGGTTGCGCATTAAGGGTGTCAGTCAGATTTACACCCTTTATAGACCTCAAAGTTACCTTGTTTTCCTCTGAGACGTGATCAGACGCCGCTTTTCTGGAATTTACGTAACCCAAGGCATCAGCCACGGACTTTGCTTTGAAATAAAGTTTATCGCCTTGCACTATGCATTGCAGTTTGGTGTTGTTGTTTTCGAATACGCGAAGCATTATATACGTAAGGGATATTTTATCCTTTCTTGGATGAGGGAGCGCAGCGCGCGAATCAATACGCAACGCTCTTTAGCTGATTCATTTCTACGCTCAACTGGGCGTCAGACACCACGAAGATGTATGCGTTGATCTTGTCTGAGTCGCCTGCGCTAGCGTTTAAGTCACGCTTGATTTCCAGGGTAATGCCGTCCTGGGTATTTACCAGACGCAATCCCTGCCCATGTAAATCCTCGTCGTTGGTGGTTCGCATGTCAATCCACAGTGCATACTTATTGGTAAAGAACTCACCGGGTGCAACTTGATCCCCAAACTTTCTTTTTATTTCCCTGTAGATGTCTGAGGGCTTCATTCCCTGCGAATACACCTTATTTGGAACTCCATTGATGCTAATCCCGACGTTGGTGATGCCGGGGTTATGAAAGGCTTCAGAGTCGCGCTTACCGGCTTCATAAGGCTTAATAAATACCAACATCAGCCCCGTAAGACTACGACGTGGTAAATTAATGCTCTGAGTAATTACCGCGTCTGTCTTATCCAGGAAACTAAAGGTTTTGTACATTACCGCGTGGTCGTACAAGAAAGCCTTTCCAGCACTGTATTCCATGCCAGCGCTACGTGCTAGATCTTCGGAGTGTATGGTTTCATACTGCAATTCCAGGTTGGTAATGGCGTATGGATGAATACTTCCCGACAACGCAGTGCTTAACCCGCCAATGATGTTAGCCATGTTGGCTAAGGTCACTTCAAACTGCAACTCACTCAACTGTCTAGGATAATAAACCCCGTGGCTGGTAATAGCCTCAAAGTCCAATGGTATTACGTATTTAGTACCATAGGCTGTCTTGATGGCCTTTGCATCTGCCACGTCAGTTGCGTCGCCAGAATCGGTAGGTTGTGTCTTGGTGGGAGTCCTAACCTTACGTAATATTGCGCTACCGATACCCTGCTCTATTTTTTGTGCCCTTTCGAATGCAGTCAGCCACAGATCTTTGTAGGTGGTGTACAGGTCATAGTTGTTTAAGTCTAAGAGGGATTCCCCGGCGAACTTTACGCGCATCTTAGAAACAATGTTGCGACCAAGGTTGTTAACGATAATCCTTTCATCTGTGGGGCTTGACTGCACCGCTAGGTCGAACCTTAAAGCCAGGGTGCCAGGAACCAATACTAGGTTATCCGTTAGGCGGGGCACGCCTACATACAGCGTCTCACCTGGCTTAGCGCTAGAAGGCGTGAATGTAACCCGGTGAAAGGTGCGTTCTGCTTTCAGTCCGCCAACCTGCTTAGGTAATACGTTGGGGTTTAACTTTGAGCTTATCATATATAATGGAAGTAGAAGGAACGGATTTTGACCCCACCACCGAAGAAGGTCAAGTCGACATTAACGACGATGAATACGAGTCTTTACTACCTAAAACCAACGACCCCACGGAATTCCGAGGTAACATGGTGCGTCGGTTTGGAAAAAGAGCCCGCGCCGGCTGGATGGCTTTCCTAGACAAATACCGCACTAAGAACCCAGGCAAACCCATACCAGAATACATAAAGCTCGATAACATCGACTTTGGTAGTAACACGATGATGAAACCTCCTAGGAGCAAAACCGCGGAAACCAGCTTTGGTCCGGACGGCAACATCCCCGAAGCCCCCGGCGCTGCATGGCTTAGTAGGGTTCAGGAACAAATGGACGAATCCATGGAAGAAACCCCGGACGACTTTGATAGGATCAAGGAAGAATTCCCAAACTGGGATCCAAACAAAGTCCAAGTAATGTTTGACGCGGATAACGAATGGGGCAGGGAAGTCGTAGTAGCAAGGTTAAATAGGTCTAATGCTCATCCATATGTCATCAGGGGCATAAATGGTAAATACTACGCAGATAAAAATATTCCTCCAACCCTTAGAAAGGCATTAGGAGAACCCAACTTACCCGAAAGAATGAGAGAAAATAGTGAGAATATTGACGAAGCCGTCGAAAGAGTTAAGACCATAATGCAGCGGCAACAAAAAGGTCTTGAGGCGATAAGGGAAGTAGAAGAGCTAAAGCAAGCGATGGAGGAAAGGGAAGCAGATTACATACGGCAAAACCGACTACTCCTTGATGCTCAAAAGAGAGAACTTGACGACAAGAATCAACACATATTAGAACTTAGAGAACAAAGAGACATTTCTCTTCGCGAAAAAGACAGCGCCCAAAGGGCATTCAATCTCGCCCTGCAAGACCTGGATATAAGCAAGGAAGAAGCCAAGGACTTACGTACCACCATAGAGGGTTCTTTGGTGGAGCGGCGGCAGTTAGTTGCTGAAATCAACAATAAAGAAGAGCAAATCCAGCAAAGAGATCAGGCCATCGAAGACCTGGAAAAAAACATATCCGAAAAGCAGGAAATAATCAATGACCAGGCGCGCCCCGAAGAAGAAAGGGAGGCAGCCCGAAGGGAAGTAGAAGCCCTTCAGGAGAGGGTTGCGGAATTACAAGCGCAAAAGGACAACCTGGAAAGAGAATTGGGGCTTACCACCAAGGAAAAGGTAAAAAGAGCCCTTTTGAAGTATGGCGTTCCACTGGCATTTGCGGTCGCTATTTCGAGCGTAGTAGGCGTGATCCTTAACGCGCTTAAGGCTACAGGCGCGGGCGTAAAGAAATTAGGCAATGGGCTGACGGACTTGGGAAAAAAGATGGCAGCCGGTCTTCCTGGGCTGCTGGGTTCGGTTGTTTCCTTGGCACTTAGGGCCGGCGGAGAACTGCTAAAGTTTGTGGGCAACAACATTTGGATCTTGGTTGTCGCTATTGGGGTGGTACTCCTGAAGAAGCTAGGTCGATGAAGGGACCTTGGATTTCCTGTCCTTAGAATTGCTGCGCTCTTTCCGCGTCCTTGATTGAGGATGATGAAAGATAGTATTTGCGCCGCCCTGATAATTTGAGGCTAGCGGCAGCACGCTCATAGTGGAAATGGGTTTATGACTCCAAACCGCATCGATAATATTGCTACCCACGCCAATGCTGTTTATCCTTGCGTGGCCCGGCGTCGACCCATCGTTGCTACCGTCATCAGGAAATATTTGTAACTTAGCATATTTACAATTAATTACCATATGAAACGTGACCGGCGTCAGATCTTCTCCGCTAAATTTGTTTGGCTCCATCGAAAAGTGGGCCGCTCTTCTGCTGTTCGGGGAAGTTCGATAGGGGGGCAAAGGCTCGTCATTCTCATCGACAAGCCTAAACCCCACATTCGCACTCACTCCCGTGTTAATGCTAATGGTGCAAATGACTAACGCAGGACCTCCAACTTCAACCCACATTCCCATATCAAACCACTCATGCCTTGCGTACTCCTTTACGTCTAAGTAGTGAACGTAATGCGTTTCACTTAAATGCGGATTCATATAATTTAAGAATCACAGATTCTCACAGGCTTAACACTGTAAGAGTGCTGATGGTCGCGTGATTATAAGGTCGATCTCTTTGATCTTCTATGCTATTTATGCACGCCGACGCCGTGTCATCTACGCGTATTTGCAACTTTACCTTCCCATGGCAATCAGCAACCATGTGAAAAGTCCAAACCGAGAGATTTTCGGTGCTGGTGTCGGGCGGCTCTACCGAGAAATGTGTAGGCTCTCTGTTGTTTGTCTTCGCGCGCATGGGCTGTAATACTCCATTGTCGTCGCAGAAACGAAATCCTACGTTTGCATCACTCGCCGTACCAATGCAAATACTGCATATTATCAACTTCTTTCCTGAGTAGTTCAAATTCACGGACATGCCCGTGACATCAACCCAAGATGCTTGGGTGTATTTTTTCTCGCCTGTGTAAGTCGTATAGACACAATCTACTCCAGCTACGTAGGGGTTGTTCATCGCCATATATAATAGCTCAGACCAATGCTTGCAGCTGCTAAGCCGGCTTTTAGTAAGTTATGGTCATATTCCTCAGGTATCGCAGGTAGGACCTTCTTCTTTACGTTCTTTGGTGCGGGCTTTTCTACGTGCTCCTTCTTTGGCTTCTCCACGAAATGGGGAATGTTCCTAAGAGTGTCAGAGTTCACGTCATTCACCCCAAACTTCATATCCTTAGTAGCTCGTTGAAGTTTGTTGTTGTATCCTACTACAGAACCAGTATTTATAGATAAATTACTAGGCATTAACCAACAACCCGGGGCTACTGCGTAGTCCAGTCGGGCCTTAGAATCTTGTATAGCTAGTTGGTAACGCTGTACGCCCTTGCTAATGTCGCCCTCCAAAATCGAACTTTCGAATAGAATCAAAGCTTCGGCTCGCGTTTCTTCTGCGGCGCCCGTATTTCCCACTATGCTGGATCGGGTGTTTACCTGAGCTCCAAGGATGGAATACACGTAAGCTTCTATGCTGCGGTTCAAACGGGCAAGGCCGGCTTTGGTTAGTCCTTTACCTTCTGGGGGTATGAAATTAAAGTATTGCTTCGTTTGCTCGTCGTTGGTAATCTTAATAATCAGTGGATTGGCCCCTGCATACTTACCGCCCTCATCTTTGAACAGAGGTCCGTCTCTGACTTCCTTAGTGGTTTTGGTATTTGGTTCAAAGAAGGTGCTACTGTCGTGAGTTTCTTTGTGATATCCCGTGTCCCATCGCAACTGCAGCGCATGAACTTCCTTATCACTTAGCACATGCCCACCAATCCCCCAATAAGCCCAAATATGTCCCAAACCATTGTTAGCACCGGTAGTGCATCTAAAATCCTTCCCTACAACACCGAACTCCTTACAAAGCCTGTTATAGGCTGGAACGTCGTATTTGTTATCTCTAGGATAAAACGCAGCATCTCCCGGCAATGCAGTAACGCCCATCTCATGCAGTATTCTTCTAACCGTGAAGTGAAAATGAAACATAAATATTGAATTCTTCATCAAGTTTGCGCTTACCCCACAGCCGCTAGTGGCACACCAAACCGCAAAGTTCAGCTTCTGCGGCCAATAACGCATGTTAGGACCACTTAACCATTCATGAGATTCCTTAGCGGTGGTATGAATAATGGGTACGTCTTTGAAGATATCTCGCACCTTTAACGAAAAGGAATGGTTGTTAGAGATCCGCATGTTCAATGTCAAATCCAAACTTGGATGTTTATCAAATGAAACCGCGGGTATCGGATAAGTACCGGTACCAAGCAATAATTCCTTTGACCAACCTTGCACGGGCTTATGTTCAACATAACCAGAATTCTTCAGTTGATCGTCTATCTGATTAACCAGCGTAGGTTTCAAATCCTCATTACTGTACATTCTGGAGTCGTTATAGTAAATACCATCGGGTCTTCTTTCGAACTTACTAGCATCCGCGTGCGGAAACATCTTCCTGAAGGCCCTCCAATTCCAGTAATCCCTGTTGTCGTGATGTGGCTGCTCCTCAATATCATTCCCAAAAGCGTCGTACATTAGTATATATAATGGATGTTATACCATCAGCACCTCCACTCTATCCTGATTTACCTACAAAACCCAATGAATTGAATGCCGAGAACTTCCGCTTGAATAAGGCAAATCTAATCCTCGCTT
Organism: Actinia tenebrosa; assembly: GCF_029948245.1. Taxonomy (NCBI): domain Eukaryota; kingdom Metazoa; phylum Cnidaria; class Anthozoa; order Actiniaria; family Actiniidae; genus Actinia; species Actinia tenebrosa. Next base: position 5,948,726 of record NW_028292584.1, read on the forward strand.
ACTTAGAGGGTCAAACGAAGCACTATGAGGAGGTCAGGAAAAAGTATGCTAGAGCCCGAAGCATATTACATAAAATCGCGATAACTTCAGGATCCGTATCCGTTGTGTTAACGGGCTCCGGCGTTGCTACTTCGCTTACTGGGCCGGGAATAATCGTTGGAGTTCCTTTGGCCGGCGTTGGGGCAGCCTGTGGTATTATCTCGGCTGTTGCTACGGGCATTATGAAACAGTTGTCAAGCAAAATATCCAAGCATGACACGACAATAGCTCTGTCAAGGGCTAAAGTAAATACTATTACCGATCTTGTCTCAAAGGCTTTGCGTGACAGAAAGATAGACAACTCAGAATTCTCGCTTATCTTAGCTGAAGAGGAAAAGTACGAGAAATTAAAGTCGGACATAAGGAATAAAAAAACAGTCGTAAAAGATCTTTCCGAGGAATCTCGCAAAAAGATCTACCAGGAGGCAAAAGAAGAGCTTCAAAGAAAGCTTGCTCAGTAAACATCTGCTTTGAAAAGAGCAAAACAGGATTCTATTTACATATCGAACGCCGGCTGTCTGGGTCATATGCGTAATCAAATGTCTGAAGCTATCATTGACGTCGGCACATTCCTGAGCGCCTTAACAACCAGCGATTTTAAAAGTGAATATCGAGTCTACTTTCAAACTTGCTGGTTGTTAAGGCGAAGGGGCATGATCGGAATGTTGTCTATTGTTTTACACGTGAACAACTCATTGTTCTTCCTAGGCACGCCACTTCCGCCACGTGAAAGTAAAAAACCCACGGTCAAAGCTGTTATCATTATTATGTCGATCGCCTTGGAATCCATCCTAACAGGGGGTGGTTGGGGTCTATTTCATGGAATATTTCGTAGATTACGTCAGGGTAATAAGGAATATCCTTATCCAGCCGACAAAACATCCACTCGGCTTTTGTCATATCAGAAACCTCGGGAATAGACTTACCGGTAATTTCAGATAAAAGATAGGGAATAGCTTTGTAATATTTCCCTAGCTTTAATTTTTTCAACGTTTTCCGTAGACTTTGTGGGGTTGGCTCTTCTAAATGGTCTATGATTTTCTTCTTTACTTCGTTGTCTAAATATACCGGTCGATAACCTTGGATATGACTCATCCAGTCCCTAAAGTATTTTATTCTTTTGTATGGCGTCTTCTTACGACCTCCGTTGGAATAATATTGTTCCCTGGTAGCACAAGGCACGGCATTACGAATATTTTTACCACATTCGTAACACTGTGCTGACGTGTCGTCTTCTATTTGCATTTTCTTGTCACAACAAATATACTTATTTGGTGGTGGGGTAACAAACTTGGGTTTCAAGCACTTTACACAGAAATCATAAACAAACTCTTTACAATCTTCGCACTCCATATATAGACTAACATATTTGCGCTGTTGCCCCCAACCACGCTTGGAGTGGGTTGTTTCCGTAGGTGGATTTTTGACACGGGTCTTGCCCGTGTTGAGATTGCGCTGGAACCCCCATTCCCTATACTACTCAGGATTAATAAAGGATTCCTCTTCTTTTTCCTCCATCTTTTCTTCCTTTTTGGCTTTGTTTTTCCTGTTCATCTCTGCGAGCTTCTTCCCCGCGGCAACTCTGCCTGGAGATTTAGCCTTGGTAATCTTCTGCTCCTCTACTTGAGGGGTTTCCTCCGCCTTCGATTCACTCATTTATACTAAGGACTTGAAGGACTTGATAAGTAACTTATGGATGACTTGGGTAAGGACTTTATAAGTACTTAAGATGACCTGGGTAAGTACTTATGAATGACTTAACTAAGTACTTGAGGCGACCTGAGTAACTCCCGTGGATGACTTAACTAGGTACTTGATCAGGTACCTCGGCAAGTGCCGCCTCGAATACCCTTTCGACTTCTCTGTCCTTCTTAAAGTCCTTCCAAGTTGTTTCAAAGGAACCTAGTACCTCCTTCAAGTCGACATGCTGAGCTACGTGCAAAGCCGCAGAGGCAACTGCCATTAACTTACCGCACTTCAAAGACAACCACCCGCAGGTTATCTTAAGTTCTTGGGCAATGACATAGTCCTCGCTTATGTCCTTCCGCAGTTGCTCCACGTCGTCTATGGGCAGCGCAAGTCCGAGAAGCTTGGTGGCAAGTCGGATAGCGGAGTCTGCTACGGCGTCCGTGGTCTTACTTGCAAGGGCGGCCTCGTACCTCTTATGGAACTTCTTAACCTCCTCTTCCGACAACTTATTAACCTGCTCATGGGTAAGTTCCTTGCCTATCATTTCTTTGCACTTCCCAGAAGACACCAGGATGTTAAGTTGTTCCTTAAGGTTACTTTCATCTAGCTGTGTGGGAACTTCATCTATCGACTGCTCAATCTCCATATACATTAGGAATCATAGATTCCAACCTCGTACGGAAACCTCAAAGAGAAGATCATCTTGGAATGTTGGTGCGTCTTTAGATGCCGCATGTATTCGTGTAACTGTTCCTTGGATATCTCACCGCCGTAGTCGCTTAAGATGGTTTCCAGGTCTGACTTACTTGGAGTATAAAATACTACGAGAGATCCTATGTTTTCCCTGAAGGGCTTAGAGACGCTGGTAAGCTGCTGGGAAAGCAACCAAACGCTAATGTTGTCATGCCTGCCGCTAAAGGCGAGCTTCACTAATTCTGAGGTGCGCCTTTTTACGTCGTCCCCGCAGGCGATGTCATCCAATATGAGCAAGGTTTGCGTATCTTTAGGTAATTGTTTGTGCCAAAACTTAAGATGTCCAGATAACTCGTTAGGGTCTAAGATATCTACAAAGAAGTCATCATCTTTCACTCCTATGCCCGTCCAGGTGCGGTTATTCACGTAGGTGGGGCAGAGCAGCACTATGTAGTCGAAGCGGTATCTAAAGGGTCCTAATAGCTGCTCTACCACAAACTGGGTCTTTCCGCAGCCGGTGGGTCCTACTATCAGAGCGTTACAAGGCATGTGATCTGGGTTCATTTATATCCCTTCTTTCGAAGGGAACTTGTTCCCTGATATATATGGAGCCGGTGGAAGCAGTCAAAGCAATGGTTAACGTCGTCAAAGAAAAGTCAGACCTGGAGAGGACGGTCGAAATGCAAAGGGAGGAGATAGACCGGCTGAATGAACGCGTAAAGGAGTTGTACGATGAAATGTGCGGTCTAAAGCGCGCAGAGCGGTTTGGCGCGCTAATAACGATGGCAGGTTGGGCGAAAGATTCCATTAAGGATTTCATGAGATATCCCATGTAAGTTCGAAAGCCATTAAATGATGCCTTAGGATGTTGAGGATGAAGTTGTTATCTTGTTAAGTAGGGTACGAAACTCCTCAAAAACCCCTGTAGAATGTTGAGGATGAAGTTGTTATCTTGTTAAGTAGGGCTGGAAACTATTCTGAGATGCCCATAGAATGTTAAGGATAAAGTTGTTATCTTGTTAAGTACGAAACTATTCTGAGATGCCCATAGAATGTTAAGGATAAAGTTGTTATCTTGTTAAAGGATGTTAAATGGAGGCTAAAATATAGTTAAGTATATATGGACTGTTTGATGTGTAAGAGGGTGTTTAGCACCAAGCAAAGACTGCAATACCATGTTCGGCATGGAGTTTGCACAAAGAAGCCAATTAGTAAGGTTTGTAAGGATTGTAATAAGGAATTCAGCACCGTTCAAAAGATGCAGCAACACCAGGAAAGACGCGTCTGTAGAAGTGCCTGTAAGGATTGTAATAAGGAATTCAGCACTCTTCAGGAAATGCAGCAACATCTGAAGAGAGGGGTTTGCTTTAGGACTAGGCAGTGTAGTTTCTGTGATAAGATACTTAGCAGCCGCCAACGTCTTCAGACACATAGAAAGAGGCATGAGGAGACTTATCGATTCCTTTCTAGGACCTACGACATGGAAGGAGTGGATTGTTACCAGTGCGGTGATATTATGAATTGTGAACATAAAGAGGAATATCTAAGGAATAGAATAGACTACCATAGGAAGATAAGCAGAACGCTACCCCGCTTTGACGCGCTAGAAGGTGTCCCATGGACTAACAGGGAATACTGGAGGCAGCAGTGTGAGATATGTGGATGCGTAAGAGAAGAGGAACACATCCATAACTGCTTAACAAGATGACAACTTCATCCTCAACATTCTACGAGGGTTTCTGAGGAGTTTCAGACCCTACTTAACAAGATACTTAACCTTATCCTTAACATTCTGGGATGGATATATGCTAGCCTACGCAGCCGCCTCCTTAGGAGGATTCCTAATAACCCTAAGTATATATGGACTGTATTACGTGCGAACCCCCTGCTGACTGCATCGTTAAAAAAGAGTCGCCGACCCTCATTGTCGACGAACCCCACTCAAACGACGCACTTACCCGCATAGGACCGAAGGAAGGATGCACTTTGCGACGTCAAAGGCCCAGCGGCCATCCTTCTTACCATACGACCTCAGATGCGTAAACTCCTGTCCTTCGATGACGTAACGAACGCGATCTGGCGCCCACAGGCTGTACGTGACATCCTCATGCGCCAATAACAACCGTAGCCTGTCTTCAAAGGCTACGTAGTTTTTTATTTCGTAGGTAACGCCCTCCTTTAAGTCTCGCCAGTGTATCTGCCTCACAGCCTCAAACGCCATATATTCTATGAAATATCTTTAAGTGCGTCTTTAAAGTGTCTGTGTTCCTAAAGCGCTTGCAGCACCACCTACAAGGCAGGCGAATTCCTCGCGCATACTCCGTGATGCTCCTGCAGATGTCGTCGTAGTCGTTGCTTATCAGCACCTTAAATCCATTTTCCTCGTAGCCGCTTAAGAGGCGGCGTTGATCCTCAGACAATACCCCGTTGCCTTTCGGAGTCTTCAGCTCGATGCAGAATCCACGGTACCGCCTGTGAGCATTAAGGATGAGCAGATCAAGCTGACCTCGTTGGTAGCCCTTCTGCCAGCACTTTATGCGCTTGCCGTCCGAATCCTGCAGTTCGCCTAGACCAGGGGTCACGAGCATTTGGGGGTAGAACCTGCGAATGTAATTTACCACCTTTTTATGTAAGTCAAACTCATTCTCAATCTTAAATACCAATTTGTTGGGGCCGTCAAAGCGCCGCTCTATCTCGTACTTGCCGGTCTTCCTTAATGCGGGAAGGACTTCCTCAAAGACCCAATCCTGAAACTCCACGGCTTTTGGCAGCCTGGAGCTGAATATCAATTGATACAAGCCGGGCTCGGAGATAAACACGGAATGTGGGTGGATAGTAGAAGGGGAACGGTTTGGGACCCCTTGCACGTCAGCCCATCTTTTCTGGTACTTCTCAGAAACATGGTCTCTAATAGCCTTCTTGGTGTTCTCATAATCCAACGCAGCCGCCACTTCCTTCGCTTTAAAGTACAAAGTTTCGCCTTGCACTATGCATTGCAGTTTGGTGTTGTTGTTTTCAAAGACGCGTAACATGGTATATTAGTCACATATTTTATCTTTTTTCCTTTTTTAGGATGAGGGAGCACGAATCAATATGCAACGCTCTTTAATTGGTTCATTTCTATGCTTAGCTGTGCGTCCAACACGACAAAGACGTAGCAGTTTATTTTGTCGCCGTCGCCCGCGGAGGCATTCTTTGTGCGCTTGATCTCCAAAGTGATGCCGTCTTGGGTGTTTACCAGCCGCAGACCCTGACCGTGCATAGATTCATCGTTGGTGGTGCGCATATCAATCCACAGCGCGTACTTATCCTTAAAGAATTCCTCGGGGCTAATTTGGTCGCCAAACTTGCGCATTGCCTCCCTGTACACGTCTGCGGGCTTTATTCCCTGGGAGTAAACCTTGTTTGGGACTCCGTTGATATTCACGCCGACGTTAGTAATGTTAGGGTTGTGAAAGGCTTCGGAGTCGCGCTTGCCGGCCTCGTAGGGTTTAGCAAACACCAGCATCAACCCCGTGAGACTTCTTCGTGGGAGGTTAATACTTTGGTTGATAACCTCGTCCGTCTTATCCAGGAAGCTGAACGTCTTATACATCACTACGTGGTCGTAAAGGAATGCCTTGCCGGAGCTGTATTCCATGCCAGCGCTACGGGCCAGCTCTTCGCTGTACACGGTCTCATACTGCAGCTCTAAGTTAGTGATGGAATAGGGATCAACAGCCCCGCTAATTGCGCTGTCCATGCCTCCAATGACGTTCGTAGTGTCCGCCAAGGTTACTTCAAACTGTAACTCGGATAACTGTCTGGGGTAGTACACGCCATGACTCGTAATCACTTCAAAGTCCAAAGGGATAACGTACTTGCTACCATAAGCGGTCTTTACCCTTGTTGCGTCTGCTACTGCGGTTGCTCCGCTGGAGTCCGTAGGCGCCGGGTTGGTGTCGCTGCGAAGCTTACGAAGAATAACGCTTCCAATTCCCTGCTCTATCTTTTGTGCACGGTCGAAGGCTGTTAGCCACAGATCCTTATACGTGGCGTACAAATCGTACCTGTTCAAGTACAAGAGAGATTCCCCGGCGAACTTGATTCTCATCTTAGAGACGAGGTTCCTACCCACATTATTGACGGTATAGCGCTTGTCCTTGGTGCTTGGTTGTATTGCTAGGTCAAACCTTAAAGCCAAGGTGCCAGGAACCAATACTAGGTTATCCGTTAGGCGGGGTACGCCTACGTACAGCGTCTCCCCTGGTTTTGCGCTGCTGGGGGTGAATGTGACCCGGTGAAAGGTGCGTTCTGCTTTCAGCCCGCCAACCTGCTTAGGTAATACGTTGGGGTTTAACTTTGTGCTTATCATATATAATGGAAGGAATGGATTTTGATCCCCTTACTGAAGAAGGTAGAGTTGATATTAACGACGATGAATATGAGTCCTTGCTTTCCGATGACAAGATAAGCAGGCAAAGTCTTTTTGAAAAGCCAAAACGTAGGTATGGTAAAAGGGCTCACAATGCCATGAATTCCTTAAGGAATAAGTGGCGCAATAGGAACCCTGGTAAGACAATGCCAGAATACTTAAGGCTCAATGTCTTAAAACCAACGCAAGATATCGTCGTTAATATCCCTAAGATCGACGCAAGTTTCTACATGGATCGCTTATTACGTTCAACCGTCCCAGAACCACCCAGTTCAACATGGATCTCAGAACTCCAAAAGCAAATGGAAGCCGAGTTGGAGGCTAATAAAGAGCCGGACGATTTCGAGAGAATTAAGGAAGAATTCCCAAACTGGGATGCAACGAAGGTTCAAGTAATGTACGATACTGAAAACGAATGGGATCGCGAAGTCGTAATAGCTAGGCTAGCAAGAACCGGCTCAAAGCCATACGTAATTAGAGATATCAATGGCAAATACTATGCAAACAAAAACATCCCTAAAACACTTAAGGACGCATTAGGAAAGCCTACCTTGCGAAGTCGGTTGGAGGAAAGCGCGGCAGACACTGCAAAGGTGGTCCAAGCATTTAGCTCCTACGTAGACGAAGTCGCTCAAGAACGGCAGCAAATAGAGCAACAACTGCAAGGCAACATAGTAGAGGAACAAGCTGAAGAATTAATGCGATACGCTGAAAGATATGAGGAAAAGGAAAACGAATTAAGGTCGGCATTGGAGACAATCGAAGAGTTAAAGCAGGTAATGGATGAGAAAGAAAGTGAGTACATGAGACAATTCAAGCTTACCGTCGATTCCCACGAAAGGGAAGATAAAGACAATAAGGATAGAATTGGTAAATTAATACATGAAAGGGATAAAGCCAGATCAAACTTTGACCGCGCAGTGGCAGACATTGGAGACAGAGACGCTGAACTTAGGCGCGTAGGGATATTATTAGAGTCCTCGGTAATGCGGGAACGGCAGCTTAACACGGAAATCAACACCAAAGAAGAGCAAATTCGGCAAAGAGACCAGGCCATTGAGGACTTGGAGGTTCAAATACAAAGGCAACGGGAAGTCATCGAGGACCAAAACCGCTCTGAAGAGGAAAGGGAAGCGGCTCAAAGGGAATTAGAGGCTCTTCAGGAAAGACTGGTGGAATTGCGTACGCAAAGAGAAGGCTTGGAAAGGGAGTTGGGGCTTACCACCAAGGAAAAGATAAAAAAGCTCCTGGTGAAGTATGGTATTCCGCTGGCATTTGCGGTCGCTATTTCGAGCGTAGTAGGAGTAATCCTATCCGCGCTTAAGGCTACAGGCGCGGGAGTAAGCAAGTTGGGTTCTGGTTTGACGGACTTAGGGAAGAAAATGGCAGCCGGCTTGCCTGGGCTGCTTGGTAGTGTCCTTGGCCTGGCACTTAGGACCGGCGGAGAACTGTTAAAGTTTGTAGGGAATAACATTTGGATCTTGGTCGTAGCTATTGGGGTGGTCCTCCTGAAGAAGATGAAGGCTTAGCCTTGTCCTTCTCATCGGGCGGCTGCCCTGCTTTGAGGATAATGAAAGACGGTATTAGCACCGCCCTGGTAATTCGGAACCAACGGCAACACACTCATGGTAGAAATGGGCTTATGACTCCAGGCTGCATTAGCGGGCCTGCGACCTATGCGATTTATCCCAAACTTGCCGTCATCAGAAGTGACTTGCAACTTAGCATATTTACAATTGGCTAGCATATGAAAAGTCACTGGCGTTAGGTCTTCAGTGGACCTAGTGTAGGGCTCCATCGAAAAATGGGTAACTTTCCTGGTGTTCGTTGAAGTTCGATAAGGAAGCAGGGGCTTATTATTCTCATCGATAAGCCTAAACCCCACATTCGCATGCGTATTTGCATTAATGCTAATAGTGCAAATGACCAATGCAGTACCCCCAACTTCAACCCACATTCCAACGTCATGTCAAGCGCCGTTGTCATATCCCTCTTCATCTAAGCGGTGGGTATAGCGCGTTTCCCTCACGTATGGATTCATATATTTCAAGGATCAAAGATCCTCCTAAAGGCTAACCACCGTCAAAGCGCTGATGGTCATGTGGTTATAGACAGTATCCCTTTGATTTTCTATGCTATTTATGCAAACGCTTCCCGTGTCGTCTACGCGCATTTGCAGCTTCACTTTCCCATGGCAGTCGGCAACTATGTGAAAAGTCCAAACGGAAAGATTCTCAGAGCTATTCGTTGGCGGCTCTACTGATAAATGCGTAGGCTCCCTGTTGTTCGTCTTCGCGCGCATGGGCTGTAATGCTCCATTGTCGTCGCAGAAACGAAATCCTACATTCGCACTGCTAACGGCCCCCAAAGAAATGCTGCATAATATCAACTTCTTTCGGAGTAGTTCAAATCCACGGACATCCCCGTGACATCAACCCAAGATGCCTGGGTGTATTTTTTCTCGCCTGTGTAAGTCGTATAGACACAATCTACTCCAGCTACGTAGGGGTTGTTCATCGCCATATATAATAGCTCAGACCAATGCTTGCAGCTGTTAAGCCGGCTTTTAGTAAGTTATGGTCATATTCCTCGGGTATCGTAGGCAGGACCTTCTTCTCGATTACGTTTTTTGGTTTCCCTGCGGGATTCTCTACGTGCTCCTTCTTTGGCTTCTCCACGAAATGGGGAATGTTTCTAAGAGTGTCAGAGTTCACGTCATTTACCCCAAACTTCATGTCTTTGGTAGCTCGTTGAAGTTTGTTGTTGTAACCCACGACGGAATCGGCGTTGATGACCAAATTACTTGGCATTAACCAACAACCAGGACTCAAGGCATAATCCAGTCTAACCTTTGATTGCTGCACCGCAAGTTGATACCTTTGAACTGACTTAGAGATCTCATTCTCAATAACAGCGCTTTCGAAAAGAACAAGGAATACTTGTTGTGTTTCCTGTGACGCACCACTGGCATCTACGATGGGGCTGCGAGTGCTAACCTGGGCCCCTAGAATGCAGTAGACAAAGGCTTCGATGCTTCGATTAATCCTTGCTAAATTCTTTAGTCCAATGCCCTTTGCGACAAAGAAAGGCGCCCAAGGATACTTCTCTTTGCTCTGAATGAAGTAAATTAGATTACCCTTCGTTCCGCTGCCTCCTAAGTCCGAGAATTCGTAAGAGCTAGGATATCCCATGCCTGGAGTTTCTATGCTGGCACCAACATACGAAGCATAGGTGTAAGTCTCTCCTAAACCATGGGCGGCACCCTCTTTGTTGCGAAAATCAGGGTTGGTAAGCTTAAACTCATTCCTTAATCGCTCCCATGCGACTTTATTATATTTGTTATCCTTTGGGTCAAAGACAGTGTCGCCCGGAAGCGGCGCTCCTAACTCAAACAATATCCTACGAATAGTAAAAGCAACGTGGAATCTTAGGAAAGGAATATGGAACATGTCCGCGGCTATGCCACATCCTTTAGTAGCAGCCCAGACAGCAAAGTTTAACTGCTGCGGCCAATACCGCATGTTGGGACCTGATAACCATTCTCTGGATTCTTTCCCTGAGGTATGTTTCATGGCAGTTTCTCTAAAGATGTCTCTGACTTTTGTCTTGAAAGTCGTAGGACCCACGGGGATTTCTAAGGAGGTAACCATCTTAGCAAAGTCATCCGCTCCACCTTTGTTGTCGTAAAATAGGTAATCCTCTGTTGTCGGTAATAAATTCTCTGGAAAATTAGGTTGCCTTTCTTTATGCTCGGGTTTTGGTGGCTTGACGGTCGCCTTTGGCTCCAAGTTCGCATTGCTGTACATCCTGGAGCCGTTAAAGTAAATCCCATCGGGCCTACGCTCAAACTTACTAGAGTCTGCGTGTGGAAACATCTTCCTAAATGCTCTCCAATTCGCATAATCCCTGTTGTCATGATGTGGCTGCTCCTCAATATCATTCCCAAAAGCGTCGTACATTAGTATATATAATGGATGTTATACCATCAGCACCTCCACTTTATCCTGAACTTCCTAAGGAACCTAACGAACTAAACGCCGAAAACTTCAGACTTAACAAAGCAAACTTAATCCTGGCTTACTTGGAAGGGCAAACAAAACACTACGAAAAAGTTAGGAAGAAATACGTTAGAGCCCGGAGTACGCTACATAAAATTTCGATAACTTCAGGGTCCATATCCGTCGTGTTAACGGGCTCCGGCGTTGCTACTTCGCTTACCGGACCCGGAATAATCGTTGGAGTTCCTTTGGCCGGCGTTGGGGCAGCCTGTGGTATCGTTTCTGCTGTTGCTACGGGCATTATGAAAAAGTTGTCAAGCAAAATATCCAAGCACGACACGACAATAGCTCTGTCAAGGGCTAAAGTAAATACAATTACCGATCTTGTCTCAAAGGCTTTGCGTGACAGAAAGATAGACGACGTAGAATTCTCGCTTATCTTAGCCGAAGGAGACAAATACGAGAAATTAAAGTCGGACATAAGGAACAAAAAAACAGTCGTAAAAGATCTTTCCGAGGAATCTCGCAAAAAGATCTACCAAGAAGCGAAAGAAGAGCTTCAAAGAAAACTCGCTCAGTAAATATCGTGACAGGATTCTATTTACATATCGAACGTCAGTCAGAGTCCCGAGTTCAAGCCTCGCTGCAGACACATTTGGACCGGTTGCTGTGAGTGAAAAAAAAGCCTCCCCCACTTACAGCAACCGTAAAAAAAGATAAAAAATGCAATTCAAGAAAAATATATGTGTGTACTAGAGGGCCTCTGGCGCGGGATGAAATAAGCCTCGTAAGCCCAAAATGCAAAAAACCCCACTGGGGATAGCTTGGTGTTCTGCGCGATGCATTCCCCAGTGGGGTTTCTGGCAACGCCAGTTTTGCATTTTTATCTTCTTGGAATCCATCCTAACAGGGGGTGGTTGGGGTCTATTTTGTAAAATATTTCGTAAATTACGTCAGGGTAATAAGGAATATCCTTATTCGGCCGACAAAACATCCACTCGGCTTTTGTCATATCAGAAACCTCGGGAATAGGGTCGCCGGTAATTTCAGACAAAAGATAGCGAATAGCTTTGTAATATTTCCCTAGTCTTAATTTTTTTAGCGTTTTCCGCAGACTTTGCGGGGTTGGCTCTTCTAAGTGGTCTATGATTTTCTCCTTTACTTCGTTGTCTAAAAATACCGGTCGTAAACCCTGGATATGACTCATCCAGTCCCTAAAGTATTTTATTCTCTTATAAGGTGTTTTCTTACGACCTCCATTGGCGTAATACTACTCTCCGGTAGCATTTGGTACGGCATTACGAATATTCTTACCACACTCGTAACACTGTGCTGACGTGTCATCTTCTATTTGCATTTTTTTGCCACAACAAATATACTTATTTGGCTTAGTAGGTACAAACTTGGGTTTCAAGCACTTTACACAGAAATCATAAACAAACTCTTTACATTCATGCATATATATATCATAGATTTCGCAAACACAGCAGCAGTAAGGCGCTCCTCGCCGCTGTCGCCGGATCGCGCAAGGGGGTCCCAGGCCCCAGTAATACCCGCATAATTCCAGGTGCGTTGCCGACGCTCCGCGAGTCCGCCTTACTGCTGCTTATACACCTATTGAAAAAACGTTGTCGGGTTCAAAAAAGGTTATATCATCAAAGCTAAGACCGAAGGGCATGGGAAGATAAAATACCGCAGCCAAACAGCTCTCCAGCGTAAATCTTCTGAGAATGGCTTTGGCATGTTGTTAATCGTCGACCGACTTTGCTCTACTGTGCATTTTTACATATCTATATGCAAATATAATACACATTTCGGAGTACCCAAAATCCTTTTCGGTCTTAATTTCGATGATATGACCTTGTCGAACCCGACAACGTTTTTTTTCGTGATATAGGAATCGTATCGTCGCACTTTTACTATTGCACATACAGTGAGACAGATTTAAATGGATAGGTATACAATTGTAAGTATGAATGCACAGAGTGGGGTATTCTTTCGCCGGTGTCATCTAGACCAAAAGAAATCAAAAACTTACTTGGCACCGAGGACATCTTTGAGATGCCTTCATGTGGTGGCCGAAGGTTTTAGTAAGATTCCGGCCCTCTTTGGGGTCGCCTATGGGAGTTAATAGCGACCTTAAGCTGCAGGACGGCAACGACGACGACGACGGCAAGCACACAATAGCACTAATTGCGCTACAGTGTATTCAATAGATACTCGTTGGGATGTACGAAACACTGTGCATCATTGCCGTCTTATGCTGAAAGTAAGACGTGAAATACGTACTAAAGAGAACGGCTATGCCAAAAGCTTATCTTTGCTGATTTTCTTTTTAAGTGAAGGGATCCCAAAAGACGTCATTTTACTCTAAAACGGGGGTGCTTATTGAGTGAAATATTAGTTAAACATGAAATAATAATACAATAGAAGGTTGAAGCGCCGCAATTTCGCCGACGTTGTCGCCTGCGTTGCCGTTCTGCAGCTTAAGGTCCCTAATATGACATCCTTAGATAACTTCATGCTGAGAGGCCGACGCTTTGGGCGAGATACCATGGTCATCTAAAAGAGCTTAGTCGAATCTATATAACGTACACCGTTTGTTAAAGCCTTGGGAGACATGATGAAAGGTTCCCTTTTGGGGGTCGTCTATGCAAGTGAATATGCCTTCTTGACTCGTGACCTCACTCCTGTTTGACTTTTAAATATATAAAAAAGCAAAGCTTGTAATGAAAAGCTAGTTGAGTAAAAACGCAGATTTTGTTGCCGATCGAATGAATGGGCTATTCCACAACTGGTAAGTCAATAAAAGTGGAACTCAATAAATATACCTCTTTTTAATTCCTTTCAGATAAAATGAAGGGCCAAAATCCGTCTCTATCTGTGCTTAAACCAAGCGTATATTCCTTCTGTTTTCGCTACACAATCCCTCGTATAGATCTACCGCCTTCCTACGAGGCGAAGCATGGTTACATCAGGTATTGGATGCAAGCCAGCATAAAGAAGAAAAAGGGTAAAAGTAAGATAAAAACAGCGAAGCAAGTGTTTGATATTGGTGGTTATAATGAATATGATGAGGAGGAGCTGAAAGAGATGAAAGATCGTGAACTGGTAATGTTAAAAAATAACATATTATTTATTATATAAGTGCGTCCTTTATTATCATTCACTCATCCATCAAGTAAGGAGCTAAGTTTATGCCGTGGCCCAGTGATTTTTCCTTGTCTATAAATATATTATTTATGTGACTAAACTGGCTAAACGAGGAAACATGTTTCCTTAAATGTTTCCAAAGGTGGCAAAACTGTGGGAAACATGTTTGCTCAATATCGGTTAGCGCATGCGCACTTTAAGGATAGAGCTAGCGTTGCTAAGTAATTAACGAACTTTTAGAATGTTGACTTTCGTGGCTAAACGAGGAAACCGGCATTGGGAAACATTGTTTTCGTGCGTCTTGTCTGCCGTACGTCAGAAACATTTCTGGGTCTTGGAAGCAAAATTTGTTGCACGTAGCAATGTTTCGCATGTGGCTAAACTTGGAATCATCGGGGAACATGTGCGTGGGAAACATGTTTCTGGAAACTTGTTTCCTCGTTTAGCCAGGGCCTAAACGCAAATTATATGAAGCATTTGAATGGTTTCTTTCAAGTATATGCTTTTCCGCATATCTTCTTTTGAGTTTTCATCATTTACAAATGCCAACTATGTGAACTTTTATCGGAAAAATGAGTCGCCTCTATCAATTTTAAGATAATAGTGTTTGAAATTTAGCTGGACATTTACTTAAAAAAAAAGTTGTCAAATTATTGGGGGGGGCCCAGGCCCCCCTGGCCCCTCCCCCCCCCCCCTCCTCCCCCCCCCCCCCCCTTACGGGCCTGTTGTCGTTCCCAGCTTATGTATACACCTAGCTAATTCTAAAAATAGTTGTCGTCGCCAAAGGCGCGATAGGCGATAGAAGGCGATTGGCGATAGGATTTCGTTGAATACAAACAACATTGAATCAGTCTCAACACTAAGGTCCATGTTCTTGACGAGAATAAAAAGCAGAAACAAAAATCTGTCCAGCTATTCTTGGATCTTGGAATGACCTATCTCCTATTGCTTTTCTCCTATATTGCTTATAGCCTTTGGCAATGAAAAAGGTTTTTGAAGTAGGTGTATGACGTCACCATTCCCTCGTCTCGTTTCAGCAGAGCGTCCCAAACGCCAGAGAGACAGCGACGCTCATTGGAGTCTCCTGTTATCCAACAGGAAGTTTAACCCTG
The DNA here is from genome assembly GCF_029948245.1 of Actinia tenebrosa. NCBI lineage: Eukaryota > Metazoa > Cnidaria > Anthozoa > Actiniaria > Actiniidae > Actinia > Actinia tenebrosa. Next base: position 5,963,824 of record NW_028292584.1, read on the forward strand.
TCGGCCCGCACGAATAAATTCTTATACCATCCCTGTGAAGTTATAACAACCCATGTAACGACTGGAAACGAGGCTTATAGGGGTGCGCGTATTATCGAAGCATCGCTGGTCAGGCTGACTGAGTACGACGATGGAAAAAGTGAGAAACCAGGCTAGTCACATAATTTATATTGAATTCGTCTTATTCCGGTATAAGTTACGATTACGATTACGATAAGTTACGAGTGCTCTATGAGATGGATGTGACCATTTTTTAATCTAAATTAGAATTGCTGCAAGTTCAGTAAAGACATTTTAATCCTCATGTGACAGAATGTTTGCGCGAGTAAAAGGTCGTACGTAACGTAACAGCGACATTGACGATCGGTGTCAATCTTCTTTCTGGAACCTTAATTTCGTACTACGCATGCTCAACAAACTAATTAAGTTGTTCGACCCAAATATTTCTTCGAACATGCAAAGTAAGAAAAAGGAGATTTTGGAACGAGATTGCACCAGTGTCTTTTCGTCTTGCGCGCGAGGCGCAAGAGTGTACATACGTGTTTTGTAACATATCTCATATCTAAAGTCCAGTCTGGCACTAACGCGGTGATAGAAAGCCCTTTTCGTTTTCTAGAAAGCCTAGGCAAATCAAAAGGTATTTATTTTTAACAAGTTGTATTCTAATGGACTTTAATTTCTACAAGGTAACAAAACACATAGCAAACAAGAAGTAGTGCGCGTTGAAAAAGAAGTCGAAAATACTGGTGAAAAAGATCTTCAGTTGGTTCTTCCCGCTCAATCACTACAGCCAACCATGATGCGCGCATGCAAATGCATCAAAGTGAGTTATTATTTAAAGGTGAGTGAATTAAAATATTTCCGCTTGGGCTGCCTGTGGCTGGATGCTAGAACAATTAAATATATTTGCTCTCGAGAATTGAATTCTTTCTCATGTAAAACGATTGTATTGTTCCTGCCATCTAACATGGCTGCCGTCACGTGATGCTGCAAAACCTCTATTACTATCGTGGAAACAATTTACTGTGACATAGCGCGCATTGATTTCTCTTACATATCAAGAAATTGCTCTATAAAACTTGTCGTTTCTGCTCAGCCATTTTCTATGTCCATATATGGAAACTACTTAACATATTTGAAGTTTGAGGTATGTTTGTATTGCAAAAAAGACCTTTTTCGAGGTAAATTTTATCCAAACTTACAGAAATTTGAGTGGAAACACATTTCTACGTCGGCCATTTTGTTTTTTGTCCAAGAAAAGACTGGAAAAGAGACACAGGGTAACCGTTGTTTGATAGGCTGTTTACCACAGGAAGCCCGCGAAAACGACACTGATTGTTTGATATGAATCCTTCGGCAGTACTGATTAAACCTTATCATTTAAGGTTCGAATGAAAATCAATGGAAAAAAGCAGAAGAAATCAGCCTTGATGATTCCAGTGGTTATTATTCCATCTCCTGTTCTACCTTCACCAAGACCAACAACGTTAACACAGTTACATTCTGATTTACGAAAAGACAGTCCTTATGATAGCGTAAGTAATATCACCCCAGGGACATTATTCTACGTCACAGGAAGTCCCTACGGTAATGAATGGGACACTTCAGCTGGGTCCCTTTATGAAAATAAACAGCACCGTTCAAGACGCACATCAAGGGTAGCACCTTTGGACGAGAACACTTCTGTTTCTTTCTTTTTTAACGACGAACCCTTTATTTCATACGTGTAATCGTATAATGACAGTTAGTCGCCAACTCTCAAAATATAAGTTAAAGTCTTTGAATCTCATTATCTGTTTCAAGTGGCGATCAAACAATGGCACTAACAACCACTTGTTGTCAACGTAGAATTCAAAATATCTACTAAAAACGCTAACCTACGGTTCAGCTATTAAGAGAACATTCTGCAAGAGACAGGAAATTACGTTATTGAATAAAACCAAAAAATTCTTGTATAGTTGGTTTGTAATCAATCTCTATGCAGAATGTAATAATGAACAATTTACTGTCATGGCCGCCATGTGGGCTGATATAACGATGCGGAAACCAATCTTTTTGCGCATTCATCCAACGTGGCAAATGACGTGGCATGATGGCTGAAGCTAATATATATTAATATACGCTAATAGAGTACAAACACTAAATGTTATACTAATAGTTATCACTATTTAGTAGTAAATAGCACTAATTAAACAAAAGAAAACAATAGAATTAGCATAAAATAGCGCTTTTTAGTGATATACATGGTGCATACTTTTAGTGTTTACATTCTATTAAGATGTACTAACTAAGAACTGATAATAATAATATTATCAAATTAATAATCTGCAGATTAAAAACGAGATCAAGTTTGTAATAAAATGCATCTCACCTTTTTCGCGCCAATGATTATTGTCTTGATTAAGTTCAAAAACATTATTCTTGATTCAACTAACCAATCAATACTGATTGGAATGCTAATGAAATGAATGAAGAATAGACCTAATTGCGAACGATCTAACAAACGAAGGTTCTAGCACTTATTAAATGAACCCTAACAAACAAATTAACAAAAGAACGAATAAATGACCTAAAGAAAAAAAATGAAAGACCTATAACGAACGAACGAACGAACAAATGACCCAATGAATTAAGAGCGAAATGAAGAAACGAAGGACCTCACTAATGAAGGAAGGACTGAACGACCGAAAGAGAGAACGAAAGAACGACCTCCTAAATGAACGAACGACCAAACGAATGGACGGACGGATGGACGGACGCACGGACAGACGCACGGACGGAAGCACGGACGGACGCACGGACGGGATATTTATTGATGGATGAATAAATCAACTAAATTATTGAATTATAAAGAAAAGCTGGGAAGAGGGATGCGATTAGATAATGAACTGTCAAAGATATTAAGGAGTGGAGGGTTGGAAAGGAAAACTGATAAACCTAGAGAGGGATTCATGTACGTACAGAAGTTACTCTTTTAAGTACATTTGTGTATTATATTAACAGTTCATCACAGAAAGCACCTCAACAAACGAATCCAGCAGATCTTCCACCTCGCCTGTAGATGCTACTTCTTACATAAACAAAGGATATGCAGCTGAGGACGAAAGGCCAGAAAAACTCAACACCTACCTCTAGATTTTCGCCCCAAAAACAGTATTAAAATATTTTTTAACAGTTAACTATAAAAATACAACGATCCCTGACTATGCTTGAGTGTCCACCCAAACGATGGGTAGTCTGTTCCCAATGGAATACAGAATGTCCGACCAACAAACTCGAATTAATAAGATGTTTTAGTAGTTAATGATTATTTTTTAATGTACCTTTAGAATGCATCGGTTCTAAGACAGACATTTACAATTTTCAGCAATCGGTGTCTGTTCCATGCTGTATATCAAAGATACATTTTAGCTTGTCCGTCGTAGCAACAGTAACTAGGGAGGCAAAACAATGAATGATCGCTGTATAGACCGTTTTTTCAACGGTTGCGTGCGCATCCAACTTGACGGGCCACAAAACTGAAAAACGCAAATTCAGTAAAATGTTGAAGACAGTTTTATATTTAAAGAGGAGAATAAACAATTTTGTGAATTCTTATCAAAAACAATTTCGTAGCAATGCATGATAATACTGGTGTTCTGGTATCGTGGCCCTTCAAGTTTCTTAAATTTTGATGCGCACGCAGCCTTCATGAGAGAACGGTCTATTTATCTAAAAATTGAATTAGTAGTTAACGGGTACCCCCATCCAAACTACCTTGTTGCTTTGACGACAATAAATTTGGATTAAAATATGTGTCTTATGGTTTTATTTTTAGTTTCATTAGTAATGCGTTTTTGATCATATTTATATATAATCAACATGACTGTGATATTTTCCAAAGTCATATATAGAGAATAAATAGAAAACCCTAGAACATCTGGATGACAATGCTTGAGCCCGGTGAAAAGAACTGCATGACCAAAAACCTTTTCTAACATTAATTTTTTCTCGGAAAAACATTCTGAGCTCCAGAAAAACTTGACAAATACAACTCACATCTTTAATAACTTTCCAAGCAACAAACTTAACTTTCTTTTATTACTTGGTCTAAGACAAAGACTGAGTGCCTTCTGGTCAGTAGAAGCTTACGTACGTACGCCAAATATACATGAAAAAAATTAAAAGAACTTTCTAGTTTTTCTAAAGATTTAAATTAAAATCATTATCAGGAAAAAATCAGGACATTCTTTTTTGATTCACATTATATTTATTAGTTTTAATCATTGTCGAGCTCATTAAGTTTTCATATTGTTTCTGTTTATTGACTTAATAATCTTCCAAACTACTTCCTCAGAAAGTCAAGGGTAATATCGACAATTTAATATTGATTTTTCATAACATAAATTCATGTGTTTTTTTTTTAATTGTTTAATTGTTTTGTTTTAGTTAATCAAAACTCTAGAAACAGAACAAAACAAGGTCGTGCTTGCCGCCTAACATTGCTTATGGCAAAGGACAACATCGAGTGTACGAAAACTCAATAAGGTAAGAGAATATTTAGGACATTTTTATTTTTATTAGTATATGCTATCGCTGTTAATTTTTGAAATATTTTATGTTTAATGTAAGTGTCTTAATCGATATTCGGAGGACCTTGGAAAAAAACGCAGGAACCTACGTAACTTCTAACTATTTTCGTTTGGGTGCGACTAAAGGAAAGGAAAGGAAGTTGGCCCACTGCTTATTTAGCAAAAGCTGGTTTGAATAAAGGCTTGCATGAGAAACAGCTGTGGTGCTGCTTATAAATTCTCAGTGCTTCCAAGCGTTGTGTTTAACCAGTAGTGAAGCCCTTTCGGTGCTAGTGTTTCATGGCAGCTAAAAACCCATTGAGTGCTTGTGTAAAGTGCTTCTAAGGGTCGTGTAGAAAAGCCATTTCAGTGCTAGCCTGTTTTTCCCGCCAAAAAGCCGAGTCAATGCTTGGGTTTCAAGATAGTCAAAATGGTTTATTAGTGCTTGGATTGCCTTATTAAAAAACAAACAAGATGATGAATCGCAGCTATACATCGCAATATTTTTGATATATAAAAGTTTTCTCGACAATATTTATTATATTTATCATCTTATGAATCTTAAATTTTTTTTCCGATCACTTCCGAGGCGCTACTGTTTTGCTCCAAAAACTCACGCGTAGGCATCCATTAAATGCTGATTATCTCGAAAACAAGCTCGGGACACACTCCATTTTTCTTTTCATATTTGGAATCAGCATTAAACTTCAGGTTAAAGAAGTTTCAATTTTCAATTTTCTGTTTATTTTTTTCCAAAGTAGTCAGCCACCTAAACTCATTTCCCCCGTTAGTTTTCCAGTGAAACAAGCAGCACTTTATGATTTATATGAAGTTCTAAGAAAACGTCTATTCAAGATCTGTATCGGGCGTAATGATACTTGTATTCGTAATTCAAAGCCTTGGAGCCTATGTATTAGGAGATGAAACCTCCTTCAAATTTGACAATTAATTTTATGGTTACGGGGCAATGATCTGTCATGTTAAAACAAGTTTATTTTCAATAGCATATATGATTCGTCATAATCAACTTTTTTCTTGTTTTTTTTTTTCTTTTCGAACAAATTAGATCTGAACATCGGAAAAATAAATTTTAATCAAATAGCTAGGGAAAAAGTTAAATAAATGAATAAGGAAACGAAACAAGCTAAACAGAGATAAAATAGAAAGATTTAAAACCAAAATTCTCACCAGAACTGTAGTACTTCAAGCAAATGTAGTTTTTAATTGATGATATCTAATTCAGTCAGTTCGGGCCGTGAAATGCGTAGTCTAAATTACATGGTAATATAGCTTACCAGAGCATCCGAAAGGGCATTAAGTATATCCATAGTTAATAGAATATTAATCAATAGGATATTAATTATGGGTATATCTCAAGAGTAGTGAGTTAGTACTTCCTTAAGTCAATAAATATTTTATATAAACACGCTAGAACATTGTAATCAGCACCACCTTTGGCAGAACGGGAAAGAAAAGAAAACTGATCCAAAACAAACGTTATACAGCAACATTTTGTAGTAGCATCATCAAATGTTTAGGTTTCTTTTAGCTGTTGAAATGAGGCATTGATGATGATGACGGCGTCTTTTTTGAATAATAAAACCAAAGTCCCAGTTGCTAGGGCAACATGACGTCTTACTTTACCAATTTATGAACACTTAAGGCATGAGAATCTCGCTTCCAGAAGTAAGTTTAATTAGGAAAGCAAAGCTAAGACGTGAACTGTTACAGTAACAGACCTAGGTCTTTGAAAAGCATGATTTATTCAAGTTAATTGTAAGGTTTTGGCCGGATTGAGGAGACTTAGAGATTAGTCACCTTGAAATGCCTTCCGCTTTAAACCAATTAAAATGCAGGAAAGAATAAACCAACCAATCAAAATGCTTGATTTCAGCCCAGCAGGATACCGTTATTTTACCCGCTCATTTGCACAAATGAAATGTTGTTGTTTTTTTGCTTTGATGAACTATGACCACTGCGCATGCTCAGCCTTGTCAATTTAGCTTTTTATCAGCTTTCAAAATTTGAAGTTCATTTTCCTATAAAAACAAGCCCTAGATTCAAAATCACACCAAAATGATAAGAAAATGTATTAATTTATCTTGCCGTATTCTGAAATACAGGGATTTTAATTAAAGTCGCTCTGAAAAGCGGTCTGCAAAAGCCGCTTTGTTTACAGAATACTTCTCTGATAACTACTGCGCGGTTGATGGCGAGTTTTTGTAGCAAGCTGCCTTTGATTTAAGTCAGTTACCCTGAGATTACAACCGTGCGTATTGTTCGTTTTTTGCCGGCCACAGCTGAAACTTGCTCTAACTTATCAATAAAACCGTATTTGGAGAGAACTGGAAGAATCTTTATACACGCAAGACTTGAACGAAGGAAACAAGATATTTTTGAAGTCGTCAACCAAATACTTTTACTCAACCAACAAGTAAGAATCCAATGTATTATTCTGTGTATTAACTTAAGTATTCTATATATTCTGTTAATGGAAAACGCATGCGAGGACTATAGAGTTAGGACAGGCAAACTGATGATTAATACGTGTCCAGTATTTTATTTGATGCAGTAGGTATTGTACATTAGGAAGAACTCAGGGAAAGTGTCATGAAAGATAATGGTTTTCCATTGGTAGGAAATTTTTTAAAATCTTCGTTTTCCCCCTTGAGATTTTGTTTTATAACTGGGAGAGAGAAACCTTTTTGTTGAAGTATAGGGAAATGCCTTCGAATAGAATTAGAAATTAGAGAACTGACATTTTTATGTTTATTCCAAACGGATAAAAAACGTATTCAAAGTCTCGAGAAAAACAAGACCAAGCACTTTACTCAAGAAGAATGGACAGCCAATTTGATCATTGTGACTTAGCCACGCATGCACTCATACAGGCTTGAATCCAAGACTTATGTAAGCACTTTACTCAAGAAGAATGGACAACCAATTGTGATCATTGTGACTTAGCCAATGCACTCATACAGGCTTGAATCCAAACCTTATGTAATCTTTCGGATCTCAGAAAGCTAATTCAGTTCGTGATATAAGAACGTTTGAACATTAAAAGAAACTGGTTCACACTGAAGGCTGTGGGATATATACAGTTAAAATATTTCCCAATTCAATAATTTTTGCTCTAATATAAGTCCAATATTTTTTTATATATTTAATATGAACCTTTTCTAAAGTACCTCCTAATTCTGTTAACAAAATAAAAATCAAAAATACTGGAATTAAGCAAGAATACATTGTTGATAATTTAATGATGAGGTTATAGCAAATTTTACCTACGTGTGTGTGGGTGTTTTTTTCTTGGATATATTAGCAACACAAAAGAATGAACTTCCCAAAATCCTTTCCTATGAAAGTGGGTATTATATAGAAACTGTTTTACATTCAGGATTCAGACACGAGAAGAACAGCGTCTGATCCAAACAAAAAAAAAATTGTTCTTGGCTTCTTGTTATAGAGTGATGTTTTTTAACTCGAGAAAAAATAGCCACGCATAATAGTTAGGTAGACGTACTCTAAACCAATTGTTTTCTTTTGTTATTATTATTACTATTATCATTATTATTACTCTATTATTATTATCAATACTATTAATAATAATAATTATTATTATTATTATTGATATTATATTAATTAATAGTTATTTATATTAATTAATATTATTATTGTTATTATTAATATTATTATCAAACCTGTAATTAGTCATCGCTCTTCACTCTATGCTGATGTAAATGGTTTTCTGAGTCCTTCAATTATAACTGGTGACATTTTTCGTCCAGATCTCCTTCTCCTAATGCAGTCCAAGTGCCTTTATGTTCTGTTCTGTATTCAAGAAAAAGAATAAAGTTTCCATTATTATTATTATTGTTATTATTATTATTATTATTATTATTATTATTATCATTATTATTATTATTATTGTTGTTGTTGTTGTTGTTGTTATTGTTGTTGTTATCATTATTATTATCATTATTATCATCATCGACTAGTACTAATAGTCGTTTTTCTTTTACGGATAAAATAAAATCGCTCTTCCAGTTACTGCGTTATTTCATTTTCATTTTCACCGTTTTTCACTGATCGAAATTTGTTTTTTCGCTGCCGTCAATCAAACCTAATCAGTCAGTACCTTTCATATTTTTGACTGGCGGCAGCGAAAAACCAAATTTCAGCGTGCAACTCGACTCGAGACTCGGTAACACAGAGTTCGCATGTTCATAAATATTGCAGTAATCAGTCAGTCAAGAAAGACAAGCATTTATGTTAAGTGGACAGTAACAGTGCTATGTCAGTATCTGGGAATGTCCATGAAAAGAAGAGATGTACTAGCGCTGTTGTGAAACACTTCAGGTAAAATTATTGTTTAATTGGACTGGAGGAAATATGCAACCATAATAAGCAGAACTAGTATTAATCAAATAGATGTTTTTGGGGGGGAAAATGTAAATAAAATTTAAAAAAAAATAATAAGGAAATAAAAAAAGGAAAAAAAAGATATAATTTCAGTTTTACCTTAATAATCATTTACAGAATTTCTTCTAGCTCGGCTAACGATGTACTTGTTAGAAGTGAGAATTCTATTTTTCTTCATAATGATTTTATATTGATTTTGAGTCCATTTATACAGAAGCGTTCACTATCTTAGCATTATTTGTCGTGGTGACATCTTAATCGTGTTTAAATACACCAGATTAGTACGCGACCAATTTGTCCGGGACGCTTCAAAAATAATATATAGGTATTTGCGTTTGATATTAATCTTTAAACTTTGAGTGGTTATTTGATAGGTAACTTCGTTAATGCAACTATATCCTTTGCTTTCATATGAAATTTGAATATGGCAAAGAATGGTCACGTGGATATCGATACTTACCATCTATTGATATGAGCAGGTTCCAGATTTATATATATATCATTTTTTTAGACAAGGTTTTGGATTTTTCTAAAATAAGAAAAGGTAAGATATAGACTCGATGAATTTTCCTCTGATGAAAAAAATGTAGATTATACGAGAAGAGTGTAGATTTATACGAGAAGAGAGTAGATTTATATGAGAAGAGAGTAGGTTTATATGAGAAGAGAGTAGATTATACGAGAAGAGAGTAGATTATACGAGAAGAGAGTAGGTTTATACGAGAAGAGAGTAGATTATACGAGAAGAGAGTAATTATACGAGAAGAGAGTAGATTATACGAGAAGAGAGTAGATTATACGAGAAGAGAGGAGATTATACGAGAAGAGAGTAGATTATACGAGAAGAGAGTAGATTATACGAGAAGAGAGTAGATTATACGAGAAGAGAGTAGATTATACGAGAAGAGAGTAGATTATACGAGAAGAGAGTAGATTATACGAGAAGAGAGTAGATTATACGAGAAGAGAGTAGATTATACGAGAAGAGAGTAGATTATACGAGAAGAGAGTAGATTATACGAGAAGAGAGTAGATTATACGAGAAGAGAAGAGATTATACGAGAAGAGAGTAGATTATACGAGAAGAGAGTAAATTATACGAGAAGAGAGTAGATTATACGAGAAGAGAGTAGATTATACGAGAAGAGAGTAGATTATACGAGAAGAGAGTAGATTATACGAGAAGAGAGTAGATTATACGAGAAGAGAGTAGATTATACGAGAAGAGAGTAGATTATACGAGAAGAGAGGAGATTATACGAGAAGAGAGTAGATTATACGAGAAGAGAGTAGGTTATGCGAGAAGAGAGTAGATTATACGAGGAGAGAGGAGATTATACGAGAAGAGAGTAGATTATACGAGAAGAGAGTAGATTATACGAGAAGAGAGGAGATTTATACGAGAAGAAAGGGCATTATACGAGTAGAGAGGAGATTATACGAGAAACCAATCAAAAATAACACGAGGGAAGGAAAGGAAAGGCAAAGAATTCCACAAACAATAGAAAAGTAAAAAAGAGAAAAGCAGCATTTTTTCTCAGTAATCAAAAATCCTCACAGATTCATTGATTCGTGAAACAACTCACAAAACACCAATAATAAAACGTCTAACGTATCTCAACTTAAGCAGACGTGCTTGTGTAGACAATACTCTTTGGATAGCACAAATAACGCTTCCTGGTTATGAACATCTTCTCAAGCCGTTGACAGTTAGTTTCCGCCTTAATAATTTTCACACTTATTTTTTATACCATCATGAAAACGATCTTTAAGTAATGTTTAATAAACGAGCAGGAGTGTTTTATCGGGTATGAAACACGAGGCGCAGCCGAGTGGTTTTAGACCCGATAAAACACGATCTGCGAGATTATTGAACGGCTTAGAAAACTTATGATGTTTGTTCTCATTGTGTACCGATTTTTTTACGAAATGAACCAAGTTTGATAGAGAAAATCCAAGTTAAAGTTTATGCAAATGAAGACGAATCTTTATCAGATATAAAATCACCTTCATGGTCATGATTTCTATTGTGTTTTCTTCATGAATTATTAATGAGTTTTCTAATTGATAATTCAACCTTGGCAAAAAAGGTTGTCAAAAGTGGACCACCAATGGAATATGATTGGTCAATTAGCTGCATGACGTCAGTCACACAGTTTGAACACTTGCAGCTCATTTGCGCTCTTAAAAGTGAAAATTCTCTGAAGATAATCAATCAAGATAATGGCCTTTTAAACCTTTTAAAAACAAGATTTCAGTCCAGAATAAATCCAAGTTCAAAGAGTCAAAACCGCACAAACTTTATGGACAAAAACTTGTAGTAAAAAAAGACTTCTACGCCAAACTGGTCACGATTTGAAATTGCACAAAACATTCTCGATAGCCTAGAAAAAGAAATCTTTGGTTGATTGTTGATGGAATGCTAAGCAAAGCCGAGCTCCCCAATACATATACTGCAAGTCTCACCGTAAGTGCGTACACTGTATATTGAGGTGTGGTTAGACTTGGTTGTTTATTAGATTAAATCACTTGTTCCTACAGGATTGATTACACATTATGCCAGCTGTATAGATCAGATAATTTTATTGATATAACGAAGTGCTAGCATCGCGAATATTGATTTTTAAAAATGGTCAATTCAGTCACGCAATATCAGGGATTGGCTGAATGCTCTCGCCCAATCAGAAGCGATATAGTGAATAAGATATATTTAAAAAAATTTCTTGTAGGGTCCATTTAGCGCCAATCATGTACGGACTATTGCTAGAAAGTATCAATTCAGTCACGCAATATCAGGGATTGGCTGAATGCTCTCGTCCAATCAGAAGCGATATAGTGAATGAGATATATATATATATATTTTTTTTTCTTGTAGGATCCATTTAGCGCCGATCATGTACGGACTATTGCTAGAAAGTATCAATTCAGTCACGCAATATCAGGGATTGGCTGAATGCTCTCGCCCAATCAGTAGCGATATAGTGAATAAGATATATATATATACATTTACTTGTAGGATCCATTTAGCGACAATCATGTACGGACTATTGCTAGAAAGTATCAACTTTCAAGTCACCGAAAAGTACGGCAAAGAGGTATGGCAACAAATCCTAGAAGCTGCAGACCTGAACAACTATGTATTTGTCACACACAAACTCTACGCTGAAGACCTCTTGTTCAAACTTGCCGATGGAGTCATCAAAGTCATCGGTGAAGAAGAAGACATGCTACTTGACGACGTCATGCGTTTTTTCGGGGTCTGTTTTGTCAAGTTCTTTAATCACTATGGTTACGACCCGATCATTCGCGTCAGTGGTCGCCATCTTCGGGATTTTTTGATTGGAATTGACAACCTGCACGAGCATATGAGGTTCGGCTACCCAAAGATGCAGTCCCCGACTTTTTACTGTGACGAAGAGAGCAGCTCAGGTCTCAACCTACATTATCTTTCAAGGCGCAAGGGATTCATGTTCTACGTGATTGGACAGATCGAAGAAATCGCGCGAAAATTCTACAACACGTATGACATAAATATCAAGGTCCTTAGCGACGAGAGGGAGGGCTCACAATGTCACATTGTCTATCGACTTGGGTTCGCCAATGTCGGTTATAAGCCACCATCGCCAGACTTGCTCTGCGTCACGCCAAAGAAGGGCATTACTGTCGATGTGTTCTTTACAATATTTCCCTTCAGCTTTGTCATCTCTACCGACATGACCATCAGCATGGCGGGAAATGGCTTGATCTCGACACTTGGAAGAAAAGTCTTGGGCAAAAATGTTCGAGAGGTTTTTACTCTGAGAAGACCGAAAACGGAATTTACCTGGAATTCTGTAAGTCTTGATCCTTTAGTTTAAACACTGGAGCGATTAAAAGTAAGGAGATGTATTTTCATACCCCCCCCCCCCCCCCCATCGACCCAATTATTGTTATGTAATGAATGAAAATTCGTGAAAAAAATGGTGCTAGAGGTGCGCAGCTGTGCTGCAGGGACGGATCTAGGGGAGTGGTGCAGGGGAGCGCAACCCCCCACCCCCTAGATGAGCTGATATATATTGCATTATTGGTGTTTGAGTTCGTAAGCACCCCCATCAAAAGCGAAAATCCTGGACGGTGCACCCCTTCCCAGAAAATATCCTGGATCCGCCCCTGTGCTGCAGTAATCTCTTTATGTTTTCTACATATTGCTCAACAATTGTATTTAGTACACATGCATTATTACTAGTACGCCGATCGAGCATTCATTGTTCTACCTCCACAATAGTACTGTTGTTACGTAGGATAGGCTAACATGCGTTTTTGAAATACAGCATGGAACATACACCGATTTCTGAAATGATTGTAAATGTCTGCCTTAGAATCAATGCATTCTAAAGGTACAATAAAAAAAGATAAACGATAAATTCTAAAAAATCTTATCAATTCGAGTTTGTTGGTCGGACATTATGTATTCCATTCCACTACCCATCGTTTGGGTGGGCACTTAAGCATAGCCGAAAACGATCTATTAATACAGTATACTGTTCAATCATGAATCGTGTTTGAACTCTAAAGACTAATATTTTTTTCTTTTAAATTCAGCTCCTTACAAGAAAGGTTGTCTTCGAGTTATTATCGAAAATTCCAGTTATCCGTCGTCAAAAAAGAGGAAAAGAAAATATGTTCCAAAAGACAAGCAGCTTAAACACATTGAAAACCTTTCCGCGTTCCACCAGCATCGGAGGTATTGGAGAATCCAGCCAATCACAATCAGTCACCAAGATAAGTGGCAGTAGTTCAGCACCCACTCAATCAACACCCATTCAGGCCGAGCCTCCCCCGACGCTTCATCTACGCGGTCAAATGAAATATTTAAAGGACTGGGACAAAACTATCTATATTTCTTCGCCTTTGTGAGTTTAGTCCTTAGTTATTTTCTTCTTATTTCCCTACCTTGTTCATTCTTTAAGACCTTTGTTCCTCCTTTCCTTGCTTCATTCCTTCATTCCTTTCATTTCTTACTTCGTTCCTTTTATTCTTCCTATTACTCAATTCCTTCGTTCTTTCTTCTTTCCCCATCCATTCGTCATTCTATCCGGCATTCTATCATTCCATTATGCTACCCTTCTATCCTTCTATTCTTTCATTTTCATCATTCTTTTATTCCAACCATCCAACCATCCAACCATCATCCAACCATCCAACCATCATCCAACCATCCAACCATCCAACCATCCAACCATCCAACCATCCAACCATCCAACCATCCAACCATCCAACCATCCAACCATCTTCCCTTCCTTACTTCCTTCTATCCCTCCTATCATTCAAATTTCTTTTTTTTTTTCCTTTTTTTTTCCATTCATCCATCATCCTATCCTTCCTAGCTTCCTTTCCCCTTCATCCAAACATCTTACTGCAATTCAAACTCATTCTTTCAACTAGAATTGGAAGTCTTGATGCCATGCTTGCCACAGGCTTGTACATGAATGACTTCAGCATGCACGATACGTCACAAGAAATGGTTTTATCAGGGATCAAGCCTCTACCCCAGTTAGAATATGCACGAGACCAGGTAAAGAAGCCATTTGTATCAGAGAACTTAACTTTCTGCATGTATGGCTAAAAAAAATTTGAGTTATATCCAACCCTAAAACAGTTGTTTCTTAGTTAGATGTTGATGAGGAAGCCGGATTTTCAAACCGGAAAGCCCGGACAAAAATAAAGAGAGCGACCTACAGACAAACTCTACTCACTTGTGTTATCAAGTCCAGGAACGAAATCCGAGATCCCAGAGTAGTCCCTTTCACAGTTTCCTGCGCCATCTAGAAAGGTAACCGGGCCTTTGCATCGCAGCGAGACGAACGGTGAGCTTGCAAGATAGAGACGTGTGAATAATTGTCCAAGGTGTTAAAAAAGGTCTTTATCATTGCAAGCTCACCGTTCGTCTCGCTTCGATGCAAAGGCATGGCTACCTTTCAAGATGGCGCAGGGAACTGTGAAGGGGACTATTAGTGAGAAACGAATCGGTGCAACACCACTATATGCACCATCCCTCAGATTCCCATGAAATTATAAATATATTTAAACTTTGTTTCTTACGATGTTTTTTAGCAATTTGAACAAGGCAGAGAACTTGAACAATGTATGGAGAAGCTGAACAAGGAAAGGCAGAAGAGCGAAGAATTGCTGTACCGAATGATCCCGAAACAGATAGCAGAACGACTGAAGCAAGGAGAAAGTCCTATCAATACGTGCGAGGTATGGACTAGAGTTTTGTAGAAGGGAGTAATCCTATAGCTAGTAGGTATATAAAATTTCATATCATTCTGGTGTAAGTGTTATTACACAAAATTATATTATATATATTATATTAGAAAGTATACGAAATTTCGTATCATTCTGGTGTGTTACTACACAAAATTATCTATTATTATAGTTGTTTCTTTGCGTTAATTGCAAGAAGTAGAAGAACATGATAGATGAAAGGATCCTCCTCTTCCTCTTTCTCCTTCTTCTCCTCCTTCTCCGATTCTCTTCCTTCTCTTTCTAAATTTGTCCTTCTTCTTCTTTTTTGCCCCATTCTTTGACCTCCTTTCCTGGACCTCAGACGTCTTCTTCCTTTTTTCCATTCCCTTTTTTCAAGCCGTCGTTTTAAACTTTAGACTCTGATTAAGATTCTTGCAATTGCTGCATTTTACTAAAGTTGGTTGAGTTTTTAAAAAAAACTTCCCTTTTCAAGTATTTCGACAGCGTCACCGTATTGTTCAGCTACATGGACGGTTTCGCTGCAATCTGCACGCGTGTCAGCGCGATGCAGGCCGTAACCTTGATCAACAACCTGTTTACCCGGTTTGACCGGCTTAGTGAGACACACAACGTTTACAAGGTGAGTTGCTACACATGTTCGCGAATACAAGCGCACGGATAGAAACTGAGTAATGGAAAAAAACGTTTGCGCCTGCTTGCGTACTTTTTAACACCTTTTTAAAGAATTCCAGGGATTTTAATGAGAAAAGAAATGTTCGTGAAATGTTCCTGAATATAGAAACATTTCGCCAGTATACTTTTTGGTATTTACGAGTTATTAACTTACCAATTAACTTACCAATCTTAACTTTAAAATTGAATAGTTTGAGACGTTGGGAGACGCTCTCTACATGGCTGTATCTGGTGCGCCTGTGAGAACAGCGCGACATGCTGAACCAATGGCTTCTATGGCGTTAGATATGCTGAATGCTGTTCAAAAAGTAAAGGATCCAATCACTAAGAAGGCAATGACCGTGACAATAGGTAAGGTTGCGTGATAGTCACCGCAAGTATAGAGTGACATTGGCCGTATTAGTAAAGTTTACTATTAACTTTCGTTTAATATGGTTTGACTTTAAGGTATTCATTCGGGGCCAGTTGTAGCTGGTTTGGTGGGAGAAATGACATTGCAGTATTGTCTGTTTGGTGATACCGTTAACATAGCATCCAGATTAAGAACGACAGCTTTGGTAAGGTCATCTAAGACAAGACAGATTAAGTGGACCCAGTGATGACCAATGGGGAACCCCAGTAACGCCAAATATTACGCGCTTTAATAAATAGGTTTATCTCTGATTTAACGTTAAGAGATTTAACAAGCTCCCCTTATTTAACATGGAGTCAGGGGACCAAGTAATAACCTCTGGAGTATCCCAGTAACGAAACATATATTCGAGACTAATTGAATATATACGTCCCCTTTTTTATAGTCTAGATCTTTAACAAATTTGCCTTATTTAGAAAGGAGTGAATGGTCCCAGTGATAATCTCTGGGGAATCCCAATAACGTACTATTTTTAAACTATCCTAAACTTATTTAATATATTTTTTTAGCCAATGAGAATTCACATCAGCGAACATTGTCGAGAGTGCTTAGAAGGTTCTCCCTTTGAAGTCGAATTTCGTGGAGTGGTAGAGCTGAAGGTAGATATTAATTAATACAAAAGTTATATATACATGTTGTATACAATTGTACAACCGAAATTCCATTGATGTTAAGTTGGTGTTGAGTCGGACAAAGTTATTTCATTCAGTTTACTCGCTGCTAAAGAATCGGCGAATATCGTTTTTATCGGTACGCCGTCATAAAAATCGGCGTAGATTACCTCGACTTCGGCATTTTATTGGTAGGAGCGATTAAAAAAATGTTAGCAATGTGATCTTCTTATCTAGATTTTTGATGCCGATCATTAACTGACTCCTGCATGCCTGAAGACATTGCACACCTCATAGTTGATAATTTTGAGAACAATTTTAACAGTGCGCGCTAAGAAAGTAGATGCAAAACTGAACTTTGTATTAAAGCAAATCATAAAAATACTACCGGAAGTTGATTCATTGATCTTCTTCACATTTGATCACTGTTGTCAATCATTCTAGTGCCCACTAAGACAAAAGTAAAGTATATCGCATTCTTGCGCATCATAAAAATACTACCGGAAGTTGATTCATTGATCTTCTTCACATTTGATCACTGTTGTCAATCATTCTAGTGCCCACTAAGACAAAAGTAAAGTATATCGCATTCTTGCGCATCATAAAAATACTACCGGAATTTGATTCATTGATCCTCACATTTGATCACCGTTGTCAATCATTCTAGTGCCCACTAAGACAAAAGTAAAGTATATCGTATTCTTGCGCATCATAAAAATACTACCGGAATTTGATTCATTGATCCTCACATTTGATCACCGTTGTCAATCATTCTAGTGCCCACTAAGACAAAGGTAAAGTATATCGTATTCTTACGCATCATAAAAATACTACCGGAAGTTGATTCATTGATCTTCTTCACATTTGATCACCGTTGTCAATCATTCTAGTGCCCACTAAGACAAAGGTAAAGTATATCGTATTCTTACGCATCATAAAAAATACTACCGGAAGTTGATTCATTGATCTTCTTCACATTTGATCACCGTTGTCAATCATTCTAGTGCCCACTAAGACAAAGGTAAAGTATATCGCATTCTTGCGCATCATAATAAATACTACCGGAAGTTGATTCATTGATCCTCACATTTGATCACCATTGTCAATCATTCTAGTGCGCACTATAAGAAAGTTATGGATATTGGCATTGGTGCGTGGTTCATAGTGTGCTCTTATTGTTATGTCGCATAGTAATCAAAACTATTATTGATTCGTCTACAGGGTAAAGGAAAAATGAAGACATATTGGCTGATCGGGCAACAAAGTAATGCGATAGAATAACTTAATACTTAAAAAGTACCATCCACACCTCGCTCACCAATATAAGTTCCAGTAGTTCAGTTGGTCAAAGCGTGTGACTAGCAAACAGAAGATTTGGAGCTCGGAATTTGTTTCAAAGTTAACAAATTGACATCAGATTTTTATGTGTCTGTCCTCTTATTGACAATAAATTGCGTCATCACATTGTCAAAGTAGTGTGGATTCACGAGGCGTAGCCGAGTGGATCCGCATACTACTTTGAAAATGTGATGACGCAATTTATTGTCAATAAGAGGACAGACACATAAAAATCTGATGTCAATTTGTTTTTTACAATAACAAAAACGATAAAAACTTCTCATTTTTACTGATCAAAACAACTAACGGAAAGAGCGCGCGCTCGTTGACGTCAGCTTTATCTGTCTGTCCTCTTATTGATGATAAAAATTAACCAATCAGCACGCGAGAAATTTGTCAGTTATTGTAAAAAAAAAATTGCTTGAAGAAATGTTATTCGCATCTTTAACTAAATGCTCATTCACAATTATACTATTTATAGCGGAGGATTTACACGCCTTACTATCAATTCCTGACGTTGACCTACGTCATCGAAAATTGTCCTAAGACTAATATACAACGAAACCTCCACAGACCGAAGAGCAACTAAAACTATATATATCATCCAACATTCTAGCTAAAACAAGCTTTAGATACGAAGATACGACTGAATTGATTATACCCATAATTCAGTTGAAAAGTATGGGCCCGCCATCTATATGTCCTATTGAGGAGCACAACGATGGCGGCCAATATCACAAAAAGTGAAAATCATGTTTCTATTGCACCCATTGCATGCGTTAGCAACTAGTAATTTGAATTAGTAAACATACACAGGTGATTATTGAAAATCTCGCGCGCTGATTGGTCGAGAAACTCACACTATCACACGATAATCACCTCCAGCGATAATCCAAAATGGCGGCCACTCGCTTTGTTGCTGCTACCGGAAAAAATGCCATTTTTCTTCTTCTTCTTCTTCTTTTTTTTTTTGAAAGAATCAACTGTGTATTTATACTAAAACAATTATTTGCCTCAGCCTCAGTGAATATCGGGATAATATTTAAATATCATTTGTATAATATTTCGCATGGTCGTAAGTCGTAATTGTAAATAAATGGCTCAGTTGGTTTGGGTCAAATAGACTATATTTTCGACGTCTAGATTACCGCTGTGTTCCTTGATTACAGCACTGGGCGTACCACCCCAACTCAAATAACAGTGGTAAAGTTAAAATGCACAACTTCGATTAACGATACAAACACTTTGATATTCCACGGACCTTAACTGGAACACATGACACAGAGAACTAGAAACTTGAGTATTCTATAGTCATATGCCACTAGTTCCATTATTTCATACGCAGCAAGCCGTCTTGCTTCACAGTGGCGGATCCAGGACTTTAAGAGGGGGGGTTCATTTTTGCAAATCTCGCCACAACAACAACGTTCTCTTGCATCATCATTTTTTCCCATGAGGCACATCACTGGCCTAGGGGCACTCCTGATAAGGATAGCCTATCCACCAGTCCCATTTCATATTAGATCTCATGAGTTAGTACCATGCTTTTATTTATTTATTTATTTTAAAAAATATAAAAAATCCAAGGTACCAGCCGGTTGAGGGGGGGGGGGGGTTCATTTGCACCCAATCAACCCCCCCCCCCTACATCCTACATCCGCCACAGCTTCATTATCTCAACAGATAACTGACATTTAAGACTTCGTAAAAAAACATCCAATTTATCTTAATAATCCGATAGGATAAAAGCTGCAATTTAGATATATAATAGTTCCCATCTGAATTGTAAATAGAGTGACAAATAAGTAAAAAAAGAAGAAAGAAAGAAAGAAAGAAAGAAGAAAGAAGAAAGAAAGAAAGAAAGAAAGAAAGAAAGAAAAGATGAGAGACTTCAAAATGCTATTAAAAAATACTCAGTTTTTTCAATTCCTAAGGCGTATTAAACATTAATGATTTCGCCCAAAGCAAGGTGTTCGATTAGCAGTAATGATTTATATTTGTACAAACAATAAGGGAAGACACAAATGCCTTTATATGGCACAAGTGGCACAAGCTGCTTACAAGGACATTAACCTACTTTAAAAGAGATCAAATGTCATTACGATTTACCTTTACCAAGCTACTTACAAGACATTAACCTAATTTAAAAGTGATAAAATGTCATTACAATTTACCCTTTGAATGTATTCAAATAACTTTTCATATTAATACCGAGCTAATAGCATGGAAAATATTAGTTATTTGCTGTGTGGGAGCAAAAACCAAACTTATTTCCTTTTCATTATTCAATAAAACTCACTTGAATCTGTAGGCCTTTCACAGGTAATTTTTGAAGCATCATGAGAGTCTCACGTAACCGCAAGCAATTCGTTTTGTCTTGCTCGTAAATCCATCCTGACAGCTCTTAACAACAATCAAAATCGTAGACCCCATAGAGAAATGGAAAACATTTTAGTTGGTGTAATATCTTACGATTTTACCGATGAAATAAAATGCAGATGAAGATAACTCAGTCCAAAATGCTGTAATTCTTTTCTTTTCTTGTATTCCATCCGCAATTTTCAGGGTGTGACTTCTTAAAGTCACATACTTCAGTAAAATACTTAAAATCAAAAAAGAAAATACAAAAGAAATTTTAAAATAAAATACAAAAGAAATTTTAAAATAAAATACAAAAGAAATTTTAAAATAAATACAAAATAAAATACGAAATGAAGTACGAAATGAAATACGAAATGAAATACGAAATGAAATACGAAATGAAATACAAAATGAAATACGAAATGAAATACGAAATGAAATACGAAATGAAATACGAAATGAAATACGAAAAGAAAAGAAATGAAATGACATGCTTTAAAAGTGCAATTCAAATTGCCCAAACGAAAAGCTCTAAATACTTTGAATGATTCTCCTATACCCTCTTTTAGATTATATATTCTTTCACACATTCCACAGTATGTATTCAAATATTCAGATATCTCAAGAGGGTAGTCAGGAATTTGGTAACATTCTCAAGGGGACATTTTGGAATTTCAAACCACCCCTCCTCCTACATTCTCAAAGGGTATTCACAAAATTACACCACCCCTCCCCCCTACATTCTTAAGGGGGTATTCAGGAAATTAGACCTCCCCTCCCCCCTACATTCTTAAGGGGGTACTCAGGAAATTAGACCACCCCTCCCCCTACATTCTTAAGGGGGTATTCAGGAAATTAGACCTCCCCTCCCCCCTACATTCTTAAGGGGGTATTCAGGAAATTAGACCTCCCCTCCCCCCTACATGCTTAAGGTGGCATTCAGGGATTTAGACCACCCCTCCCTTCCAAAAGGCGTTATAGTGGGAATTATAACTACTCACGATAGAACAGCTGGTATGAACCGGTGATCAGCAATATAAAATGTATGAAAATCTAAATAAAATCTATACCAAAAATTTGCGAGAAAAAATTGAGAACCTAAAAGTATAAATATAAGAAAAGAGAAAATTAAGTATAATATATACATATATACACAGAAACACGAAAACCCCGCGCCCACAAAACATATATATCCATTGTATATGCGAGGCTCGAAAAAAAAAACCAAAACAAAACAAAAACAATAAAATAGGCTACAAAAGATATATCGAAAACGCGCGATTTTCGTGTAGATTAGTGTAGATTATTGGTTAAGTAATTAAATAATGAAATAAATATATGAAGAAGAAAAAAATCTATCGTACAGTACACTTATGCTCTTTTTTATCGAAATCTAAAAAAATACTTAAAAAGCTTGTTTTTAAAAATGGAAAAAGAGCTAAGTTCTCTCAAATCCTTAGGCAAATTATTCCAATCCTTAGCAGCAGCAAACTTAAATGATAGTTGAACCATCATTCGGGTGTCCATGCAGGTTGTTTTTTTTTTTTTTTAATTTTAATCAAAATTTATTAATTAATTTATTCAATATGCAGCTTATATAGTTTTTAACTCGTGGATACGCGAAGCGTAGAAACGAGTTATTGTGAGGGGTCTGAATATGCAAATGTGTCACTCACTCACTCGCTCACTCACTCACTCACTAAGATGTTAGCAGATCGATATTTAAACGATTACCAATCGTCATACGTCATCTGATTACGAACGTTACACGACACTAACAGGCACAAAGCTGTTATACACTATAGATTACTTTGATATTTTATATGACGAAATGGAATACTGATGATCCATGTGGGATAGTTTCTAGCACTTGTGAATGCCATGGGGTCCCAGCTGTACATGCGCAGTCTCGCACATAGTTTTATCTTCGGATTATTCATATTAAAAGAATCAAGGAAAGATGCAAGTTGAAGTAAAATTATACAATTAACGCCTGAAATAAAATTTCAATAAGTCAAACCTTTTTTCCTGATGCATTTAAAAGTAAACAAAAACGCTTATGTACAAAGTCGACATTTCGATTTTTCTGAAGACCTTGTAGATCGAGCCGGCTATATATCGAAAAAAGCTATTTTAATTAGAACTCAAGGAGAAAGTCTGATTTCAAGCTCTAGAGGACTTTATTCTCCATAGAGACAGCTCAAAGTCACGACGGTATTTCGCAAAAAAATCTTATAAGCTCGATCGAGCGAAGTTTTATTACTGATATGAACAGTTGTATTTACTGAGTGACGTCTTAAGAAAATAATCAATGTAGATGTAGATCGTAGAAAAAATGGAAAAAGACGAAAAAAAGAACAATTCCATTGG
This sequence comes from Actinia tenebrosa, assembly GCF_029948245.1. NCBI lineage: Eukaryota > Metazoa > Cnidaria > Anthozoa > Actiniaria > Actiniidae > Actinia > Actinia tenebrosa. The sequence goes on from NW_028292584.1 coordinate 5,986,809, forward strand.
ATGTTTGAAGGAAGTTCGGCCAGTTTTGTCATTCAAATATTAAGCCTTTCTGAATGAAAAGTAGTTTGATCGCTGCACATTACAAACAGCCAAAGCAATAATGTTCTTGAATGTTGAAATGTGCGAAGGTATAACAAGAATCCGCTCCAACAAATAATCAGTAATTCACAGACTTGGATGAAGACAAAATAAATAGCATTTCTAAACGAATTTCTATCAAATGATAGTTTCATGTTAAAAATGTAGGAGCCGTGACCCTTGAAGGTCAAGATATAAAGTAGTAATGTAAATCAACCTCACGCATAACGCAACGCTTTTTGTTGATCGCCCCGATTGTATCATAAACGGCCGATTATCTTGTATATTCAGTTTTGAGAGAAAGCGTTTGCAAATAGATCTTCTTCCAATTATACTCTATACTCGACTCAGTTGACTCCATCGAAGTCGAAGCCGTCTTTCGTAATTGAAGTTCAGACAACTAATTCATCACAGAATTCGCTTCCAAACTCAACAAAATAACAAAAAACTAGGTATTAAAAGGAAAATAAAATAAAAGAACTATTACTGATTTTACCAGCTAAGTTGAGTATTTTAAAAAAGTATGAAATCGAGCGAAATACTTTGAATCCTTCGAATGTCAACAGGCATAACGATGACACAGGGAGCCCAATCTCCAAAAAGTGCAACTAGTATCCACGAGTTCGCCAAAGGCTGTTTGATTGTAGTTTGTCAATAAAGTTTTCACATGCATGTTCATTTTTTTATAAAGAATATTCGGCTCTTGAAAGCGCCTGTGAGTTAGACGTGTCCTGGATTAGACAGCCCAGAGGCTGTTTCAGTGTATTCAATATGTAAAAATCTTACCTATTTTAACCAATCTAAATCAATGTATTGTTATTTGAATTTTAAAAAAATGTGTAATGTATATATTGAAATGCAATGAATTTTATTTGAAATATGTTAATAATGATATGTATTATGGGCATGTTTTATTACTCACTCTTATTCATGAAATAGTAATTCTTTTCTTAATTTTATTTTTTGAGTCACATTTTTATATTGTAAAGCGTCTTTGAACTTAAGGATATCGACGCTATATAAATTATTCCTTATTATTATTATTATTATATATTATTATTATTATTGATAAATTGTACTGAAGCGTTTTAAAGGTTGAATGTAAAGATCATTTGAAAACTAGCAATTCGTGTTTTTATCAAACACTCATTCTGCACTTTTTTATAATCTCAAATTTATCATTTATAATTGTTGTAAAATATATAGAGATTATCACATGTTAAAAGCTTGATCTCGTTTTTATTCACGAGTTTCCATGTCATATCGTAAACAAGCGAGTCCGTGAGCGAGTGAGTGCCTTCAAAATCCCTTCAGCGCCATCCTTTCCCTTCCACTCGTGCCTTGATAGCCACAAATATCATGTTTAATCCTTCCTTTGTCTCCAAAATCACTTCAGCGCAACAGCTCAATGATCGTTCTCTCCAGAAAACTGCATTATACATGTTCTCAGATCCCGAGTTTAACTTTATGAAATCCTTGAAATTAAGCGATTATCTACTACACTTTTTGCTCTAGAGCTCGATCAATCGCTATCCGGCTTCGTTGACATGACCTAGAACCGCTGACTTCTTAACCGCGGGCTTAATTTTGCAAATCTCTATCTGATTGGACAATGGTTACCATGTAGTACATTCAAAAATATGTAAGATGCCGCAATTTTTCACAAGATTTGAAAAGACAAACATTGACAAGAAAGGCCAGTTGATCTGGAAAAAAATATTAGCCAATCAAGATCAAGAACTTTACTTGCAAAACTAAGGTGTTACTTTTCCTCTTCAAATCAGGGATTTTCTTCAGGCCACCAAAAAAAACTAACTAATGAGCACTTGATAATAGTGACACAATATTAAAGTGCTTATGAGCCTTTACACAATATTTTCAGAATTGATTCTTTAAATAGTGAATAGTTGATTGTCAAAATAATTTGTCATTTTAATGTCGGGTCTTTAAGATACGAAGGTTTATATTTCCAATATGTTAATGACTATGACGTAACATAAGAGATTTGAGTTATTTTGTGGCAGCTTTTAATATTGAACGCTGGACATTTTTCAGTACTCCTCGGTTACATCATTCGACTACATGGCTTGATAGGATAGGATAGGATAGGATAGGATAGGATAGGATAGGATAGGATAGGATAGGATAGGATAGGATAGGATAGGATAGGATAGGATAGGATAGGATAGGATAGGATAGGATAGGATAGGATAGGATAGGATAGGATAGGATAGGATAGGATAGGATAGGATAGGATAGGTGCCCGCTAAAGTATGACACCAAATATGATTATTACTGCTTCTGTTCAGTCAGAGTAAAAAGGAAAAAAAAAAAAGAAATCTTTCCATGCCAATCTAGTTTATTTAACATTTCAGTTTATTGCTTTTCTAGCTAGGTAATCAATGAAATTTCATCATTTATTTACTTTGACTGGGATTTTCCTTTCGTTTATCAAACGACCCCCTAGGCGTTCTTTTGCCCAATCCGACGGATGCGCCAACGCCAATTCCATGCGAATGACCATCACAATCACCATGACGATGACCCAATCCTAGGTGTGCTCCAATATTAACTAAAGGATCATTACTAAGACTGGGATTTTCCTTTCCTTTATCAAACGACCCCCTAGGCGTTCTTTTGCCCAGCACTCCGCCGAGGAGTCCGCCATTTCCTTGCGAATTACCATCACAATCACCATGAGCACCACCGATACCTAGGCTTCCTAAAAGACCATTAAGTAAAGGATCATTACTAAGACTGGGATTTTCCTTTCGTTTATCAAACGACCCCCTAGGCGTTCTTTTGCCCAATCCGACGGATGCGCCAACGCCAATTCCATGCGAATGACCATCACAATCACCATGACGATGACCCAATCCTAGGTGTGCTCCAATATTAATTAAAGGATCATTACTAAGACTGGGATTTTCCTTTCCTTTATCAAACGACCCCCTAGGCGTTCTTTTGCCCAGCACTCCGCCGAGGAGTCCGCCATTTCCGCCATTCCGCGAATGATTACCACAACCACGGTGACCACCACCGATTCCTAGGTTTGCTCCAATATTAACTAAAGGATCATTACTAAGACTGGGATTTTCCTTTCCTTTATCAAACGACCCCCTAGGCGTTCTTTTGCCCAGCACTCCGCCGAGGAGTCCGCCATTTCCTTGCGAATTACCATCACAATCACCATGAGTACCACCGATACCTAGGCTTCCTAAAAGACCATTAAGTAAAGGATCATTACTAAGACTGGGATTTTCCTTTCCTTTATCAAACGACCCCCTAGGTGTTCTTTTGCCCAGCACTCCGCCGAGGAGTGCGCCATTTCCTTGCGAATTACCATCACAATCACCATGACGATGACCCAATCCTAGGTTTGCTCCAATATTAAGTAAAGGATCATTACTAAGACTGGGATTTTCCTTTCGTTTATCAAACGACCCGCTAGGCGTTCTTTTGCCCAATCCTATTCCAAAGTGACCTCGAGTGGATTTAGGCTCTGGAAAGAAATCATAAGTACAATTAATGTTCATGGCACTGACAACACTGCACAAACTACACCTTTTGCTGTTCATTAACCGCAAAGGAATATTCATTGAAGCGAAGAAGCATTGTCATTAGAGCGAACAGGCATACAATAAGGCGAATGGAGTTTCAATAGTGCGATGGAACTTTCATTAAGAAAATTAGCATTGAATTTGACAATCATGAATATGTTTGCGTGGGTTCATTAACGTTTTCAAACTTTCATTAGCGTTTTGGTGCAGACAATAAACCACAACACACATTCAATACAGCGTTTTGGATATTTATTTACGCAATACAATATAAGTATATTTTCCACTAGGAATTTTAGGATTTTAACTGTCTTTTCTTTTCTTTTTTTTTTCTTTTACAAGCCGTGAATATGACTTCGTACAAACAAAGCGCCGTTAGGTATAAATATCAAGTCAGTTCTGAGTTTTTTAATCCCTCTTTTTTGGATATTGCAATGGCTCAGCAAAGAAACCAAATTCCAGTCAGATAGCGTCTTGTGAGAGCCTGTCAAAGATCCACAGAAATGCATAAAATGGTACAACCACATGCAAACATATTGTCCAAGATGTTTAAATAGAGAACACATTCAAGGATGAATTCACTTTTTCGTTTTTGAAAATGTACAATCGTAAAAGCATAATATACTTATATTGTATTGCGTAAATAAATGTCCAAAACGCTGTATTGAATGTGTGTTGTGGTTTATTGTCTGCACCAAAACGTTAATGAAAGTTCGAAAACGTTAATGAATCCACGCAAACATATTCATGATTGTCAAATTCAATGCTAATTTTTTAATGAAAGTTCCATCGCACTATTGAAACTCCATTCGCCTTATTGTATGCCTGTTCGCTCTAATGACAATGCTTCTTCGCTTCAATGAATATTCCTTTGCGGTTAATGAACAGCAAAAGGTGTATTTGAACAAGAGGTTATTTGTCGAGCGAGACCGGAACGAGTATTCATGTAATTGATATCATTGAGCATTTTCTCCGCCATTAGTTTCATATTGAAACCTTCAATAATGCTTCTGGAAGCGACAATGCAATTTTAGAACTCTCGGTTATTTCTGTTTCCGATCCCTGGTCTTGCTTTCAGTAGAGTTTCTCGATGGTTTGAGATAAAAAATAAACCGCACGGCTCAAAGCAATTGAGTTTTGTAGCAGCTATCTTGAACTGCATGTGCAACTTTCTCGCCCTTGGTACATATTTTCTTGTTAACAACTACTATGAACGTTCGATTTGAGCCCACGATGTGCGCGCGCTCAAAAACCGCTGAAAAATCTACAAGATTTTATTGAAGAACCATTCACGTTTTGAGCTTCAACAGGGCAAAACCCTCAAATTTTGCACGGGACTCTCTATTTTTTAATAGCTCATTTGAAAAAAACTCCTAAAAATCTAGGTTATATCAACATTTTAGAAAATTTTTATATCAATAACACATAAAAAAATAGTGAAGTGGAGAATATTTACCTCGCCGCTCAAATACTCGTAAATATTCCCCGATATTCACTTCGCCTTCGGCGAATAATTGCTAATCATTTATAGCCGAGCTCCCGCGCGAGCGGAACAACATACGTAAGAAAAAATGGTAAACCATCAAGTTGATTTTTCATGGCTTGGCTGAAGTCACTTCCGTCAGTCCGTACATACAACACAGGAATCCCGCTTGATTTCAAAGCAAAGCTAATCACAAATGCGGCTCTCAAATGCACAGAAAAAATCGCTTTAATACAAGTTATAAACCAAAAACAATGTAAAAAAACTTACATGCAGTCAATGGATCAAGAAGTGTTCTTCAAGAATTCAGGTGTGTGTTTTTTAGCAAACAATCGTATATTATTATTTTTTTCGACAAGCATTTTTCTCGAAAAATCGACAAATCAAAGATTTTCTCTCAAAACTTTTTATATCTATAGATTAAATTAGCTTAATTTATTTTAATGCTGGAGAAAATATGACACGGAGAGCATATTACGACAATAAATATTTGTTCTTTAACCAACTATCGTATGTTTTTCGTTCAAGAAAAATGCAGCTTTGTTCGCCTCCTATCGCGGGGTCCCGTCGGCAAAACAAGAAGAAGCCTTTCATTTCAATAATTCTATATCTTTCTATCGATAATTTACTTAATTATTGAATGCAATATAAATTTACACCAAATATTCAACTGTTTATTAAGCTGTTCGAGCAAGTATGATTTATATAAGAATGAGCTAAATTTCGGTGTTGCTGAGAGATGTTATTGTGTAAAGACCTAGACTTTCACTTTAAAAAGCTAAAAAAATACTCAAAAACATTTAGAAACGCCAATTTACTGACAAAGAAATTCGTCATTTTGTATTTGCATTGCCTTTTGCATTATTTTCTATCTTGTCTCAGTTGTCCTTGTCAAGTTTAACTGAATGTAAAACTTCGTCTCGTTCTGTAAAAGACGCAATTAAGTAAGCTTATTTTTGCTCACCTTAACCAGTTTTCAATCTGTATTTTGGTCTCGATTTGTCCTAAATCTCCAGATTTTCGATTTCGATGAAAGACATTCGAGGTAAATTTCACTAAGCCTGATATTTTATTGGATCTTCATCTCGAAGAAAAAATAATTGAAGATTATCCCCCCGATATTATTTTTACCTTTCAGTTTCATTCAAATTGTTCTCCCTGTGGCTTCCGTATCGGGAGCTCTGCTTTTAGGCAGTGCCTAAATATATATATTATTAACAGCGATGGTTAAATCAGCTAAAGTGAAAAAGCAGGCGGGCTACGTACTTACCAAGAGCACTCGCAGTGCCTAAACACAACAGAACCAAAATTGAGCCAAGTAGAGACGACATCCTGTTAGTAAAACCAAAAAGATACGAGAGAAAATTAAATCAAAACTGAAAAATGAAATTGTCCAAGGTCAGTGTGTTTTCATCTGTGTAAGTGCCACTTGGGGGCTCAATCTGTGAATTAGCTGTATCCCGACTTATATCAAACCAGTGGTTGTTTCCGGGTTTGATCTGTAAGGTCTATTAGAAATGGTGAGTTCAATAACAAGATCGTGGCTTTTAGGGTACCTTCAACAATTCTCGAAAATATTTTAAATTGTATTAATAATATCAAAATGCTATCACTTTCCGTTTTAAAATTTCAGTTAAATAAAAACGAATCATGAGTTTTAGAGTGGCGAGTTCACTACCTCGATCTTGGCTTCGTGGATACCTTCAATCATTATTGAAAAATATTTTTATTGTATTAGTAATAACAAAATCCTATCACTTTTCGTGTTAAAATGTCAGTCAAATAAAAGGTAACTCTCAAATTAAAAGATTTAAGCAATTCTTAGGCTGGTACAAGTCAGCCGGACTTGGCTAATTCACAGATTAAACTGGAATATAGCTTGTTAGGTTTTTGTGAAGAAAGGACCGGAGAACCCGAAGAAAAACCTTTTAATCAAGGAAGAGACAAAAAAACTATACATGGGTTGCTGGAATGAAACTCTACACCACAGAGGTGAGAGCACTATTGCCACAATCGAATTGCCACCCTTTAATAATATTCTGTAGTATAGAAAGATTGGGTATACACACAAGTGATTAAACACATAGACAAGAGATAGTATAAATAGAAAATGAACAAGTTACCAATACTTAGAAACATCTATTACCTTAACTGCTGGTGCTCCTTAAGAGTGTTCAGCTGATGACATCTATGAAGCAAGAGCATGAAGCAGCGCACTTTATATGGTCTAATTCATGCATTAAACATTTTCCCGCCCCTCCCATCACTTCTTTGGAAATATTGTGTTGAAGAAAGATTAGCACTTTAATGATTGTAATTAGTATTTATCAGTAGTTCCTGAAGGACCCCGCAGGTATATAAATACCTAATAAATACATAATGATAATAATGATAACGCATCTATTGTGTATTTCGTAGATGCACAGTTACAAGTTTAGCTAGGACCAGATTTTATTGTTATCTTAAAATTCGTTTCAGAATTCATCGATTCTATTTCCGATATCGTTTGAACTGCAACTGTGATTTCTTTTCTTTGAGGCATTCTATGCGGTTCAATTAAATAAAAACAACAAATATAACTGAATATAAAAAAACGCTAACCTAAGTCAGGGTATGTCTAACTCACAAATTAAACTGGATTTTGGATTGTTAGGTTTTGTGGAGGGAGGAAAACCGTAGAAAAATACTTGTAGCACAGAATATATAAAACCTATAAGCAACTCTACTGACTAACACGCGACGACGAGCCCTGCGGGACTCTCAACGCTACCTACGCTAATTGTGCCTCCTAGACATATCTTACATACATATTATTAAAACTGAAACAAATACAAAGCATATTATATTTAGAGGGGAAAACGGCTATCCTAATGCATATTTACAAGCAGCATGTTGGACAGGAAAACCTTTCAATTTTTAAGCCTTGTTTAAGTTTGCTTATGAAGGGCGGGCCTTAGAGGTGGAAAGAGCCCATTGGGATCCATAGAAAGTCAATGTACTTCCATCCATCCTTCCGAGGCGACGCTAACCACAAATCCTTTGCTCGTACAGCTATTTAAAAATATTTTATATACATATTACATATTACCTTAGGGCTAACGCGGAAAATTGCCGGCGACCCTTTTGATCATTAACGCAAGGGTGCCCTTCATAATCTTTTGCAACGAAAACATTGCGGTGTCTTTCTTTGTGACAAAGAATTAGACACCGAAATGTTTTCGTTGCAAAACATTATGAAGTGTGTGTACGAAGAAGAGAGAGAGAGCAAAGAAAGGGGAGGGGGAGGGGGAGGAGAGAGCGGGAAGGGGAAAGAATTTATAGGACAATTATTTAATATGATTGTAATTAGTATTTATCAGTAGTCCAGAAGGACCAACATGTAGATAAATACCTGATAAATACATAATGATAATAATGACAACGCATCTATTGTGTATTTCGTATATACATAGTTACAAGTTTAGCTAGGACCAGATTTTATTGTTATCTTAAAATTCGTTTCAGAATTCATTGATTCTATTTCCGATATCGTTTGAACTGCAACTGTGATTTCTTTTCTTTGAGGCATTCTATGCGGTTCAATTAAATAAAAACAACAAAAATATAACTGAATATAAAAATCTCCAACCTAAGTCAGGGTATGTCTATCTCACAGATTAAACTGGATTTTAGATTGTTAGGTTTTGTGGAGGGAGGAAAACCGTAGAAAAATACTTGTAGCACAGAATATATAAAACCTATAAGCAACTCTACTGACTAACACGCGACGACGAGCCCTGCGGGACTCTCAACGCTACCTACGCTAATCGTGCTTCCTACACATATCTTACATACATTTTATTAAAACTGAAACGAATACAAAGCATATTATATTTAGAGGGGAAAACGGCTATCCTAATGCATATTTACAAGCAACATGTTGGACAGGAAAACCTTTCAATTTTTAAGCCTTGTTTAAGTTTGCTTATGAAGGGCGGGCCTTAGAGGCGGGAAGAGCCCATTGGGATCCATAGAAAGTCAATATACTTCCATCCATCCTTCCGAGGCGACGCTAACCACAAATCCTTTCTCGTACAGCTATTTTAAAATATTTTATATACATATAACATATTACCTTATGGCTAACGAAAATTGCGACCCTTTTGATCATTAAAGCAAGGGTGCCCTTCATAATCTTTTGCAACGAAAACATTGCAGTGTCTAATTCTTTGTCACAAAGAAAGACACCGCAATGTTTTCGTTGCAAAAGATTCTGAAGAATCGGAGCTTAAGTTTAATCTATTTAACATTTTACAGGAAGAATCCATTAGGATCCTGGCATCGCTAACGACAACTACTTTCTCGTAAAGCTATCTCAATATATGTATATACATATATATTACCTTTATTTATTTGAAAACACATTAGTAACCTTAATATAATTTAACAAAAGGCAATTGCAATTCTTATTCAGAAAGCTTTCCACATCGAAAACGTCCTGTATTTTGCTTTTGCTTTCGTAAATTTCATGTCCATTTTTATTTTCAATTCTGGCTTTACAGGTTATTACAGACCTTGTCAGACTTAGAGTGATCGTCACACTGAGCTATCCCCCGCTACCTTACGTCTCACCTTCCCAGTAAATGCCTGTGAGAAAACGCGTTCTGCACCAAGCTCTAGAAAATTAGATCTTACAATGAGAAAATATCACCCGGGTGTGATTGGAGTTCCTTTACAGTGAAGGAATTTAAAACCGAGAAATGAAAAATATACTAGTTAACATGTTATAGTCAAATAGGCACTAAAGAAGACAATGGAATTAGGGTCTACTAATGTGATTATTAGTCTAATATCTATTTCACTCTTTGTGCAGTATTGTGTGATCAGTATCTTAGCAAGACAAACAATTTTTTTCCTCCTAATAAACTTCCTCGACTCGGGCGTAATGTTTTCCTATTTTGGACCACGTTTCATTCCTTTGAGAACAAGATTCTTTGTTTGGCTTGTATCCATATTCAAGTGTCTTCTCCTGAGCAACCGAGTGTAACCGTTAAACAAGACATGGTCTAAAATGGTAAAACAATATGCTTGAGCAGAGAAAGTCCATTTACTTATGCTATACACTCAATATGCGGACAAAGCAGAAATACGGACAAGGCTGCTACTTTCGCAATCTTTTCTTTCTCTCTGATTCATGCTAAGAAACCGTTAGTGTTTCATTCGCGTCTCTTGTGCTTTAAATTTTTCACAAAATTCTGCTCAGAACCTCGGGCAATTCTACTTTGAGGTATTAGCGAAAATGTTAGTTTTTGTGCTGATCAAAATATCATCTCTCCCAACATTGAGGGCGTTATATCTCAAATACGCATTCCTTTAAATTCCCCAAATTTTGATATTTCGTTCATCAGCCCCAAAAGAGCTTGTTATGAAATATAAAGCTTATTAACGAATAAACGTCGAAAGTAGAACCCGTTTTTCTGCCCTGCCGTCTGTGTCGTCGTATGTGTCTCTCCCGCCAACGCCAAACCATCAATCGTCTGATGAAGACCACGGGTGTTGGTCTCATAGCGCCGCTGTTATGTACCATTTAAAAAAAAATGCTTTCTTGCGAATAAAGAATAGTTAAAAAACAAATATGATAATACAGATTAAAGGCATTTTTAGGCTTCAAATTTAAGTTAGGCTAGGGAATTTTGTAAACTTTATCTTTATAACATGCACAAACGCAGAAACAATAGCGAACCATGCTAATCACTTTTGCAACAGTTTTCCAGATAGAATTAAATCTAGTTCCACGAACAACTACACAGTACCTGTTTTAAAGAGTCTAAAAGGTTTATAAAGCAATTTTATATTATTTTCACAGGACAATAAACAATAGAAACAACTAAAATTAATTTTCACCCATCGGAGTTTTTAATCCTGAGAAATACGCTAGCGGCAGTCGTGGCATAAACTATTTTTATAATATAATTATCTAAATTTTCACGAGTTTCATATTTACGTCGTCGAAAACCACTTTTATATAGATACGATAGCCTACCAATCTTTTATTGCACATGGAAATTGCCTTACTATTTTCGAAAACTATTGAAAAATGGTACGTTCATGTAAAGCTAGTGCTCCTCAAATTTGATGCTAATGAGCGAGCCTCAAGGAAATGCATGGTGGGTCATAAGAGGAAAGCGGTGAACATTCTTTGACAGTACAGGAACAAGGGCAGCTTTGTCGGTAATAGAGGTCATTACACTGCTAGTTTGTGTTTTACAGCCACATAATTTTACGAGTGAAAACGGCCGTATTTTTTCGAGCCCCGCAGGGACGAGAAAAAATACAGTTTCATGATTAATTTTGTTCACGATCTCGAACCACTGACGTGGACACTAGAGAGAAACGTTTGCGCATGCGTGCATTTCAGCACGTCGTCTAAGAATTTTGAAGAGTTCGAGTGAGAAAATAAATGTTTGTTTTCTCCAAGTATACAAAAAATTTCGCGAGTATACTTTTGTCAGACCACGATACTTTATCAAATTACACAATATGAAAGAATTAGCCTTAAGTTTCAAGCATGGACACTAAGTTTTAGCATTTTGTGAAGTCCAATTTATCAGGCATGTTTGAAAGTCAAATTCACATATGATTCGACTAATTCACATAAGGATTCAGAGCATGCGCAGACGTTTTTCACTCGTGTCACTGATGTGAGCTGCACAAACGAAAAGGAGAAATTTTTCTCGTACTGACATCAGCAAAAAAAGTAGTTCAAAACCGGTTCACAAAACTGTGTATAGTGTTATCGCTCTGTAATTGGACTCGGAAAATGGTCGTTATACACGGGAAATTGAGTGTGTCGTATAATAAATTGCCATTAAGACAGTTTGTAGTGATAGATCTCCTTGATCAGTTATGAGGATTTTAGTTTTCTATCTAGTCCCTTCTGTCCAATCTAAACTTACGATACCCTTAAAGCAAAGCTTGAAAATGTGAAGAGAATGACATACGTTGAAGCGACGACGGATCCCATGTAAGAGCACTTCAAGGTGAAAGGACTAATAATAATAATATTATATTCATTTGCAAAACTATCTTCATAGACATAAAAAATAAACCGAGGGCAAACAAAGTAGCTGAATTGATGTTGAAATAAATACTGATTTGCCTACATGTACAATTTTTTTAAATCATTCGCAAACAGCTGTAAAAAAAAATAACCCACTGCGACACCCTGCAGTAATAATGTTCGGCACGCGCTATGTAAATTCCCGGTTGGGCTATTTTTAGTCTTTCCTTTTCCTTTTTTAGTGATCAAAACCTGGATTAAAACTTTTAAACGGAAAGACATGTCCGTTTTAACTCCCTCATAATTTCTGAAAACATCTAATGGCATCCGAGCATTTCACCTTATTACTTCTGTTGTTATTATTTGATTTCATTTCGTCGTAATTTGTTGACTTTTCGTTTTCGTCTTTCCTTTCGCTCCTATTATTTATTTTTGTTGCTGTTTGGTTATTTTATTTTCCTTTCTGACTGTTCTTTTTTCGTTCATCGCAACCAGCCACCATTTACAATAATAGAAAGCATTCATTATTTGAGTTCTCTGGATTTTTTATGATTATTCGTGGAAGTTAAATAACAAACTGATGACTAATACCACAAGATGAAGGCAATTGCTAAGAGCCAGCGAGAAAATCAAACAATGAATTCGAAGTAAAACCACGGATGCGCTTTTGTAGATTTTCAAAATGAAACATGACCGACTTCAAATAGAACGGAGTAGAAATTTTCTTGTTCTAAAAGAATGACTCAATAGAAGGTATTTAGAATAAATATATATTATTAATATATAGATCGGAAAAAAGACTAGAACTCTTACAATGAGAGATATAGAAAAAGATTCACTTTTCAATTATGAAACTCCTTTATTTTCTTGTAAATTATTTAGAGGGTTCGACTTGAGATTTATTCAAACTCATACAGGGCGTTTGTTTTCCTTATTATCCGAGGTTCTTTGATATCCACAATGAGTACTATTTACATTTAATCAAGTTTTCGGCAACAGCTGGCATGGAATTTTATTTACTACAAAAATAAGATAGCTTGAATTCGTTTGAAAATATTTTTTGTGTTCTCATATATCAGCGCAGTAAAACTACTTACTTTTTAATAAAAGAAAAATCATCAACCTCAACATTACCATTATCATCTTCATCATAATTCTCATCCTCATCATCTCATTATCACCATTGCTATCTTCATCGTAATATCATTAATTCCCCGCCAGCCAACATCCGTGATACCTCAGCTTTGCTGCCTTCTAAACAGGCACTTTTTTCGTAACTAACCATAGTTCTTATATTTTTTAGTCATAGTCATATTTTCATGTATGTAAACGCAATGTGATGTCTGTTTTATGCTTAGCCCTCATTTAAACCAGCTATGCTGAACTGGGCATCTCTGCTTAAATATTGTCCATAAATAAATAAATGAATAAATCATTATCATAACCACCACCATCTTCATCACCACCATTATCATCCTCACCATCGCCGACCCAAACGACCACTACCATATCAACATCATATCGATCATGATCAAACTAAACTGGAAAGGCCAACCCATCTAAAAAAATAAAAACTAACAAAAGAACTAAACCAATTCAAACGAAAAAAATGTTTCAAGCCGAGCAGCATTTCTTTGCGCATCATATCATTTCCTCTGCGCAATTGTTACAATCAACTTTTTGAACTTTTTACTGATTTTTCTCTCTTCTCGTAGAATACCTTTCCTTCATTCTACCTTTTACCTTTTCTGGGCTTATTTCTAAGCCATTTTATGCGTGTTTTTTAGTCCATATTGTTGTTACCTTTTCTCAAGTTCAGAAATATAGGAATCTGTTTTCTAAAGCCACATCATCAAAAAGAGTACTAGAATCTTATTAAAGCACACACAAGTGAGTTCAGTATGTGTGCCCCTGGTTGCTTTTCATTCTTTTTCTTATGAATTGCATAAAAACTCCACGTTAGCTAACAGAATGGTGTTGTCAACTGTTTATCACCAATGGAAGCAACATGTAACGCAACCTTTCAAATGAAATTCATCATGGAAAGATAAGCTAGAAAACAATCAAATGGAAAAAGCAAAACAAAAACAGATAAGGTGCAACATAGATTTGAAGATGTAGTATCGATGGAAGCACCTGTCCATTATACTCCTACTAAAATTACAATATAACATTTGAAGTTACCGAGTAAGTAAACTGAGCTTCAATAGAAAAAGAAAAAGAAAGAAAGATAAGAAAAGAAAAACCATGTAATAATACTACAGTACTATATTGACAGACGAAATGAAACTAGTCTAGGCTTATTTCATCTGTCAATATAATACTAAAAGAGTGTTGTGTTCTTTTGTGTGTTTTTGGGGGGGGGGGGGGGGGGGCTTTTAAAAAGTCAGTTTGTGTGAAGTATCTGACCAAGAAGGCCAATCAGTACCTATGTTGAATGAGGCTAAACACTATAATCCTATACGAGACTAGACAAACAGTCCATGAAAATTCAATCCCAATTTGAGTTGAAACCGCGATATGGACATACAGACGTGCCCCTAAAAAAGAAAGTTAAAAAATTCAAATAGAGATTATTTTCGGCTAGTGGTTTCGGCTAGCCATGAGTATGACATCATTTTTTTTTTTTTTTTTTTTTTAATTAATTGAAATGCGTTAAAAAGTTTACACAGTAAAACTTAATCATATTTTTCTCTCCTAGTGAATCTTTTCTTTCTCTCTTCTAGTGAATCGTTTCAATCACAATACTATAATAATAATGCTTAAAACAGGTGTGCTTCCTATACCTATATATTCCTGAAGCACACCGATGCGCTCATCAGCGTAAACTTGCCGTGCAAGAGAGAGCTGCAAAGAACATCAAGGCAATCTGAAGCGAATGGTTTTGAATCGGCAATTTCTTGGGTATGTAAGACTTTAGTAGTTTTAGATTGAGGCGTATCAAAATGTATGATTCCTGGATAGAGGAAATATCCCAACCCATTTGTTCTTAGCCCACTAAATTAAGCTGATGTGATCGTACATTTTTTGCTTTTTCATGTTTGTAAATTACCTAAAAAGCAATCTGACATTCATATTTAATGTAAAGCGCCTTGGTTATATCTACATAGCGCTATATAAATAAATATAATATAAATCATAAATTATTATCATTAAATCATTAATTTGTTCTTGATGAAAATTTCTTTAAAATTGGCACTAAGTTAGCTTTTGAGTACAAGAGTAGAAAACAAAGTTAAAAATGGGAGTCATCAAATTTGTTTAGATGCGAAGCTATGAGCGTTGTTCCAGTGTATTGATTTATTTTGTCTATTCCGTTTATATGCTAGGCCTCAAAATGAATGTGAGTACAAACACGACGATGAAGTCGCCATCCATGTCCAAACTTAATCAGGTGATCTTCATAGCCAAAATGACGTCACTAGGGCTGCTTGGTGCCATCATAATCTTAGGTAACCTGGCCTCCATCATCACCTTTGTCAAGACCCAGTCTCTTCGCAGACGATCTCACTACCTTATCATCTGCTTATCTGCAGCAGATCTCCTCGTTGGCGTGGTGGCTTCCTTATTGTTGTACCACTTCCTTACCGGCCCCAAATTAAACGCCTATGCGTATGCTCTTGAATTTTTCGACACCTTAACAGGAGTGGCGTCTCTTCTCATTCTGTCAGTTATTTCTGTTGAGCGGTTCTCAGCAATCCTATTCCCATTTCGTCATCGTATGTTACGATTCAGAGTGTACGTTGCACTGTCTTCCTTTCCTTGGATTTTGGCCACTGTTATTGCCGTCATGAGTATCATAGGCCACTTCAAACGATCGGTTTATTATACATATTTGCATATCTCTTTCGTTATTGTCGCCCTGGCGTTACTGACTATCACGGTTTCGTACATCAGCATGGGGTGCAAGATGAGACGCCAAAGTAACGTAAGAGCAGAAAACCAGAACCGTGCATTGCGTGACAAGAAACTTGTCATCACGTTACTGATAGTCACGCTTTCCTCACTCCTCACCTGGATGCCACTACAAGGTTACGTTGTTGTGAAAAACTTTTGCAAGGAATGTCCCTTGCCAGACTCCAACGATATCTTCATTATGAAGTTCCTTCAGTTCTGCAATTCTGGTCTTAACGTTTTCATCTACATGGTGCGTATGCCTGAGTTTCGTGTCGCGTTTCTTGCCATCTTTTGTAGAAGAAAGAGATGCACTATGAAACGACCAAATGACACTATGCAGAAGACCAACCAAGCATTTACGACCGATGAGAATACTCGAGTAACTCGAAGCACCATAGTTCAAACCACTGAATTCGATGATTTACAAGGCAAAGAACAAAACTCTTTCAACCAAGAAACCAATGTTATCGACAACCAGATCAGCAACACCATCTACAATAACAAGATAACAGTGTTCTCACAAGCCAATAACAAGCCTAAGAAATTCAACGGTGAACGTGGAAACACCTTTGGAAAGCCCAATGAAAAGAATACAGAGACACTGAGCAATCAAGGACACATTGAAGAAACGCAAGGCAGCAATGAGCGTGAGATACTACCAGCTTATCCTGAAAATGGTTTCTCATCTTCAAAGTATGAAATCGCCCTCGACAAGCTTGAAGATTACGATACACCAATGTAAATCATACCACACCATACTCCTCTTTCCCAGTCCCTGCGCAGAAGTTCCAGCTATCTGAACGTCATCGTAGAGACTAAAAGAACTTAACTTAATACTGTTATCCGAAAGGCGCGAAATATTGTGCAAAGATTTCTACTTTAAAAAAATCATGAAAGTAGTAAATTGGCCGACCTCCTTCCAATACCAAGGCAGATAAAATACAACACGAGAGAATCCCGACGACTTCCACTAATGAAGTGTAAAACAAAACGTTTCAATGACAGCTTCATACCATATTCCGTGAAGAAATGGGACTAATATAGACATTGACTCCTTTATACTGTATATATATGTATATATATAAGTAGCTTGGGTTTTTCAATTTTATTACCTCTTTTAAATTGCAAGTCAAAGTTTTAATAAAGCTATTATTATTATTATCAACCTCTCTGTAGCAGATCTGTTGGTTGGATTCGTTACTCTTGCTTCGATGCATATGTTCCTAACACGACGTCAGTTCGACGCATGCGCATATGTAATCACTCTTGAATTTTCAGATATCGTGACAGGAATGACGTCCATTTTAATCATGTCTACCATTGCCATAGAGCGTTTCTACGCCATTGGTTTTCCTTTCAGTCATCGTATGCTTCGGTATAAATCCTACATTGCACTTTGCTCGTTTCCCTGGATGATATCTATCGCGGTATGCACTGTCTACCTTGTCGCTTACCTAAACATTCCACCATTGCTGAACGTTGCCCAAGTCTATTTCAGATCATATCCCATTATCTTAGCACTTGCGCTATTAACCATTATCATTGCATATATCGCTATATGGATCAAAAGCCGGCAAGCTAATCTAAGCGATCAGAATCAGAATCATGCATCACGTAGCCGAAAACTTGCTGTCACGCTCTTTATTGTCACGCTTGCTTCACTTGTGACATGGCTGCCATTTCAGTGTTTTGAGAATTTTTTGTTAATCTGTGAAAAGTGCAATTTTCTTAACATGAATTTTCTTTTTTTTTTTTTTTTTTTAATGATGCTTCTTCGGTTTAGCAATTCTGGCCTTAATTTCTTTATCTACGTGATGCGCATGCGCGAGTTCCGCTCGGCATTTTGGTTGATACTCAAATGTTCCAAGGAACCGAACCGCTCTGATAGATTCGCTTCTAATCTCACAAATAGTATAGGTATCGTGACACTAAGTGATAACCAGAGTTATTTCAAATCAGTGGGTAAGATGAATCTTGGGTTAAACCATCGACAATCGTACAGCATTACTAAAAGTGTTGATGACGGAATTCACCGCTCAGCCAATGACGAAACAGAATCTTTGAGGCTAAACAGAGTATCCGTGGATATTAAGAAAAACAACATTTAAGCTGCATTGGCAAAAGGAAAGGACAACATGCAACGGCGATGTAAGCGATGTACATATATTTTTAAAAAGGTTGCTGAACGCCTTGTTGCATGTTGCATGCCAAGCCCGAATTGCACTATGGGTAATGTGAATACCATAAGAAACGGATAGGTATGAAACAACAATATGAAATTTTCCTAAACTTTGTCTGCAAGTTTTAGCGGTATATTTTCTTTTGTGCTGACTGATTATTAACATTTGAATATAATAATTTCAAGCTAAGTAAAGTGATCGAATTTAACCCTCGAAACCAAAATGATAATTTAGTTAGTACTAGTTGATAAAGAAACAAAAGAAAACAATTGGTTTAGAGTCTACTACTAACTATTATGCGTACTATTTTTTCACGGGTTAAATATAATCACTCTATCAAGCATGTAGAGTACAAACACTATAAGTGTGTAACATAGATACCACTAAATACTGCTAAATTATGCTAATCCTATTGTTTTCTATTGTTAATTAGCACTTTTACTGCTAAATAGTGCAAAGTGTTTCACACTTTTAGTGTTTGTAGACACGGCTTAAAAACGCGTGCGCATGCGCGAAAATCCCAAAAACAAAATGGCGGACGGTATAGCAGTATTCGTGCTTCAAAAACCTGCGACTTTGAATAATTTTTACAGCTTACTGGCAACCAAAATATCTAATTGGTCAGTCATAGTGTAATTTAAAAAGTACTTAGAGGGTGGCAGTGATGTTTAGAATGTGGTCAACATGACGGTTCAGTGGCGGATCCAGGGTTTTTCAAAACGGGGTCCAGATCGGGGAATAGATTGCTATGACGTCATATTGACGTCATATGATGTCAAAGTATTAATTGTTTCGTTGCTTTTACCTACTATATAAGCGCTGTTAGTTTGAATAAAAATTATAAAATTTGTCTTAATAATAATAATAATAATAATAATAATAATAATAATAATAATAACAACTTTATTAGACAGGGTAACACCGTTACCATAAATGATAATTTTCAGGTGGCCCTTACCTTATTCAATCGCCCAAAACAAAGGACAACCTCATCTTTCGGGGATGGAATTGCTCGAAAGCTTTTACCAGCTCTACCATTTTATTGTCATCAAAAGCTAGTTTGTTGCAAAGACTTTGACGAGCTTTCATCAGGGCCAAACCAGATAGCCTATTCCCTGACATCGTTGAACGCCTATCAGTCTTAATAAGTTTCAGCTGACTGAAACTTCTCTCGCTTTCACATGAAGTAATGGGTAGAGTTAAAGCCAGTTGAAGCAATATGTGTATATTTGGGAACTGCAAACTGCTACAGGATTGAAAGGCATCAGCCAATTTATTTGGAACCTTAGAAGGATTGCCGTTTGATTGCTGTTTCCACTTTCGAATCCACATCTTATACTCTGTTGGAAACATTTGCGAATAAGGCAGATCATCATTATAGAATTTAACCGTTTCAGCAAGTTTTACTGGAAGCTCAGCATCGTCTTCTTTATTGATGCATTCACTTGGAAGAAGGAAAAGTAGGCTAAGTGTAACATCATGAGCAGGGTTATGTACAAATCGTTCCTGCAGCTCGGCAATCACATGCGAGATGAACTCATTATACAATGTAACTCGGAAATAATCTTCTGAGCTAGATACGTTATGATTGTTTCTATTCATCTGCCGTCTCACAATTCTAGGCTTCTCCAGCTGGAACTCCTCTCCATAGAAATGTTGTCCAAGCCTTGTCGTCTCCTGGAAAATCTTCTTAAACTCTGCTTCAGACTTTTCTCTCATAGTTGTTAGTGTAGATACAAGAGAATGTACTTGCCGGTATGCATATGCAACATCAATTGCTTGCATCTGCAGCTTAACTGTTAGTTCTCTCAGTAAGAAAAGGACCTGCTGGAGAATCATGATGCATAAAAGGAATGTCGATGACTCAATTTGAAACAAAAATCCATTTGCCTTTGTCACAGTTTCGCTATCCCACATCCAGTTTGTACCGAGCTCTTCATGTTGGTTTGGGTACACCATGGCCTCTAATGCTGTATGGATGGCGGGAAGCATTTCTACGAAAACAATGTAAGCATCAATGCGTAGAACCCAACGCGTTCGGCAAGCATCCTTTAGCTTCTTTGCTTTTGTTCCTTGTGGATTCTTTAATTCAAGAACTCTGTCCAAAAGACGCTGCCTCTTTGCTGAGTAGCCAAAGAACCTAGCAATTTCACCAACATACGACTCTGCGTTCTTGAATTCTTGAACTTTGCAGGCAGAAACTACAGCAAGATTTAATCGATGAGCTGCGCAGTGAAAGTAAATTGCCAGAAGGGCCTTCTCTTGTATAATTGATTTGCATCCTGACTTTGCGCCTGACATATTGAAAGCACCATCATAGCATTGACCTCTGAGATTGGCCAAAGACAAACCATTGCTTGTCAGCCATTGCAAAATAGATTTTGCCAATGTCTCACCAGTGATTCTTTCTACTTCAACGAAGTCCACAAATACTTCCTTAACGGCAGAATCAAAAACATAGCGGAGGCATAGTGACATCTGCTCTCTGTTTGAGACATCCGTTACTTCATCTGCTATTACGGTGTAGTACTTTGCTTCCTTTACTTCGTCCAGTATATCCTTCTGGATATTCTTGCCAATAACTTCAATTAGTTGATTTTGTATGGTTTTCGATGTATATTTCGCATTGCGTGGCGCATTTTCCAGGTGTTTAGCGAGCACTTGATCCGTCTCTGCCCGAAAACGAACAAGTTCAATAAAGTTACCTTCAGCTGAATGTTTATCCTCTTCTTGCTCCGTCCAGCATATCTTATCGTCGCGGTGTCCACGTAGTGCAAAGCCTTGTTTCCCACACAACATTACAATCTTTAATAATGATTGAATTACCCGTCTATTTTTTTCAATTGTTTTCTGGGCTTCGCTGTCTAAGATGTTGTTGATTGCTTGCGAAGGGTTTTTGTAACGAGAAAGAAATTCAGCCATTTTCGCCATAGAAGTTAAATGGTAATCTTGTGTTGCATGGCCGTTCATCTTTTCGCATATGTTATTCCATTGTTTATAAGGTTTATTCACAAAGCAACCAGCACCACGTGCTTTTACTTGCTCTGGAGCAAACATTGCGCAAGCACGACAGAATACACCGTCAATGTGAGAACTATAGTGAACCCAAGGGTGTTTTAACAGCCAAGACGGTTGAAACTGCCGTAAAGTGGATGACGTGTTACAAAGCCGTGTACGCGGGTAAGACGATACATTGGGATCAGGCTCTTTGGTAAGAATGTTGTATAAATCGTCTCTACTGATGCTTCGAATGTCAGTATGTGACTCAAAGAGCAAACCAATATCATACGATTTACAAGGCAACGAAATACTACTGACTTCCTCGTCCATGGAAATCTCCCCACTAGGATCTATAAACAGTATAGAATGTGAAAATACTTTCAAAATGGGGACATTTAATACTTTTAAACGACACTTGAATACAATAAATATTAAATCTGACAAATTGATAAAGCGTAGACTCTGGAAATTATACATTTTTTTCTTTATTGCGCTCATACCTAACTAAGTGCTAACTCTAAAATTTAAGAGTCAAAGTGCTCCAAATAATTACAGCAAAGTGTGTGGTTACATTATTTTTTAACTAATTTGTTAGGATTGCACAAGAGTTGCTCCAAGTCTTTCTTGCTCTTTACTCCCGAACGACGAACGACGTTTTTCCGAAAAGTTATCGTTATTCCGAAGAGATTTCCAATCGGAATAACGGTTCATTGTTCGGTAATTTCGCCATCCGTGATCGCGCCGCTCTAGAGTAAGCAGCGCGAGAGACTTGGAGCAAGTCACTGTCTAGGATTGCACTTACTGTCCTGATCTGATGATGGTGTCGTTACATTTTTCTTAAAACTTGCATTTGTTTCTTCATCTATAATTAAATGTTTGAATGTGAAAATTCAGCGAATCATGCTGGTGTGCATGATAAATTCAAAATCTTTGGGAGTATAATTCTATAATAGACCTATTTACTAGAGATAATTCATGTACCGTAAATGATCTATTAGACGCCCACTGTCTAATAAACGCCCCTCTCTAAAGTAACAAACGCCTCTTATCTATTAAACGCCCACGGCACCCTTCGTATACGAAAATTTAATAGGCGTCTAATAGATCATTTACGGTAATGATTATGCAGCACCCCAATTGCAATTGCATTCTTAATGTAAAACTTATTATAAAACAACAAAGTTAACACAACACTCTAAACGACATCCTTTGTGATTATAAAACAAAGTTTAAAAACTAGTACTAACGATGTTTTTTCATCTCTAGCTGTCATTAAGTAAACGATAACCGGATGTATATGTTTACTCGCTGTCACTTAAAATCTCTGTATCACAGTCACTTGACTCATTGTCTGACGGCTCCCACTCATCTGTGTCTTCGAAGCGTATAAACACGTCTCCACCTTCCACTAATTGATTTCGCGGATTTATTATCTCCTCTTTTCCTGGTAGGGAAATCGTCATGCCATCGTACAATACGGTTCCAATTTCATCCGGCCTTCCAAGAAATGGCCGAATAATTGGGTGAACCAAGCCTGGTATATGTGTTTCTCCAGTCATGAAATGCTCCACAATTTTAACAGTTATCAGATATCTTAGATTATAAATGTCAGTTTCAGGATTGTCCTTGTTAAGTGTGAGCTCCACGAGAAGAGATTCGAAGTGCTGTTTGCAAATATACCGATGGTTGATAAATAAGCTCAACATCTCAGCCATCACGAGTCCTTTTGGCGGCAAGCTTTACTCAGGACAATATTCTTGTTGATGAATAAGATGAAAATACAAATAATATTGTCAATCTTTGTTTACCTTCGCTTTTTTTCTTGAAAAATGATGTGATTGCTTGAAGTTTTTCGTTGGATTTTCGCTTGCTCATCTGATTACATTGATTAATTTGATTTTCGGGAATTCCAATATGGTGGTTCAGTTCTGACAAGACTGTAAGTAGACTACGCATGCGCGCTGTATTTCAACACAGGTAGTCCAAACAGTTGGTCGGGGATCGGGCCGGAAAGGCGATGGCTCGAACTGTTTGGAGTACTCGAGCTACCAGTGCGACGCCAAAAACAAGCTATAACTACAGGATACAACCCAAAACTTCTGTAATCTTTTTAATAAAAATTTACAAAATATTTTTTCCTTGATATCCAAAAATTCAAACCAAAAAATAAAAAATAAAAAAATAAAAAAATAAAATTGAAAAAAAAAACGGGTGCAGCGGACCCCGTCGCACTACCCCTGGATCCGCCACTGCGGTTATCGAAATACGCTAAATTACTTTTTGGTACAAAAGTCGACAATTGTGAAACAAATTGATGTAGGTCATGTTTACGTTTTAGTCAAAAATAAGGTCAGATCAACATAGATAAGCTTAAAATTATGATATTTTTACTCATTAATATCTGTTGTAAGTAACTGCAAATGGCCATTGAATTTGAAGTTCGGCCGTGCTAGATTTTTCCTTTCAAAGTAATAAAATATTCGAAGTTAGACATATTAATAGTACAATCAACTATTGCTTGCTCAACTGGGACAATTGTAATCTATATTAGATTTTAACACAAATTTATTTCATTGGAATTCTTCAGATGTAGTTATTAGTACTTGAAAAATAAAGTTCTTCGTGATAAGACGTATTCGTGGACGAGGAGACACCTGTTTCGAAGAGCTGGTTTAGAGGAGCGCTAAGACTAAGGATAAAAGCTTTAGTCAATGATGAAATGTTGTGATACGAAGGATAAATATCTTCTTTTTCTTTGGAAATCATTTTTATGTATCTCTGATCCTCGACCTACCCAAGTTCAAGTCTTTAGTTAAAGGGTATTCACCAAAAACTCGGCAAAGATATTGGAAGATTGTCTTTTAGTTTGTACTGAATAGGCTTCACATTTTTCTGCAAAATTTCAAAACTGACTTATTTGTTCTGATGTTTTTTAAAAATCTAAAGTTTGTTTTATTGAATTATTTTTGAGTGACATACTAGATCTGAAATGTCAGAAAATATTAATAGTGACAATTTTTTTTGGTTCTCCCAATCTTGTTGATTCAAAAACTAGGTTTGGGTTTACCAATTTTCATAATAAAACTTTAAACAAGTTTTCAATGTGAAACTATTTCAGCCCTTTTTGTATCATCTTTTCACAAGTAGGTGCTGGAATATTCTACTATAGCTTTAACCTAGCTATTCTGCATCTTGAGGGTGTTAGACAGAAGGAATTGTTTCAATAATGCTATATAGAAAAATCATAACCTGAAAGTGGTTATCATTAATTTTAATAAACACATATACAATGGAATTAATAAACCAACTTCTTTTTTTATATTTTCAAAATATTTTCACAACAAAGGTCTCACCCTCAATATCACTTATAAGGAACATTTCAGTTCTAGGTTTAGAATTGAAAACTGATTCAACAAAAGGAATTCATGATGAACCAGGAAGGTAGAGTGATGTAATCATCTTATGGGTGGGATACAATCATACTCCTAACAACCATCCTATCATTTAGTATTTTAGTGTATCAAAACAGTTGAAAATTGGAAAATGGGGTATATATTTATGAGGCAATGTGAGGGGAAAATAACTATTAGCAAAAAAAAAAGAACATGAAAAAACCCAATATTGTCTTTAGGAATTTTTTCAAGGCCTATTAATTAAAATTTGCAATTGTGTATCATAAGGGTGCTTACAGTGTATTCCTTTACTCTATTAAATACATTGTATCTTGGTAGATGGAAAATCTATCTACTTTGGTTTTTAACTTTGGTAATATCATAATTCTCAATTCTCAGAAAGGAGAAAATGTATTCTAATTATTATGATCTATAACAAACAACACATGCCACTAGGTGTACTAAATATAAAAGAACCTGCTTGTGCACCATATGGGTGGGTAAAAACAGGGCAAAACTACTGATTAAAGCTACCCTAGACTGTTATGAAAGTTGACTGATGAAATACACAATGCAAATGTAATGTCGAGATCACTTACCTTTACAACCAACAACATACGATTGAATCAACTAACAAAAACAAGGAATCTGATGTATACATGAAACACTACTACACTGTGAGGGAATTAGCATTTTGGATGAACCCAAAAGCAAATTATGCCACATAAAGGGCTTTCTAGTCAGATTACAATTGATGAAGAATTTCATTATATCTAAACTAAACACGGATGTGAAAAAGCCAAAGATTCCAAATGTTGTTTCACCATGCTTATCTAAATGAGTACTCAGAACCTTGACAACTTCTGCTTGTCTATAAATGTAGCACTAACATTAAGTGGAAACAGTTTTAAAAGCTAACTTTTTTGTTTGTAGTTGTTTTAATATTCTCCTGTGCAATTGGAGTAAAGCATGCTCATCTATAGTTTTGATTACATATTTTCAAATTTAAAGCACTCACGACTATATTTACATTATTATCTTGACAATCGAGCAGCATTTATAGGTCAGAACTTTGGAAAAGACTTAGAATGACGGCGCAATAATTGCATTTCTTCACTGTCTTTTTATTCAAATACATACACTTCGATGACTTGTTTTTGTCCGAATAAGACTGAAAACAATACAATTGACCATTCACATAAGATCAAGATACTCATCTGACTTGTTTTCTAGATCAATTACGACATTTAATCCAGTTATGTTAGGAAAAAAACTTCGACTTTTGGAAAAAAATAGCGCTCGACAAGAATTCTTTCTCGTCCGCCATTTTGTACTGACGCCCGCGCTAAATTCAGCGGAAAACCACACTGCGCATCCTCAGTTAATATTTTGAATTAACCAATCACGCGTTTTTAAGCCGTGTCGTGTTTGTACTCTACCCCAAGAATTTAGTGCTAAACACCACTAATGAAACAACAGAAAACAATAGACATTGTACTAGTAGCATCAACACAAGACCTGAAGAAGACGAGCAAAGTTTCGTCGACAAATAGACAAAAAGGATGCAGAATAAAGATCCTGCAGAGTAACAGTTGTAAGAGAGTGTACTATGGCTAATTGTAAAATAAATTGATCTATTTTTACCAGGCAGTGATTGAGGATAAACGATTAGACAATCCGAATTGTGAATCGTATTTTCGAAAAATGATCAATCCCAGACAAAACATACACTCTTAAAAATATTGTGTTCAGAAAAAAACAAATTTACCTTCATCAGTTAGGTTATTTTTCATCTTATTTTCAAAGAGTGAACGTTTAAACGGCTGGACCGTGAAGATGTCAAAAACTGCTTTCTCGATTTCTTGATGGTCTTTGATTAAGATTTAACTATCAACTCCCCATCTTCTGCTGCTCTAAGGTCCTCGGTAACCCCTAGGAGGCTTTAAAACTTGTCTTGTGGTTTCAACAAGAAAAGTTTCCTAATAGGAGAGAAAGTCGATCATACTAAGCTTCTTTTCAAGATGGCCGCTCCGACTCAAGTGAATTGAGCATGCGGTGGTTGATGGGATTGAATCTTTTTTCGATAACGGGAAGCATGCTTTGCGAGCCCAGACAGATGAAATTGTACTCAAGCTTAACTAATGAATCTCTATATCTCCATCGCCATATATCCTAAATAAACACCTTAGAAATGCATTTATGCGACTCGATAATACATACAAGACATATCCATTATTATTTATAACTAATCAATAAATAAACAATTTAATATTCAACATTTATTTTTATTTTTATTTCATTCAATTATATTAATCGCCTTCAAAATAATATTTAATATGCGATGAATGATCAATCTGCCAGTTCTATAGCTCAATAATACGCTTGTTCTCAACAAACGTAGCTAGGGAATTCTTATTGGCGTTAAATTTTATTTTGACCGGAAATACACTAAACTCATTGTACTATTTGAAACGCTTTGTTTTGTATCTATTAAAAATACATGAACCATTCTTTTCACTTATTTCTTGATTCTAGTTTATCTAGTTTCCTTTTCAAGCTCGTGTCATCTTCTGATTTAAGCCGACCATCTTATCGTGGAAGAAAAACTGTCTATGAGAGAAAAGAAAATCAGATTTGACAAAGCTGTAAATTTCCTATTTGGATATGAGTAGGAACAAAGATGCTTTGCAAAGAAGCAGGGAGAGGAAGGGAGGGAGGGAGGGAGGGAAGGAGGGAAGGAAGGAAGGAAGGACGGAAGGAAGGAAGGAAAGAAAGAAGGAAGGAATAGACGTAGGGAGGGAGAAAAGAAGGAAAAGGAGGGAGCAAGGGTTGGAGAGAGGAAGGGAGCAAGGTAGGCAGAAGGATTGGAGACTACTAACCATTTACTTTCTGCCTGGACGAAAGGTTGAGTACTGGTCAGGCCATTGTGGACCTAGGCAAAAGAGGAACTGTTAAATATATCTAATATTAGGTTCCTGTTGTGGAACGTTGCTCTGTGGGCTTTCGCTGCCCAATTTGTAATAAATTGTGAGTTCCACAATACGCGAGAGATCGCGAGAGAGACATGCATGAAGTTTCCTTTATTATATGGTAAAACTATTCAAGGTTTTAGATTGGTCATATGGATGTTTTCACATGTTTGCACGAAATTAGTGCAAACATGTCTAACGATACAGGAACACTGTTATGGAATGACTCTTAATGTATTCTATAATATTTTGTATTCTATTTTATGAAATAAACTTGAAACTTGACTAGGTAAGGATTAGGGGGAAAACCTTAAGTTTTTGGGCCCCTTTTCTCGATCCTCTCGAGCTTCATAGTTGTTTCCCAAATGTTTTGGGATGACACGTCCAATGGTTTTAAAGGCGATATTCTTTAGTAAAATACAAAAAATATAGAAAGAACTAATTCTGGATTATGATCCCAGTCCATTGAAACCAATATCCAGGGAAATCTTATCCAGGGTAATTCAGCCAATCTGCATGTAATGTCTATACCAATTTTTATGGAAATATTATTCTATTTTAATGCGTAATACATATTTTAAAAATAACAATACATACTTGCATCATTTGGCTCAGCTCTGACATCAGGGGAAAAAGAAAAGAGATTGAAAGTTAGAGTACAGAGCAGAGGGTTTCGGTGAAGTGGGAGGGAGAAAGGAAGGGGGAGGGGTGGTTTCATAGGCTCCTGAATCCTTTAATTTTTTGGATAAAGTCAAAACTTTAAGTCATCTTACGGGACCAGATTTAGAGGGGAGGGGTGGGGATGGAGGAGTAGCATTATCCGGTGCTACCCACTGCAAGTAAAATTCTGGATTATCTCCAAGACTAAAAGTCAAATTGCAGAACGCCTTACGCAGTACTATATGCCTGCATGTATGCTAAACGACGCATTCGTGCATAGAAATAGTCACTTTCGGCATGATGCAGTACATAGAGTATTTCAACAGGTTCCTGAAGGACGGGGGTTAATGATGGACTTGCTCGTTCGCGATATTATATGGAAAACGAGTGAATAAAAAAAATCAGGCTTTTAACATGTAATACTGAAATTGTTTATTACACATTTAAGGTCGAGAGAAGCTGACAAAATTTGCAGTTTCCAGTTTACCATGAAGTAATATCGTATCACTTCACTGAAAGGGGTTTTACTTCAAAGCTTTATCATAAGGATATCGACCATAATGTGTAATAAAATCAGGTCCCTACTGTTTGGGACATTGTTTTGGCATAGCCCTTTCGTGGTTTAATGCTATTAAAATTTTGTTTGTGGGAAAGTTAATTTCTCGAGACTACTTACCTTCGTTTGCCTGGTCTGACGGGGATTACATTGTATTGTGGATCTGAAGAAAAATAAGAAGTCGAATCGCATTTTTTAAATGAAAAAAAAATCTTTCTTTCAATGTGTCAACTTGAGGTGACGTAGTATTAGTTGCTTATGCATTTCGATCAACTTCCTAAAAATTTCTTTCTTTGTTTCTTTTCTTTTAGTTCTTTATTTTATTTCTTTCACCTTTTCCTTTCTTTTCCTATTTTCTTATTCCCTTCTTATATTTCCTTCCTTCCTAGCTTTCTTCCTTTCATCTCCTTTACTTTAATCTCCTTTCTTTCGTCATCCTTTCTTTCTTCGTTGCTTACTTATTTTCTTATTTTCTTATTTGGAAGGTTTTATTTTAGGCGCTCGCGCTTTTTATTTCTGGTAAGCGGTAGGTGGGGCGGTTTAGGGGGCCGGCGGGGGGGATTATGAAGGGGGATCTGTCTTAGGCGTTTATTGTCTGGCGTGACTGCTTGAGGCGAGTGCTCTTGGTTTTCCACGGTTCATTCACTTCTTTCTTCTTTTCTTCCTTCCTTCCTTCCTTTCTTTCTTTCTTCCTGTCTTCCTTTCTTTCCTTCTTCCTTTCTTCTTTTCCTCCTTTCTTCCTTCCTCCCTTTTTTCCTTATGATCAAGGGGATCAACATAGACCATGATCAATCAACACACCAGCCACTAAGTTGCAGCTACTGTTTAGTAGCACCTTAAACCAAATGTTTCCTCACCGTTTAACATCCTGTAAAATGAAGACTCCCGTTTGCCTGGTCTAACTGGAATTGCCTTTTGTGAATCTGAGAAACAAATAAAAAGTGAAAAAAGAGAAAAGAATTATCTGCACAGAAATAATATGTGAAAAAATATTTTTGAAGTCTAATTATAAAAAGGGATATTTAAGATTGATAAACTGATTATTTCCTCATGCAAACCTTACCTTCAAATTCCTTAGAGTTACCTTCGAATTCATTTTCGACTAAAAAGTGAAAAGAGAGTGAAAATTAATATAACTAAATTAAAACTAAGATAGCATATAAATGTGGGCGTCAGTAGAGCATTTTTATTAAATATGTGCGTGGGACAAATTATAAGGCCTTTTAATGGACGCTTCTGAAAAGTGTCGTGGAAGCGAGGCTAATATGAAAATACAAAAGAAGTCACACTTTTTCTCGATGGAATTTTTGGCATTTCTTTTTGTATTTCTAGTTTAGCCTCGCATTCAAAGCAATCTTAAGATAGCATTAAAGCGGTTTTCACGTGCACGAATGGTAAAGGTACAGCTCAGGACGTACACGATACAACCTGTCGTAATTTGAAAATGATTTTCAATTGTTTCTTCAGTTTTCTTTTTTATTTGTTTATTCATATTTATCTTATTGCATACACAAAATGATGCAACTAAGGCTACAGTAAGATAATGTACGACGGCTTTGAAGTCTTAAGAAAAAGCATCTACTTCTTTTACACCTTTTGCTGTTCATTAACCGCAAAGGAATATTCATTCAAGCGAAAAAGCATTATCATTAGCGCGAAGAGGCACACAATAACGCGAACGGAGTTTCAAGAGCGCGATGGAACATTCATTAAGGAATTTAGCATAACATTGGACAATCATGAATATGTTTGTGCAGGTTCATTAGCGTTTTCGAAGTTTCATTAGCGCCTTTGTGCAATCAATAGACAAAACCACACATTCAATAACGGTTTTTGGACATTCATTAGCGCAATACATTATTACTTTACTTTTTACACGGGAATTGTAGGATTTTAGCTAGAAGGCAAGGCATTCCACTCGGAGAGCTAAGAAAAAGATTGCTTCTTAGAGCGACTACAAGAAACATAAATGTTATCACGCAACAAAAATGCATGCAGTGGTACAACCACATGCAAACCTATCTTCCCAGATGTATGAATAGAGAAGCAATTCAAGGATAAATACACTTCTTTCTTCAATACCTAACGCCATGTTTTCTTTGTAAAGAACGGTTATATTCATGGGTTGTAAAAAATGTAAAGAAAGCTAAAATCCTACAATTCCCGTGTAAAAAGTAAAGTAATAATGTATTGCGCTAATGAATGTCCAAAAACCGTTATTGAATGTGTGGTTTTGTCTATTGATTGCACAAAGGCGCTAATGAAACTTCGAAAACGCTAATGAACCTGCACAAACATATTCATGATTGTCCAATGTTATGCTAAATTCCTTAATGAATGTTCCATCGCGCTCTTGAAACTCCGTTCGCGTTATTGTGTGCCTCTTCGCGCTAATGATAATGCTTTTTCGCTTGAATGAATATTCCTTTGCGGTTAATGAACAGCAAAAGGTGTAATTTCCTTTCCTTTTGTCACTTACGATCTTTCTGAAGTCTAAACCCATAGCAAGTAACGAACAACAGAACGAGCAAGGCGGTAAACAACAAGATGTTCAAAGATGCCATGTTGTTCGAAACAGTTCTGAAAACGTTAAAACATATTTTCAGTTCACACATGATATATTAATGGTCAGAACAGTCTTAATTAATGGCATTTTACGGTGATAGCTTTTCGGCTACGCCTCGTTAGTCCACAACATTTTGACGGCTAGAAGACGAAAGTCGTGGTTAATAAGAGGACATACCATGGAAACTGTAGGAAATTGGTTAAATATAGCAACAGTATTCTAACACTACAGAGTAATATTTATAAACACTACGAGAGAATTTGGGAAACGGATTACAATGGGCACGGAAGGCATGCCTTGAGTTTTTGAGTTATGCCTACAAAGAAATTATATTCACGGTAGTCAGCCAATCAGCGCGCTTTATATTTCAAATATTTTATAAATATATAACATACAGCAGCAGTATTCTAAAACTACAGAGTATTATTTGTAGCGAATACGAGAGAATTTGGCAAACGGTT
This sequence comes from Actinia tenebrosa, assembly GCF_029948245.1. Taxonomy (NCBI): domain Eukaryota; kingdom Metazoa; phylum Cnidaria; class Anthozoa; order Actiniaria; family Actiniidae; genus Actinia; species Actinia tenebrosa. Next base: position 6,018,650 of record NW_028292584.1, read on the forward strand.
TATGGGCAAGAAGTCCTGCCTTGAGTTTTGAGTTATGTCTCCAAAGAAATATTCAAAAAAAAATTTCGAGATAAAAGAAAACTATAAGGATTCGTTCTCAAACAAAGTAATCGTTAAACAATACGCAAGATAAAGCTGCTTACCTTATCAGAACAGAACTAGAATGTGTGAAGGGTTTGTCCTAGGTCTTCAACGTAGTGTTTACATCTTCAAATTTTCATCTATTTATACACTTAGAACATCCTTAATTTATTAATACATGGGCGTTAGATGTGTTAAATAGTAGACCGGTTTACTCCCACGTGAATTCACATCTGTTCATAAAGGTAAGCCTGTTTAGACGCATCTTAACCGGAATCCTATTTAATCAATATGATTAAATATTATATGATATAATAAATAAATAAATAAATAAATAAAATAAATATTATATGATATAGATATGAGTGCGAACTACTTTCATGGCTGCTACGCATGCGTGAAAAAAAAAATGCTCCATCAGTTTTAGTAAGAAACTAAGCATTTTATGAGCGGGTAAATACATTGCGTTTTTGCCCATTTTCGCTTAAGGCATATTCCCGATGCTGTGCGGAGTTTCCAGGCGTCTACTTCTCACCCCTAAGATTGATAAGACGCAAAAGCCGACAAATCTCCTAAGTTCCGCGTTCGGTGAGCCGTCGGGAAATAAGATAACCATCCTGGGTTGTGCGGTAAAAATACTCGTAAAATAAGATAAGCATCCGAAGAAATGACGAGAGATGGGAAGCAAACACAGCAAGGTACTCTAAGAAGAACGCCTCATCAAACGGCTTTTATTCAATGCTGTTAAACTTAATTAGGGAAAATCTACTTCATCAGCACCTGAAATGTGGAGATAATCATTAATCGATGAGTCATCAAGTTGATATTCAAGATAACTTGAAGAGGGTGTGTAATCTTCATTAAGGGCTTGAGATGAAATGTCTGTTGCTTTTGCTGGCTTACTCACTATTCCGTAACTAGTCATGATTAATTTTTTCTGCTCCCCAATTTTTGAAATCCTTTCTTAAATTAGAGAATTCAATTTATTTACTTTCTTAAATTGTATGTGAATTTGAAAGTTAAACAAAGCTAGGAATAAAAAAAATAGTTTTAATTCTTTATCACACCATTCGGTCTAACAAGCAAAAGAAGAAGAAAAGACAGATAATGTAAAAAAAAAGTTGAAAGAAATGTAACGCTGTATTTTGCAGTCCTTTTCTCAAAAAAAAAAGAGACGTAACTGCATTTGATTTAGTGAATGCATTTGCCTTATCATTCAATGGACGCTGAAACGAATAAACAGCGATGTAGTTTTGACAAAAAATAAATAATAAAAACAACAAAAAGTTTCTAGCTTCTGATTTTAGATTTTACAAGTTAATTGTCGTTGTTCAATGTTTTTCCACATTTAGTGAAACGCTAGAGATTTGTCACATTAAGAAAGTTGAACAATGCTCTGTTAGTTTGTTTAATTTTTGAAAAGTTTATTAATTGAATCGTTTAGTGAACAGTTCAGTAATTCACCTGCGGGGGATAACGTTAGCTATAGGCTTCAAGCTCTCTTCAAAGACAGATTCAACCTCAATATTAGATATGCGTATGCTCTGTGTTTTAACAGCTTAAAAACTGAACCCAACTGAGGCAGATTTTTTGATCTGCTCGATGTAGCATACACTTAACATATAGATCTTTACCGAGTGACAAAGACACATTTCATAAGCTTAAAAACTGTTCAAAAAATGAAAAGCAAATACCTAAAAGAGAAAAAAATAGAATGAAATAAGGAAAGAAAAACAAGAAAATGTCTATTGTACAAATAGCAAATCTTCACAAAATTATAATTCGACTGCGAGACTATTGAAATATTTTTAAAGGTAACTTAATTGAATACTTTAATGTAACTTGAGTGAATGGAGAACTTTTGGGGAAAATACAAAAGTATTTTTTGACAGTGAACTGCAAAATTATTACGTAAGTGGGCTGTGTTCAGCTTTTACACAAAACAACTGAAGACAAACCAGGTTTCATTCAAGGTATAATTTTGAATAATTAGAATAGACTAAAGGCGCTTCCAATTTAGTCGAACCGACCAGTCCATTTTAAATGGTACGCGTCAGTTCTCATTAGTTTTGAGACCTTGGCTAACCAGTTTTAAAGTACTGACGCATCCATTTACGAACTGGCCGCCGCTCAGACTGGTTGGTTAGACCTGGTGATGGAAACCGCTCTAAGGTTACTTGTCGTTTTTTTTAAATATAAAACCAAAATGTTTTACATGGGAAAAATCTTCATTGAGTTTTATCGTGATAAAGTAATCAGTCAATCTGCTTTACCTACTTTACCGAGTCAAGTGTTGTTAGGTATTCACAGCTATGCGTTTTGAAACGGAATGATAATATTAATGTGATAATGGCTGGATTTGATAATCTTGACTGCATGATGTAGCCCTCACTTTTGTTTATCGTGTCTCCATGACAATCATCCAGACAAACCAGTGAAAACATCTTTGTATCCACCCATGAAACAACTTCTTGGCTGATCTAAGTCAGGGCACATAGTAACTCACATATCGAACCCTTAAACAACCTCTGGATTGATCTAAGTCAGGGCACATACACAGTGTAGCTCACAGATCGAACCCTGAAAAAACCTCTGGGCTGATCTAAGTCAGGGCATGGCTACCTCACAGATCGAACCCTGAAACAACCTCTGGGCTGATCTAAGTCAGGGCATGGCTACCTCACAGATCGAACCCTGAAAAAACCTCTGGGCTGATCTAAGTCAGGGCATGGCTAACTCACAGATCGAACCCTGAAACAACCTCTGGGCTGATCTAAGTCAGGGCATGGCTACCTCACAGATCGAACCCTGAAACAACCTCTGGGCTGATCTAAGTCAGGGCACACATAATAGCTCACAGATCGAACCCTGAAACAACCTCTGGCCTGATATAAGTCAAGGCATTGCTAACACAGATCGAACCCTGAAACAACCTCTGGCCTAATGTAAGTCAAGGTATTGCTAACAATGATCGAACTCATTTAAGATTCACTTATTAAATTTGATCATGATGTAAGCCAAACTGATGCGCACCAATTTTAAATTTTTTATTCAAGTTTGTCAATTATTCTTTTATTATTTGTAAATATAAATAAACCACATTTTATTGTAGTTTTTTTTTTTTTTTTTTTTTTCCTTCTTTTCTTTTTTTTCTTTTTTTCCTGCGCGTTTTTGTGTATTTTAATGGTGTTTTAACCGTAATTTTGAAACCTCTTTTTTAACACCGAGTAAATTGAGTATTTTGTACTGAAAATATGTGAGGAAATGATAATGAATATACCGATACTGAAAGATTATTATTGTATAGAACGGTCTGAACCGATGAAAGATTATGATTGATGCTATTTGGCACATGTCTTTGAAAAACAATGTAAAACATTTAGCTGGGAAAAAAATTGCTTCAAAACTTGCTGCAGTCGTTGTGTGTGCCTTATCCGGTCTTTTGATAATCACGAGTGTTTAAAGTGCTACTCTGACGAAAATCGCTCAAACTTGGATTCAGCTGAAACTTCCTAAGAATACTCTTTAAAGGTCCAATAATCACTGTATGAAGTGTTTTCTCGATATTCAGGACGAAACTATGATATTTTTACCATTATTTTTTGGAGTCTGTGACGTCATACACTGGACATCAAAATTGCTAGATATATTTCTTTGTATATAAATCCTTGATTTATTTTATTCCTATGAAGCCCAAGGGGTGGCTAATGTAATAATGATCAGTGTTTTAAAGGGATTTGAGGCCTTCTAGTCGCATGTATGTCTTCCTTAATTTGTGATTTCACAGCATCGCATTTACGACGGGCAAACTTTCATATCCTTTTTCTTTTATTTTTCAAACGGTAAATCGAAAGATAGAGAAGCGATAAAAACGTCAATTTACGTCTCAAGAACAGCGGTTTACTCTTGGCTAAAAAATGGGAATGGAAGCGGGGGTGTTAAGATTGGAAAATATAAGAGATATCTTATATGCAAAAAGAGAAAAAGTGAGGGGGTGGGGTGGAGGGCGGGGGGAAGTAGGAGGCTCCCCCTTGAGGATCCCTGCGCCTGCCGAGCTAGAAGGAAAACCGTGATGCATAATCTGTCTATTGATAGAAGCACTGTAGACACGCGTCACCTGCCAACCGCGCAATAACGGTACATTAACAAATCTTGAGAGCAAACATTCAATTTTCTCATCTCAAAATACCTTTACAATTTGTTCATTTCATAATATTTAACTGAGATAAGATAGGGAACAATAGATAGTTTACCAATGTTATGATCGATGATAAAATAGGTCTAAGCTAGTGTGTCCCTAACAGTTTAAACATAGCAGTAAGTCAATTGACACTTCACACAGTTAGCTTTTCATATTCATTGTAGGTGCCAGTATGTTTTTAGGTTCCTTTTCTAACTATTTAACAATTATTCGCCGAAGGCGAAGTGAATATCGGGGAATATTTACAGAGACGCGAGTCTTCGAGCGGCGAGGTAAATATTCTCCGATATTCACTGAGGCTGAGGCAAATAATTATTTTAGTATAAATGCACAGGTGATTCTTTCAAAAAAAGAAAAGAAAAAAAAGAAGATAAAAGACACATTTAAAATTAGGAAAAACATAAACAAATGGTTTCAAATAAAAATGCCTTCGTTTAATACACCGACTTTGCGAATCAAAACAGTTTGTTTGAGCTTATTTGATTGTTTTAAGTCCTTTTTTACCTTTAAACAAAGTTAGTGCAAATTTGTCAGCCTCTTTAGTGCTTTTGGGGACAGGATTTTTTTTCATTATTTCTAATTCCTCTCCGGTAACAGAAACAAAGCGGCTAGCCGCCATTTTGGATTATCGCTAGAGGTGATTATCGTGTAATAGTGTGAGTTTCTCGACCAACCAGCGCGCGAGATTTTCGATAATCACTTGTGTATTTTCATTAAATATTAAATATTAATATACAAGGAGTTCAAACTTTTTTTATTTAAAGAAAGAAAGCCGAAAAATTTATGTTATATTCATTTATTGGACAATTAATAAAGAGTTAGTCTCTACATTTCTATTTGTGAGGTGCATGTGTTTTGTTATATATATTTTTTAAGAATCAATATTGATACAATATTTTACTTTCAAACAAAAGACGATTTACTACATAGACAGGAGTTCTTTGGTAAGTCTCATATAGGTGTCGATCTTTCTTTTATATTATTTTTTCTAATTTTTCTTTTCCTTTATCTTTTTTATTATTATCATTATTAATATTTCTTTCTACTGTGGCTTGTGGCTAATAATCTGAACCTAAATCATTGTACATACCTCTAAATATATGGTTTTACAGTATATATATAGCAATAGAGCTTTACGTTTGATTTTGTAGACAGCTATTTTAAAACAATTTTTTAAATGTTGCATGTTGCATGTTGCATGTTGCATGTTGCATGTTGCATGTTGCATGTTGCATGTTGCATGTTGCATGTTGCATGTTGCATGTTGCATGTTGCATGTTGCATGCCTTGCATGTTGCATGTTGCTTACTGAGCTCGAAATGTATTCTATTCAAAGTAAATGATATCAGCACTGAAGCAAATATGCCACGAAAACGTGCGCACAAATTAGTATAGGTAATAGGACTACATGCAGTCCAATTTGGAAATAATTAGATGAAAAAAATTCCGAGGACTGACAAAATTGGAAGAGGCCGATAGGCCGACCACGTTTGTTTTTTTTTTTTTTTTTTTTTTGGTTTTTTTTTTGGTATATTTTCTTCAATGCTGACATTATTTACATATGAATAGAATACATTTTCAACTCGGCCTATCGGTCTCTTCCAATTTTGTCAGTCCTCGGAATTTCTTGAATTCAACTATTTCCAAATTGGACAGATATGTAGTCCTATTGCAGATTAATTATATCATCCCAAACCGAACTATACTAGACTGATTCCATAAGTCATAGTTTTCCCTCGAAAGAATGCGAATAGAAACGATCCAAATTGATCTTTAATATGCTGGACAGGAAAGAGAATTTGAAAATGATACAATAGTTGCTTATAATGGGATTATAGAGTGATGATACAATTAGAGGGAAAACTTCATATCGTTTTGATCCTTCGCTGATGGTATTCTCATCGCAAATACTACATTTCGGGATTGGTATTAAACATGCAACAAAACCTTTACCAACCTTTTTTTGAAATAGCTGTATACGAAACGAATCAGCGATAAAAAAAAAAAACAAGAGAAAGTTGTAAACGCAAAGCAGGCCTAAATATGCTTTATAAATAATATTAGTAGCTACTACATGTACATAAACCTTCAAAGCCGAGAGTCTTCAATTCCACTCGCTTCAGTCTCACATGCGTTATTAGTAACGCCTTGTTGGTATCCTGATTGATCCAATAAGCTGTCACCCTCCTTTGTCAAGTATATTTGCTTGATGTTGCATGACTCACTTTCTTTGGCATTTTGATTTTCGGTGTTGCAGTTCCTGGGGTTCTGGTTGGTTGGATTGCTATTGGAGCTATGGGTTCTTGCTCCATCATTTTGGGCGCTGCTATTGGTGAACTGATAAGGGCTTTCTGGCTGCAGTTTCTGTAGGTTGTTATGCGCATGCGAAGGCAGGTTGCTGTTGTTCTTGGGACCAGCGGTACTTCTATTTCGGCAAGTATTTCCACTTCCATTCTGATTTCCGACAAATCCGTTGTTAATTACCGACGCAGTGGACGTCATTCGAGTGCTTTCCTGGGCCCTATTATTTTGCTCACTCTTTCCGCAGAAAAGTACCAGGAATGCGCTTCGGAATTCAGGCATCCTCACGATGTAGATAAACACATTGATTCCGGAGTTACAGAACTGTAAAAACTTCATGACAAACAGAAGGTTGAAATGAGGTAGAGGACAAGAGAGGCAGAAATACAGAACGACCAGAAAGCACTGCAAAGGTAACCAAGTCAACATAGAAGCAAGGGTCACTATTAGTAGCGTAACCGCCAGCTTTTGGTCACGAGAAGGACGATTTTGGTTTTGAGCGCTTGGGTTATTGTTTCTCAGTTTTACACCAATAGTGATGTAAGAACACAGAATAACCAGTAAAGCGATTGATGCGACAGAAAACGTGTGGTAAGTATATATCTTGAGAATGGATGTGCTGTAATATACTGAAGTAATGTACAGAGCAGAAATATAGGTTGCTGTTATCCAAGGGAAGGCACACAATGCAACATACACTCTGAATCGTAGCCTGCGATGCCGAAATGGATAAAAGATAGCATAGAAACGTTCAATGGCTATATTTGATAACGTCATAACAGACGCTATTCCGGTCAGTGTGTCCATGAACTCGAGCACAACAAGGAACGTATTCCACTGTGGACCGGTCCAAAAGAAGTACGCAGACATGAAATCGACCACACCAACGAGAAGATCTGATACAGCCAGACAGATGATAAGATAGTGACATCGTCTGCGAAGGGACTGGGTCTTAACGAAGGTGATGATGGAGGCTAGGTTGCCAAGGACAATGATGACTCCAAGCACTGCTAGTGACGCGGTTTGGGCGATGATGGCTACTTGGGTACGATAGAATGGGTCATGACCAGAGATGTTTGTGTCATTGGTCTTGATAGGATTTCTTGACGTTGTGTTATTCATTTTTCTTGGTCAAAATAATCTGAAATCATAAAAGTAATCAGAAACTTTGAATAATTAACAATTATTCGCCAAAGGCGAAGTGACTATCGGGGAATATTTATCAAGCTGCGAGTAATCGAGCGGACGAGGTGGACGAGGTGGACGAGGAAAATTCCTCTGACTGCCAAATTGGACTTGGCTTATGTTAAGTTAAGCTTAAGTTATGTGGCCATGACAATTTTGGCGAGGTTTCAAAATGAAATGACAGCTAAAGAAAAAAAAAGGTTCTAGCCTGAAATGGCTTTCAACCCAGGCCAGTGGGCAGGAACAATTGATTCTGGTCTAATCTGATATACATTAGAAAGAATTCAGTTTTCCAGGGGAAAAGACTCTATTGTTATGCCTCCTGTCATGGCTGCCATCACGTGATGGTGCAAAGCCTCTATACCACGTTTTATAATATACATACACTCGACAAAATTACTCGATTCGGATTTACAATTAAATCAATTAAATCCCAAATTGTACTCTGTAGAGTCCCAATTAAGTTGCTCAATTTTGTTGAGTGTATTAAAAACAAAAATTCGAACAATCTTCTCGTACAATTCGGAAGTTATAGATACTCATGATGTTTTGAAAGTTCTCAAATTGAACTCGCCTCAGATCTTGAAGGCTCGTCAATTTTAAAAACTTTCAAAACATCCCTCGTACCTGTATATAAATTTCGAATTGTACTCGATATCGTGCAATTTCCTATACATATTGACGGCTCCAAAGACGGATCCAGCCAAAATTTTAGGGGGGGAGCTAATTGAGTTTAGGAGGGGCTAATTGAGTTTCTTCCGTCAACACAACGGAAAACAATATAAAAAAGCATCGTTTTTTCTGCTGAAGGGGAGGCTTCAGCCCCCCCCCCCCCTCCCCCTTTCCCCCTTCCCCCTGGATCCGCCCTTGGGCTCTCTCTCGATCAAATCGCGAGAATTGAGAATCGCGATACCATATAATATAATAGAATTTTTAATTTCATTTTTTTAAATCAAAATATAAAATAAAGCTATTATACACCGTGGGACAGCTCCGGGAAGAAACCGTGCATCAAATTAAACAACCAACCAACATTTCCCCTATCGTGTATGAGAAAAACATATTAAAAGATTCAAGTGAAAATGAATAGAGATTCTCATATGTTAAGAGCTAGCTTGCTATCGTTATTGTTTACGAATTTCCATAACATCGCGAAAGAGCAAGCGAGTCCACGAACGAGCGAGTCAAATTAAACAATCAACATTCCCCAAACTATGTATGAGTAAAATCGATTAGAAGTACCTAAATTTGGACTCCAGTATTAGACAGTAATGAATGCACGAATTTCGTGCACCTTCATAGAATAATTTATTTATTATAGATAAAATTGATCGTGCAGTGCAAACTACTGGGCGTACAGAAACGTTGATTGCACATTTCGCCATTAAACTACATAGGATATTCAATAATATAAGCAATATACCTTTTGGAATCATTATTAGCCGAACAAATTAACGAACGAAAGAGGTGTTTTGCAACATTATTTAAAGGGCGCCGAATGAGAAAACTCCAATAGAACAGTTTTTAAGTGTCCCATTACCGATAGTTCAATAATTAAATATGTTATATGGTCTAAGAACGTTCGTGGGCGTTGCCTGCACGACGCATCATTCTATCAATCTGATGCTAAAAAAAGTCGGTGACAATTTCTTATTTGCTTATTTTAACTTTAGAAAGGTGTGTACTCATTCACGGACTAGATGTTGTGTGTGAGTATAGAGTATCTTTGTTGGTTCTCTCCAGTACTTCGAGGACTTTTTTTTTCCTCACTCCGCAAAAATTAACTTTTAAATTCCAACTGGAATTTCAGTGGACAAAGAAAGAGCTATACTCGGAAGAAATGCCATTGTTAAATTCCCTTTTTCTGTACGTAATTTAATCATGAAAAATCTTTAAACCTCTGACGATTTATAGTGTCCTTTGCCTATGAACAACCTTGCGGCCATTTTTTTGAAAAATTAAAAACGTTAAATATTGCAATCATAAATGATAATAAGACTAAGGTATAAGTATGCTTCGGCTATTGAGTATTGATTAATGGTAAATGAAAATATCGCGAAAAGTTACCTTTGCTTGTCGATCTTTTAACTGGTTTTCTAAGTTGAGAATCAATAAGCATTTACCACCGGTCATCAGTGTAGATATAAGAAACAACCTAATTTCCTGCTGGGAGCATTTTCATTACTTAACTGGGCGTAATCCGATTGGTTGGACCAAAAAATACCTTTATTTTGATTGGTTGTCTTGTTTATAAGCCAATGTGATTGGCTACCCAAAAACCAATCAGTTTTTAAATCTCTTTTTGTCAATTTAAGCAAAATAGATGTACGATAGAGTTTGAAAAAGAAAAGAAAATATCTTAGCAGGGAATTAAACAGTTCTCGCCAGGAGCCGATACCAAAATTACTCCTTTCACTTCTACAAAAAACCTTCAAACCTAAAATTTATTGAGTTCCCTGAAACAACCTCTGGGCTGATCTAAGTCAGGGCACGGTTAACTCACAGATCGAACCCTGAAACAACCTTTGGGCTGAGTTAACGTCAGGGCACGGCTAACTCACAGATTGAATTAGATTTTAGTGTGTAATTAGGGAAAAAGGTAAAATTAAATCTGTTTTATTTATTTTTTCTTTGTTTTCTTAATAGCAATTCCAATTTGGAATCCCTTGCTCTTTGTTTAAATTGTCTTGCTACACACATCGCTAGAACATCTGTTTTTAGATATTAGTGTCCTCTATATCATTCTAGATTTGACAATGGCCTTCCACCAGACTAAGTAGTGTTATGTCCGTCGGCGAAACGTCAAGTTTCAGTGAATAGAGAGTCTTAGATTTACGTTCACGGCAAACGTGAAACGTCAGTTGACCAGTGAAAAATTATTTTAAATAGCTTAAAAAGAATCGCAAAAAAGTCCAAGTAGTAGAAAAACAATAGAATATTTGTCTTTGGCGAGAAGGTTTGTAAAAGGTAAAGTAAAGTACACGAAAACGACGAAAACGTGGTCACGTTTGCCGTTTGCGGGGAGACAAAAAGTCAATCTAAAACTCTCTATCTTTTATACGCGTGGAAACCGTAAACATAACTCAGGCCCCGGTAATTTTCAATTCCAATTTGAGTTCCAAATTTGAACTTACATTTAAGTACGCTCCCGTGGTTTAACAAGCCACATAAAATTGAAAATTGGAAGTCAGCATGATGCTTTTTGCCGGAATATGATCGATGTTCAGTAAAACAATCATCAGTCTGAAAGAATAAGACGTAGGGACAAAGCATGGAATACATCGAGATAAATGGGTTTGAATTTGTAGGTGATTGGAGATGTGATTTGGAACGAAATTGCGAGTGGTTATTACAGGGCCGTAACTAGGGGGGAGCACAGGGTGCACGTGCACCCTCATCCATCTCCTTTTTTTTTTTTTTTTTTGGTTCTGCTTTCTTAAAAAAGACGATCAATGGTCCGATTTTATTCGATGTGCACCCTCCCTGTAAGAGTTCTGGTTACGGCCCTGTATTAACCATCCAATATTACAGTGCTCCAACATCGCCATATGGTAAAGTGCACTTAAGATTGTTCCTTGTAACTGGGTTGCCTGACTTTGATTAGTTTATACTATTTGAGCCACCCCAGCACCACCAAACCTTTCTCTTTAATATACTGTAAATTACAAAATTTTAACTTTGGTGCGAAATAAACTATTGATTGATTTATCTCAAATCGACTAAAGGAATTAGCTAACAGGGACGGATCCCGGATTTTCTTAAAGAGAGGGTTCTACGTTCAAGGGGCATCCACCTGTAAAAGAAGACGCCGAACTAAATATGAAACTAGACGCATATCTGCGTGTACTCGGGCTTCATAGCAGAAAATCGAAAGAATTATTCAAGAACACTGTCGTCCTTCTGACGAAACCTTGAAAAATTCCGCCATTGCTCGACCATGTGCTTATGTGGCGCATACTACGCACGCGCATAGAACTTGCGCATGCGCTTTGAACGCAACTGCGATTTGTGACAGAACGCAAATAAAGCCCAATTTATACCTCGGTCATTTCTTAGAAAGCCCGAGTAATAACTACTTAAAAACGAACAGTACATTCTGTTTTAAGAAAATCGATCCGGGGGATGCAACCCACACAACCCTCCCCCTGGATCAGACCCTGGTTAATGGATCTTTCTGAATCAACATATTCAACCTTTTCCAGGCACAAGAAATATCGCACCTCAAAATTTTCGCGCAAGCGCATTTCGAGCCTCATAAAGCTTTAAAAATGGACGCTAGACTTTATATAGGGTTTATATAAGAGGCCTTTTACAGATTCTTTACATGTACGTTCTCTACCACCATAAGCTCATAGAGAACGTTCTTGTAAACTCTCCGGCAAAAAAAAAAAAAAGAAACCAAAACATCGATCTGGAACTAGGATAGGGTTGAATTCCAAAATCCTCGATAATCAGTATAATTTTTGACAGTACTATAGGATAGGACAGGGTAGAAAAACGACGAGCCCGCTACTTTCATGATTTTTTTATTTAGCTTAGTTTAATACTCCAAATTTCATTTGTGTCACTGCTGCTCGAAACTTGTGACGAAATTTTGTCGAATTATTTGAGTAAATCTACTTGGTATTCACGAAAATGTCAGTTTTTCTGCTGATCAAAATATCACCTCTCCCAAAGTACACGGCTTTGTATCTCAAATACGCATTCAATAAATTTTGGCCGCATTTGATAAATGAAACTTGTCAGATTGTAACGGCGTCAGACAACTCAGTTTGACGGGTTACATGGCGCAATTTCGTCCTGAAATATATTAATTTGTTCGCGACATGTGAAGTTTCGGTTGCAAGAGTAATGATAACTGTTTCAAATAAGTTGATTCCCCCCCCCCCCCCCCCCCTATAATTTTCACAGTGGCTAGCTACAAATTAAATTTGTTATACCAGCTTGGCGCCTCGCTGTTGTGGTGGCAGCCCATTATACAGGCAAAAGAACTGGCAGATGACCATATCGATCACGTTAATTGGGGAAGATAGTTCTAGAATCCTGGTTACCTCGCTATTACATGGAATGGGAGTAAATACTATTGCCATATTATATAAATCTAAAAAATTATGATCCATCGCCTTCAGAACATATCATCAACAAAAGGGTTCAAGATTTTAGATCATTGAATGCAATCATTCAAGATAGCATAAACATTCATGCTGTTTGGTAGTAAGAGGAAAACTAACAACATCTTAAACCAACCACATCCATCCAATTACACTGAGAAAAAGGTTGAAAGAGTGGATGAATATAAGTACCTTGGTGTGTTTTTTTCTAGTAACATGTTTTGGTCAGCTCACATCGAAAAACAGTTAACCAAAATTAACAAACGCCTTGGTCTTCTGCCCGGGAGGGTGGAGAGGGTACTCCCCTATATTCGCTATACGGGTACGTGCCGCCAAACAGGGTATGGTTTTCAGCGATTCTACTCTGGAACAGGGTATATAAAATCGCGCTCGCTCTGGGACAAGGTATATGGAATCACGCTCTCTCCTCTCTGGAACAGGGTATCTATTTTCGCACTACCGGAACAGGGTACGGTTTTCAGCGATCTTGCTCTGGAACAGAGTATGAATTTCAGCGATTTTACTCTGGAATAGGGTCAGGGTTCAGAGGGCTAATCGGCATATCCCTACCCTAAACAGGCAAGAGTACCCCCCCCCCCCCCCGGGGTCTTCTGAAGCGAATCAAACATCTTTTACCACAGTTTGCTAAGCTAATGTACCGTCTTCAATAGCTTAGTTCTACCGCTCTTTAATTTGATTACTTTGTGGAGAGATAAAGACAACATCACGTTGATGAAATCACTTCAGACTTTGCACAACCGGGCCGCCAAGATCATCCTGGATCATCCTCTACTGTCCTCAACAACTGATGCACGTCAGGTACTCAACTGGAAAGAGCTCTCTCAACGTAGACATCGTTGTTTTCAAATGTAAGAGCAATTTCTTGTTGTCAGATCTCAAGTTGACCAAGCTAAATGTGCATGGTTATAACACAAGAAATGGAAATGAGTTTCGTTTGCCAAGTGTTAAAACAAACTGGGGGAAACAAAGGACATCTTATCAAGCCATGAAAGAAATACAACAATCTAATGAAGAAATAGAAAACGCGCGCGCGTGCTATGTGCAGTTATAAAGCACGCGGAGGTTAGCAGAACACGCGCGGGAAAAGTGTTAGGAGAAGCACGAAGCACGTGCTTCTCAACACTTCTCGAGTGTTCTGTCAATCCCCAAGTGCTTTATAACTGCACACAGCACAGCAAACAAGTTTTTTATTTCTTTTATAAAATACAAATTACAGGAATGACGAAACTGGAAGTGCACGAGCGTAAAGTGTGCTCTCATAAAGCACGCGCTCTCAACCAATCAGCGCGACATTTAACAGTTATTTTATAACAGTGATATCAAACGATGCTCTAAGATTTCTCAGTTTAAATCCAATTTCTTTGAAACTTTCCAAAACATATAATTTTATGCGTTTATCAATTTGTATTTCGTCTCATCAATTTTTTTTCATAACTCAATTTTGTTACATAATGTTAGTTTTACAGGACCTTCTTGAAAATCATCATAGTGAAGAAGGCATCCTGTTTAAATATTAATGTAAATAAATATGGAGCTCTAACGTACAACTTTCTCAGTTTTCCCCTCGTGAAAGAAAAAGCCAATAAAAAATCAAACAGTCGTCTGGTTTAAAAATTCAGAATTTCATGAAACTAGTACATGCACTTGCAACCACTTTTCTTCCTTGTATTATCCCCATCTTTTCTCTTTTTCTCAGTTTTTTTTATACTTTTGTACAGGACACAAGTGGACTAATATTAGACAAGCAACGACACAAGAATCGCTTTAACCGAGGCCCTTCGGAAAAAGTTGAGTGACGACCCCTCAATTTCAGGATGCCTGCGTTTGAAGCTAGAGCAAATATGAACAGATTGGTATTATAGATCAAATCCCAAGATATCACAAACTTGAGGAAATTCTCGCCAGCCCGTTAGCACGTGATCTACTGAACCCAGACTCTTAGTGGCATAGTATACCACAGCTACCCCAGTGAGCGGGAATGGTATGGGTTTCTGTTGGTATGGGTTTCAGTCAACTGAAAAAAGTCTTTGAAACTTATCTCATTATCTGCTTCAAATGGTGGTCAAACACTGACTACCATGTGCTGTCAGCTAGAAAGAATTATATTGCAAACTTGCGATTCAACTCATGAACATTCGATCGGCACGAGACAGGAAGTGACGTCAAATAAAACCAGCAATATTTTTGTAATCCATCTTTGCCACCTAGTCTCCCCCACAGCCGCTTTCAGTGTCGTCACGCAACGCTTTCTCCCCTAGTCAGGGGAGAAAGCGTTGCGTGACGACACTGAAAGCGGCTGTGGGGGAGACTACTTTGCCACCGGGCTCGATCAAGATTAGAAAATGGCTGTGTCTTCTCGTAGTGACATACTAGATTGTCATATTCGTAAGTAACAAGCACGACTGTTATTTTTATAATTATTAACGATCATATTAATTTTACGCCGTGACAAGCTAGGGCAAGTTCTAGTATGTAAAGATCCACAACGTACTCTATTTGATAACAAAGGTTCTTCATATCTCAAGAAATACAGGTCGAATTAACAGTCAATAAAATAATTCTGTTAGAGCTAAACTGTTCACGTGAAATTCCAGATTTTGATATATCAATATAATTATCTTTAACACTGCAATTTATTCAATTGTGACCAAGTTAATGGAGTAGAGTCCGCTCCATTAATTACATTCCGGCCACATGCGGACAGGAAATGAAATTTAGTGAAGCCTGTCAATTGGCCCCATTTTTCACCAGCTCAAAAATTCATTCATTTTCATTTCCTTTTATTGTAGATCTTTGGGATAATGAGACCTATGAATACCCATTTCCACCGCCTGAGCTTAAAAAGATCTGCAAGCCATTCTTTGTTCATGACTTAGAGGAAGCAATGAAGTGTAGTCCAGTAAGGCAAGCTTTGTTTGTGCAAGTGAATCAGACTTATGTAGAAACAGGTAAAGCCATTGTTGATATTCGTGAATATTTTGACACTGAAAACCACATTTAATTGATACCAGTCTTAGTAACTATTCCGAGTAAAAGGGTTATTTAAAGTGGTTCATTATATTCTGGAAATTGAGGCAAAATATTGAGGGTTTGAAATATCCCCATTCCCGGGGGGGGGGGGGACTCTGGGAAAAAAGTACCGGGAATGCTTGTCGGAAATTTTAAAAAAGACCCCTATAAGATACCGGAAATCTTTAAAAAAGGGCGTGGCTGAATGATTTTTAACCCCTAAGAGATACCACAACAAATAATATTAAAATAAAAGCACCTAGGATAAGCCATACCAATGCACACTTCTCTCCTTTTCCGACACCCTAAGAGATACCAGAAAATGCTTGTTTTCAAAAATTTGCATTTAACACCCTAAAAGATACCAAATCACGAATTTTTACCCCTAAGAGATACGACGAGCATCCCAGGTACTTTTTTCCCCGAGTCCCCCCTCTTTTCTCTTGCCCTTGATCTCTCCCCCCCCCCCCACTACTAGTACTCTCAGCTTTTGAATAATTAAAACCTTGAACAAATTTCTAAATCTTCCATTCACTACATTGGTCTAAATATAGCAGGCTGCTAATCCCGGGGGGGGGGGGTACTTGATCCAGTTTCTGACAGGGGGGGGGTTCCGCTGGTGCCTATAAACCCTGACCCTATTTAAGACGGTAAATTCTTGAAAATCCATACCCTATTCAAGACAAATTGGCAAAATGTAGACCCTATGTAAGACATTCAACTATGATTATTCTAGAACCATCGTAAATGAATTGTGCGTATTTTTTTTCTGTTACATTTTATTCCTAGTAAGCAAAACATCAAGCACTCATTCTCCACTTACGTGCTCTAGACATAGTAAACATAGAAAGTATACCCCTATTCAAGACAACTTATGGTAAATTGTATACCCTATTCAAGACGTGAAGGCAAAAAACCATACCCTATTTGGCAGAATGTCCCTGTATAGTAAATATAAGGGAGTACCCCCCCCCCCCCCCCCCCCCCAGGCTGCTAATATAGTTTGGAAATGCACTAGGCCAAATATGTATAATTACTTATAACAAAAATATTTTGAATGCCAAGTGGAAGATAAAATGGCAAGCAAAATTATACCAAGCTGATCACTTGAATTGCTTTACTGTTTTCCTTTTAGTACTTTTACAGTAAAATTGTTTCCTTAAAATTTTTTCTATTTCGAGTCCTGTGTTACAAATTGATTTAGCCAAAGCAGGATGGTTTGGCCCTGTTTTTATAATTGCCTGATTGTATATTTGATGTGTTTATATTCAGATCTGATATTAGATGTAGCGAAGACCAACAATACATTGGTTGGAGTGGTTGGCTGGGTGGATTTACAAGATCCTCATGTAGGTACATATACTAACAATATATAACACACAAAATAAACAAAACAATTATAAGAATATAAAAGATATATTAGTACAGTGAAAATATAACATTAAAGCACAAAGAACTTTGATGGTTTAGAAGCATGAATTTCCAATTAAGTGGGCCTTTATTTTTCATGTGGCAGCCATTGCATGCTATAGTTTGAACAATAGATAGCACCATGGATAGCCTTGCATTCAAGAGCTTGAGAATGAAGTTTATTTTCATGAGAATAAATATGGCTGCCATGTGATAATGGTCCATAGAGACTCAAAGGGTAAAGACATTCTGGCAGTATTGTTAATGGTGGTAGCAGTGCATGGACGCTAATGATCGAGAAGTCTTTCTCTTTTGTTCAATGACATTTAGCATGGCTGAGAATTAATATGGTTATATATTTGATCCCCTGAACTGTGCCACTGATTTACTTGCAGTAGCTATATTTAGGCAATAAACTCAGTTTTATTTTAAACTCATTATTTATATTGTAGTGCAGGAATTGTTGACTTATCAAACTCACTATGTTTCTTCAGCTGGATAGTATTTTAGAGAAGTATCAAAAACACCCCAAGTTTAAGGGTGTTCGGCACATAGTTGAAGCAGAGCCAGATGATTGGCTGGCTCGTCAAGAGGTTCAAAGAGGACTTGGTAAATATTGTATTATTTTTCATAATTTAAAACAATGGCCAGCCATGAGTCGCTAGTCAAGATCAGAGGCCTAAGTTTTGGCCAGTTATGGTCAGATGACCTGGCCATTATTTTGCCCCCTTCATCATTTTTATCTTATGACTGGTTCAAGACACGTTATGTAATATATACAATATGAGTGGCCGTGTTGTATCAGATATACAACCACAAGCCGAAGGTGAGTGATTGTATATCTGATACAACACAGACACGAATATTGTATATTACTTATGAAACATCTAGGTGTATGCATTCATGTTCTACTATCATTTTAAAGATAAAATTGAATTTGGCTAAGAAAATTGGAGTTAAAGTTTATGCAAATCAGGACGATTTTGTGTCAGATATACAACCTACTCCACGGACAATGATTTCTATTGTGTTTTCCTCATTAATTATTCATTAGTTTTATAAGTGTCATAATTGCAGCAGTTCTTGAAGTTTTTTGCATTTGCATTTTTTCTGCATGTCCCAAACTGCATTTACCAGATACAAAACAAGGTTTAAGAAGGGTGCACCACAAAGCATTACCACATCTGGAAAATGGGCAATTCAGCAAAAAATAGCACAGCACAGCAACAAATAGTTTGGTTATCAGATGCAGATAGCTCTGGGAATATCAGTCACATCCTTAATTATTATTTTTGATTTAACCAGGCATGCTAGAAAAGAGAGGGCTAACCTATGACTTATTGATAAGGTAAATTTTTGATTTGGCAGAAATAATTATTACTATTTTTTCACATGTTAAGTAAAATCACTCTAGTACCACAGAAGCGGATCTAGGGGAAGGGTGCAGGGGAGTAGTGCACCCCCCCCCCCTCAACAAATAAGCTTATTCTACTGCGTTATTGGTGTTTGAGTTGGTAAGCAAAGGGTGTTTCTGTATATCCCCTCATAAAACGAAAATCCTGGATAGTGCAGACAAAATAGTGCTCTAGAAAAAATCCTGGATAAGCCCCTGTACCATTGAAAAAAAAACAATAGAAAACAAAGAATTGTGTACAATTATGAATGGTGCTAACAGTGAGTGTTAATTTGTGTGTTTAGGGAGAGACACTTTAAACTAGCCAAGGAAGTTGTCAGTAAATTTCCAAAGTAAGTCTTTAAGCTAATTATTTCCTAACAATAATTGTTGTTTCATAACAGTCATCATGTTTGCAATCATTCCTAACTGACCTGATGATGTTGTCAAAATGATAACATCATTAAATTGTCTCAGTTTCTAAGGTTACTTTCATTGCTTGCCCCACAAATACACCCAAACACACATCTTAAAAATGATTTAGTGCAATGCAATGCAGCACCTAAAGAAATGTGCACAGAAAATCATTATCAATTTTTTAGTGAACGGGATCATTTTCCCCCGGACCCACCAGATTAGCACCACCCTCCTCCCCTCTCCCCAAAGCTATGGTCCATGGTCCCTGATTGCATCCACCTTATATGTCTACTGTTGGTTGGTCAGAACTATGAATCTTGCATCCTCTTATTTTCCATAATTAGTATTCATTTTCATTCCATTATTAACAGGTTAACATTCATAGTGGATCACATTGCCAAACCAGACATCAAGGGTGGCCAATGCGTTGAGGAATGGAAAGCAGGCATTGCAGAATTGGCTAAATGCCCAAATGTTTGTTGTAAAATGTAAGTATACTTTTAGTGCATATCAACCCTCATATTTACACAGTGTGAATTAGTTTGTAACTTTCAATATAATTTGGCTTAAGACGAAACACTTAAATCAAGAAACACTTTACCATTCAACTTTTCATTTCACATGGAGTGAATACTGAAAGGTACTAAAATACTGGGGCAAGATAATCGCCTGGCCTCGGTAAGACTTTTTGTCATGTAATGGTCACCATTCTTGTCCCTTTCCCCATACCCTGCGAGCAGAGTCTCCTTTTACCTCCTCTACGCCCATAGAGGAGTTAAAAGGAGACTCTGTTTGCAGGGTACCTTCCCCATTCCTTGCATGGTCCATTCACGTTCAAAAAGCCCAAATTCAAAAATTCGCCATTTTGTTTGAGCGCCCTAAACGCCGAAGCAAAAAAAGAACATGTTTTATGTTTACATTTTACGAAAATAGAAAACAAATTTGAAGATTAACGTATGAATTCTAAAAGCTGCCATTTTGTTTCCACCAAAGGCAGAGGAGGAGGGGAGGGGGGGGGGGGGGGCTAGACCCCTTGGCTCCCTCTCCCTACGCCCCTGTTTTGTCATACACAGGGAATGAAAGGCTCGGAGAATCCGAGTTTAGGTCCGGAACCAGCATTTTTTGGCATTAATTTCGCTTCGTTTTAAGAGCGTTCAGCTTCTAGATAGACTAATTTTTTCATTTTCTTTCATGTGACAGTTCAGGAATGATTACAGAAGCCGATCACGATAAATGGACTGTAAATGACATTATTCCATTTGTGAAGGTATGCAGACGTAGCCAAGCCTCGCCATTCTGTTGTATCTCGTAGCTCGGTAACACAATCCAGGGTCACCCTCGTTTTACGAATGCGACTTTTCAAACACACAAGTCCCGTATTTAATATAAAAGAGAGGCATTCGCGTAATACCCCTTTTTACATTTCCGTTCAATGACCACGAATAATAGTTCCAATCTGAGGTTGGAGTTCCCGCGCAGAATAAGAATTACAGTTTTGCTAAGTGTCACTGAACGGGAACTGTAAGATGGAGTATTACGATCCGGTAACAGGAGGGCGTACATACATTATGGAACACTGTAGATACGAATTTTCTGTCAGTGTGGTTGTCACCTACCAGCCGCTATTGAGTGTCTAAGTAGGGTAGTGAGAGTGGCGTGACGACACTAATAGCGTTAGGAGAGTACCAGTGTGGCCGCTCAAACATGTTTTGCTGCCCCGTCTACACTAAACAGTTTGGTTTGAAAGTGCATACTTTTCGATACGTTTTGACATACATTTATAAACATTTGAAAACGGAGGCCTATCGTATTTTTTAGTGTGGACAGTGAAAATAGAGGCTTTTAGAAAAGCCGTTGTATTCACACTTATTCAATCTCTTTCCCCGAGCCTGCGTTTCTCTTGGTCGACACCGAGGAAAGACCAAGAGAAACACAGGCTCTGGATACGAGATTGTTTCCTAGACCCTGGTTCTTTATGCGCATGCTCGACGAAATATATTACTTATTTCTTCAAGCTGTGCAACTACCACTCTGCTTTACTACCACTCTCTTTCTTGATGCGCAAATAACTGCATCATCTTCGCTCTTTTTTGAAAACGCTTGTTTTAACGCAAAGCTTTCAAATCGTTTTCGGCGAGATGAAAACGGAGTTTCCAAAACGCATCGGTGTGGACGGTGGTATTAGAAAGGTCTTATAACAAGGCGATCTCCATGGTCCTATATAGGAGACGATAACGTGATATAGTTGTATCAAAATAATCTGGTCACACGATCTTTAACTAATCAAATGCGTCGATTTCATTTAATTCCAGCATGTGCTGTCAGTATTTGGAGTGGATCGCTGTTTGTATGGCTCTGATTGGCCCGTTTGTTACTTAGCTACCGATTCATACAATGTGGTTTACGAGTCCTGCCTGCAAGCAATATCACATCTTTCTGATGATGACAAGATCAAAATATTTTGTACCAATGCGACTAGAATTTACAATATTTAGCCAAAATGTTCTCATTTACTTGGGAATCAGTTTATTTTCACAACAAAAGTACCGAAGTCGGTTGTTGTGAATTTATTTTTTAAGAACTTTAGAATTTCGGTGACATATTTTATAATTTAGCCACGATATAACGCGCGCTCTGATTAGTTATTTAGGCCCCGTCCATAAAATATCCCCGTCCGGATACAAAAATTTCAGGATACGTGTGGACGGGGCCTTAGCGTGCGAGGGGTGCGACCAAAAATCGATGGAAGCACGCTAATCAATAGTCTCCTCCACGACCGTCATTAGTTTCCGTCCCAGATCCTCACGGGCCTAATAAAGGTTGCGTCGGAGACTAGTTAATCAATTATTACCAATCCTTTAATCAGAAATTGCATGTAAATATATGATATAGTTGCGGAATTTTAAAGCGTAAGAGCGCAAAACAGAGAACCCCATACATTTCACTCGCATTTAGTACTGGGTCAAAAATGATTGGATCCAGTGCAAAAAAGAAAATGTATGTAAATTTTATGGACCATAATTAAATGCCCAATGTTATCATTTCTATAGCTCGCAACAGCCTTAAAGTTTTCAGAAATGCCGGCATTGTTTTGTTTTGTTTCTTCTTTTTTTTTTTTTTTTTTTTTTTTTGTAGAATGTAGAATTTGGGATTTGCTGATGTCACAGTTTGGAACTCGTTCTCGTACCCAGACCCTTCTCAGCAAAAAAACAAAGATATTGTTAGAAAGCTGAGAAGGGTTTGGGTACGAGAATGTTTGGTACTCTTTTAGGGTAGGGTTGAAGTAGCAGAAAGTGGAGCTGATCTTGAGTTCCTCCAAAAGGTGGAATTAAAGAAGACTGTAGTGTTCGTTTCGACATTCAGAAAATTATGCTAAAATGAAACAAAATTTTAAATGGTCTTTGGTTCTTACAAAAACAATTCTTGATTTTTTTATATAGAAAAAGTATTTTTAAACCACCATAATTATTGTTAATATCATCTCGAATATCCGATAGAAGTAGCGTCCATTTACATTACTATACACTTATTTCAATAAAGTTAGTCACCTAAAAAGCTACAAAGCTGAGACCGACAAGGATTACGGGTAGATACATTTTACGTGTTTCAACCGCTTGATAACTGTTGATGGACTTGAGATCTTCTACCAGTTACAAGTTAACCTCCTCTGAGTATCCTCAACTGCTGCAGTTTGTGTCAAAAGCATTACTTGTTGGATACAAGACATTTCCCTATGATTCTCAGCGATCGCAGCTTTCTAGGTTTTTGGTGACTAACTTTATTGAAATAAGTATATTCATATAAGTATGCAATTGTTACTAATTAGGTTGATTTAGTTACCAACTGAAGAGTGTATCGAGTGGCTAGCCACACCCTTTTGGAGTCTTGTAAGGCAAATTCAAAAGACTGAGTTAATAGGTTGCTTGCAATCATTTTTAAGTGAATTCGAATAAAATAACAAGAAATAGCTGCGATGTTGTTATTTCTAATAACAAAAATAATAAAGAAAAAATCTATTGAAGCAAGTTAAAACAACATGGCAGCCTTGAAATCCAGCAATACTAATAAAACAGAAGAGTCTTCTTTATTGGCAGTGCTTCTGTGTTCACTATTTCGTATTGGAGGAGACGTGTGTGGGTATTCAAAGTTATATCCTTTTTGCCAAATACTCTCTCCCTCCAGTGCTTCTGGAGAGAGAACCTTTGGAACTCTGGGTACCCCATTCGTAAAGGTGTAAAATTTATAAAGCCTCTAAATTCTTTTAAAAAATTGCAAAATTTTATATATACACTTGATTGCAGAAAGTTTGTGGTATACATTTATACGAATATCTAGTGGGATGCAAGATATCTAATGAGATGCAGAATGTAAAACATGCTTAAATACGATTGCTTAACCACGACATTTTGTGGAAATATATTTTCAAACGTGAGTCTGTGCAATACTTATGTCTTTGATACAATAGAAGATAAGTAAGACCAAATAAGTTACTTTTTTAAAGTTTTGCATCTCATTTGATATCTTGCATCTCATTAGATATTTGTGTAAGTGTATGCTACAATCATTTTGCAATCAAGTGTGTATATATATATTCATATATACAATACGGTGATTATTCACTTCCATTTAGATCGAAAACCTCGTGAACTGTTGAAAGGTTTCCTGTTGTATTCTTGTGACGAACGCTTATCCTCTTTGAACTTTTTGTTCTGGCGATGTGATGAACCTTGTGATTGAGGACGGTTGTAGGCTGCAGACGAGTGGCGAGATGTATTCATCTCTTCCCAGTCTTCAACCATTCTTGTGAACGCGTCGGGTAGCGGTTCTCTTTGCTTATTGAACTAAAAAAAGTGAAATATGGAGTAATTTTGAAGGTATGTCATGGAAACGTATTTGTTATGCCACATTTTGACAAGTTCTAGCTTGGACCACACTAAGGGACCGTCGTAATTGGGGAAACCTGTGACGGTATCCCTTACCTCTCATCTGCTTGTAATTTGTTTATATTTTTCATTTTTTTAAACTATGATTTGATGTGAGGTAAAAGCTAAATAAAATATTTTAAAAAAAATACTCAATCGTTACTCAAGTTACTCAATCGCAATGTACAGTAACAGTAGCCAATCAGGAGAGGGAAAAAACCATGACTCCAGCCAATCACAATCTTTCATTCCCACAGTTGTTAACATTCATACATATATATGTAATCAGATCTAGACTGCGTTGCTAGCTCCTCATTGATTTGAATAACGTTCAATTTCTTTGATTTTACTCTACATTGTGATTGTTTAACTTTGTAAAAATGTTCTTCTAACTTTGTTAGAATGTCCACACGGTAATAGACCTCTTTACCTTGGACGTAATGTTTTCCCATTTCAGACCACATTTCATTCCCTAGAGTATCATTTCTTTGTTTAACGGTTGCACATGAGAAGACACATGACAATGGATACTCGAACTAAGTATCTTATTCTCTAGGGAATGACATAAGGTCTGAAATCATTCTCGTACCCAGACTCATCTCAACGAAAAATCGATTTTTTTTCGAATTTGGTTTTTCGTTAGAAAGCTGAAAAGGCTTTGGGTACGAGAATGGTCTGAATAAGGAAAACATTACGGCTGAGCTACAGAGAGGTCTATTTAGGCGCACCCTGCAAATAA
Source organism: Actinia tenebrosa (assembly GCF_029948245.1). Lineage (NCBI taxonomy): Eukaryota > Metazoa > Cnidaria > Anthozoa > Actiniaria > Actiniidae > Actinia > Actinia tenebrosa. The sequence continues at coordinate 6,043,440 of NW_028292584.1, forward strand.
ACAACCTAATATTACTTGCATAATGTACCTTCTTGTTTTTTGTCTTTTTTTGTCGACAGGTCTGATAATCATTGCCGTATACTTCATCATCGTGAACAAGTTCAACAATGCGCTACAAATAATAAACAACAACAGTAAGTGTGAAAGTGATATTAGACTCAGGTCAAACGTCAAACGAGCCGAACCTAATTTAAACAATAGATAACAAGGCAGTCTTCTTTGATGTTATTAGGTTCGGCCCATATGAAGTTAAAGAGAAAGACTAGATTTAGTAATCCCTATGTTGGCATACCTCATTGTGGGACGTAAACTGAGTATCTTTTTCTTTTATCTTTTTCCTTTTTTGTTTATTTATTTTGTGCTCAGCCTGCTTTCCTTTCTTTGATTCATTATCATACTGCGTTGGCGTTCCACTGTGTCTTCTCTTGGACCCTATTTTCACTTTGTTAGCATTTTCAAAATGTCGAGGAGTTGATGCTAAACAAAATTTTCATAAGATTAGATAAAACTGTAGAAGTTTTTGATTATTGAATCAATGAGTAAATAAACATGTTGATGATGGTGGTGATGGTGATGGTGGTGGTGATGATGATGGTGGTGATGGTGATGATGATGGTGATGGTGATGATGATGGTGATGGTGGTGATGGTGATGATGATGATGATGGTGATGATGATGGTGGTGATGGTGATGATGATGGTGATGAGGGTGATGATGATGGTGATGATGACAGTGATGATGATGATGATGGTGATGGTGATGATGATGGTGGTGATGGTGATGATGATGGTGATGAGGGTGATGATGATGGTGATGATGACAGTGATGGTGATGATGATGATGATGACAGTGATGGTGATGATGATAATGATGGTGGAGTGGTGATGGTGATGTTGAAGATGATGATGATGATGATAAGGATGATGATGATGATGATTAGTCCGACTACAGAAAGACCCAACATTTTGAAAATTGTAAATAAAATAAGTCTTCACCTTTTTGATCGTGCGGTATCGAGCTTCGTATTCTAATGGTCATGTCTTCCCCAATTCCTTGCGTTCTACTGCTTTGTTCTTGATCATGCCTCTGGCCAGTCCAGGAATGCCTTTTATCTTTACCTCTCTGTCGTCGTTTTTTGGTTCTTTCACTTATTCGTTCATTGAACTCCCCGCCTCTTCCAGCGCGCATGGTAGTTACCCCACTATAATCAATGCCTTCTTCGATTTCCTCTTTCCTTCTTCTTTCATTGCGATCATGGCTCTGCTTTGGCCACGACTGTCTTTCTTTGTTTCTCTCGCTGAATTCTTCACGGAACTGTCCGACCGTTCCATCGTGAGTGCTGGTTCGCTTTCTGCATCTATCTTGTGAAAAGCGATTGTCTTGATGGAATTCTGGGTCGCCATCATATTTTACAACAAACGGATAGGTTGGATTTAAGTAATTGTCCATCCGATCGTGTATGCATTCCTAAAGCGGTTGTATGAAGTATTTAGTATTTTGATAAACAGGATGGGGGATGGAAAGAGGCAGGTACGGATCAGTTGGTAAGCGCGCGACCTTCAGAGCTGGAGGTCCACGCGTTCGATCCTCAGGATCTCCACGTCTGTCTCGATTCCTCTCTAATCCCTCTTTTACTCCGACGAAGGACTAGCATCCGAAACGTCAGTAAGTTTTTTCATCTTTTCACGGTGTATAATTTACCCTTTTGTCATTACTGTTTCATTAGAAACACCGACGTAGCTCATACTAGTTTTTAGCTAGTTATTTCTTCTCTCTAATCCGTGTAGCTTCAGTTTTGAATACTCTTAAAACAGGAAGAATAAAGTACGCACCGTCGGCTTCCATTGATAGCAGTTGAAGTTCAACTGAAGGAACTACCCGCGTTAAATATTATAGTTACTTTACCTAGGTGGAGGTTATTTTTTCAAAGAAAAAAATTCATTACATGCTTCAGCCTTCCTACTAGACTCTTCATGAGTTTCCCACTCATACGATAACCATTCTATGAAATATTTGACAGAAACTCACGTGTCCATAGTGTCCTTCTTCTGAGCAGTTATAGCAATATACTGGTCCATTGAACTCCCCTGTCCTATTCACAACTGGCAGTTTCTTTGCATCTATCTGTTCGTTGTAGTAAGCATTATGAATGTCTAACTCACAAATAAAAATATTATAGACCTGTTTAGTTTGGGCGTAATGTTTTCCCATTTCAGACCACGTGTCATTTTCTTGAGCCATTTCAGACCACGTGTCATTTCTTTGTTTAACAGCTGCGTATAAGACACAGGACTATAGATACAACTCAAGTACAGGGCTACTGTAGTATTCTCAAGGGAATGACACATGGTCTAAAATGGAAAACATTAAGCTAGAAAGGTTTATCGATTTTGGTCATAACCATGAGACAATTCCACAATTACCACTGCTGTCTACACATGGTCTTAGTTAAGAAATCAACAAAGCAGACCCACTAACTAGTTAAAATAAGTCTTTATAAAATATGTGTTTATGAGAGCACATTGCATGCACTCACACTTTCCATTGCGTCATTCCTATCTATTATTGTACAGTTGTAATTTGTATTTTATAAAAGATAATAAAAAACTTGCTTGCTGTGCCGTGTACAGTCATAAAGCACTTGGGGATTGGCAGAACACTCGAGAAGTGTCCAGAAGCACTCCGCTACGCATCATGCTTCTCATAACACTTTTCTTGTGTTCTGCCAACCCCCACGTGCTTTATGACAGCACACAGCACCTGCACACGTTTTCTATTTCTTCAATGCTTACTGTGCGATGATACTGTCTCCAGCGATCAGGACAATCCTGCAATAGTAAAAATGATAGATTCTAAGTCTGGTGTAGTGAGAGTACCAGACTTTGAGGGACGAGACAAATCCACAGGTAGCCCAACAGGTTCCCCCTCCCCTCTATGCCCCTGTAGGTTCTTCTTTCATAAATTATTATCATACCAAATTCGAAGCGATAAAACGTGTGAACATTGACTATTAGATTGTGTTTCACATCTTGAATCAAAGTTAGAGATCTACCTTGGAATGGTGTCCTAACATGTAACATCTACGACACTGGTCATCCGGCCGACTTCGGGGCTGCTTACAATTCTATAAAAGCAATGCACAATATTTCACAATAAATTTAAAGCTAACTAAGGAAATTATACTGAGTAGCTCCTTTGGCTGTGAGGATGCACCTTCCAAGATAGGGCGGGGCTGACATAACTGGTCAACAACTCCCTTTTACCCATAAGTCTTTTGAATGGACCTATTTACCATGGGTGTAATGTTTTCCTGTTTCAGGCCACATGTTATTTCACATAGTGTCATTGCTTTGTTTAACGGTTGCAAATCAGAAGACACAAATATGGAGACAACTCAAATGTTGGTATTGAATGGAAATGCCTTGATTACAAAGCTATTCTGTGCAGATTGATAGTCAAGTGAAGTTATTAAACCTGTGAAATACAGTAGATATTACACTACACGTAATGCACATTAGTAGACCCCAATTCCATCATTTGGTTGGGTTTTTTTTCCCCAGTTTTTTGTGTGTGTGTGTGTCTATTTGACTATATGATGACTAGTATTTTTTATTTCACAGGTTAAATGCCTTCATTCTATTGTATTTTCAGTTATAGGATTACATATCTATAGATAGCAAGATGGTCTCCTTACCATCACACGGTGTCCTGGTTCTTGACAGTTGAAACACAATTCATTAGGACATCGTCTCCTGATGTGTTCACCACCACACAGAAAGCAACTGATTTTCTGAAACAAGAAAGTAAACAGCTCTTATAATTGCTCCCTTTTTTGGGCCTCCTGTGCATGGGCAGCCCCCCAAAAAAGTGGAGCAGTCAAAGAATTAGGGCCAGTATCTGGAATTAGTTTTAGAGGCAGTAATTACTGTACCTTTGGTGTGGGACAATCTGCGGCCTTATGACCCTTTTCATTACAGTTGTGACATCTGAAATTTCCTTCTTTCTTGTAGTATCTTGACACTGGTCGTCGTTTACCATCAGCTAATAAATTTGTCTAAAATGATTTACAATATTCAATAATCAACATCCAGTAGAGTAAATTTTGTATGACTAGGCCAAGGTCAAGGTAACGGCGCGAGTTACACAAATCACAGCATGGAATATTTTATTATTGAATGGACTACTTTGAAGATATGGCAGCCATCTTGCCAGGGGACGAAACAAAACAAACATGATGGAAAATATAGAGTTACATATATGTGTGTTTATCTTTCTTTTATGGGTAAAGGTGATCAATGTGCCAATATGGCGGTCCTTGTGCCAGGGGGCAAAACAAAACAAACATGACAGAAAATATAGAGTTACATGAATGTGTGTTTGTCGTACTCTCTTGTGGTGAGCTGTTAATATTGATTGACATAATTACTGTAACAAAAATCTTTTTGCCCCTTGGATGCCCCCATAATGCCTCATGATCCAAGATGGCCACTGTATCATTGAAGTAGTTCATTAGCCATTCTGAAGTTGTGCAAGAGACTGGGTTGAAATTACAATCCTGCAATATGGGGAGTTCTGGGGCTTTTTAGTGGATGCCATTGCTCAGACACAATTTTAAAATGTGTTTTTAAAATACAGGTACACTGTAGCCACAGAATGAGCATTTCAAGGCACCACAATTGCCGCACAGCATGCTTATCGTAATTTTTTCCAAAATGGCTTCCCAATCTACACACAAACAAATGCTTCTTGTTTGGTAATATGAAAAATATAGACCTCTTTCAAAATAATCTAGGATTGTGAGGCTGACTGAAAAGAACAAAAGAAATAGTATTAATTCCATCAATAAACAGTGTATTCTCTTTTGTATTTTCCAGTTTGCCTCACACTTTTCAGAGGGAGCTATAACGATGCTAGACACTTTTACTTACTTTTAGATCTTCTTCAATCAAACTCCAGTTTTCTAGAAATCATTATAAATACAAGTCAATAACTATTAACCTAATTTATCATTTTAAGGCAAAAGATAATGTCTGTACCGTCCCAATAGAAGCTAGCAGCCTAAGGGGGCTTATCTATCTGTGCTTGTAATTCATTTCAGGTTTTGTAGCTCTCAAGAAAAGATTAAAAAGATTGGATTGGAAAAAATGTCAGTCCATCACTGAAACCTAGCCAGTGCACCTGTATCTTAACAAATTTCCTTTCATAGCTAGCATTTAAGTTGATTGTGAAAAAAACAAAGTGTCTTGGTGCAAAAAATTTTTTTTCCCATTTCAGACACTTTGTTTTAAAGTTGCACATGAGAAAACCCATGAATATCGATACGACTTGAATAAAGGATCTTATGCTCAAGAAAATGACATGTGGTCTGAAATGGGAAAACGTTACGCCCAAATAAAGAGGTCTACAATGTACTGTCAAATTGTATGACTCACCTTGTGTAGAGCCAGTGACTTCAACACTATGGTCATTGTCATCATCACTATTGCCTTCCCGATTGTCATTGTCATCATTGCTATTACCACTGCTACTGCCACTTTCTTCATCAATAACAATATATTCTACTGTCTTAACTGAATCTTCATCCTCATTTACATCATCTTGCACTTCCTTCATAGTAAAATTTGAAGTGACAAAATTAATCAAAAATTACATAATATTTATCATAATATGATATATAAGCTGTTGTGCAGCTAGTCCTCACATAAAAGTTAATAAAATAAAATGAAAATAAAACAAGGAATAAAAATGCTGTAGCTAAGTAATACCAGGAAAGTCTATCCTACCTTGTCATCTTGTGGTTTGGAATCAAGAATTAATGATGCTTCACTACCAGCATGACATGAATCAGCATCTCCATCTTTCAAAAAAATAAAACTTAGAAGAATGATTGAATGTTTTAAATAAGTCTTTTATTATACACACTATTTAAAGCTTTGTTAGTACATGTATTAATTTTCTTATTTCGATTATGGCAACAGGACCTCTTGAACATGTCAAACTACAATGTAACTTTAAACCAACAAATTTATTGAAAGTTATTGAAAGTTAAATGTATATTAGCAATACTGTACGCATACTACAGTGAGGTGTTTTTTGCTGCTTGGATAGTGTTATTATTAAGATTTAATGATACTAGTAATACCTTTGTCATCCAAGTCTTCTTCATTTGGCAAGGAGAAAGAATAATGCACTTGACTGTAAAGGGCGTCTTCTATCTCACTATCAATTTCTTCCTCACTATTCATAAACAGAAAAATAAGAATACAACAAAAACAAACAAAAGAAGAAGAAAAAAGAGAATCCATTGTAATTACAGATATGGTCTACGCTGTATGAGTAGTCCAGGTACGTAGGGAGGTCCGTCCTGATTATGGGAGCGGGGTCGGGATGTACTTATTTCTGCAAATCCACAGAAATCCTGCATGTGACCCCCCTTTATTTCTCCTGTATATTAATGACTTACCAAATTGTTTGGCGCAAGCCATAACAAGAATGTTTGCTGATGATACCAGCATCAGCGTTCATGGTAAAAATGTAGGAGACTTGGAACCAAGCATCAACACTGAACTCACTAATATACATCAGTGGTTGTTAGCAAATAAGCTAAGCTTGAATGTAGCGAAAACGGAATTTATGATTATTGGGTCCCGCCAAAAGTTCACAGCGCAATGCGATTCCACTATTAATATTGCGATTAATGGAGCTAGCGTTAAACAAGTTGATCACACCAAATCTTTGGGTGTCACTATCGATAAAAACCTTAATTGGTCAGAACATGTTAACAACATTTCGAAGAAAATCTCTTCAAGTATAGGGGCTCTAAAACGTGTTCGCCCATTTATTTCGACCGATAGTGCCATCCAAATCTACGAAGCCTTAATTCTACCCAAACTGGACTATTGTAGTGCAGTTTGGGATGGATTAAGTGATAAACTATGTGTTCAACTACAAAAGCGTCAAAATCGAGCGGCTAGAGTTATCACAAGATCTAACTATGACATAAGATCTAGCCATCTCCTTGACCAATTAAACTGGGATACACTTGCAGTTCGTCGTAAAAAACAAAAAGCCCTACTAATGTTTAAGACGATGCAGGGACGTACACCAGTTTACTTACAAAACCTTTTCTCCGACTACCATACTAAATACAACCTTCGAAATCATGATCATAAACTGTCAATACCTAAGCCACACACTGAATATCTAAAACGATCATTCAGCTATAGTGGGGCAAAATTGTGGAATGACCTACCGTTAAATATAAAAGAGGTCAAGTCAGTACGAAAATTTAAAACGGAAATTGATAGTTTGTACAGTAAGAAAAGTTGTAACTAAGGGCTCCACGGCAAACATGTAAAACAGTAACTAGCTTTTTAATCGTAAATCTTTACTTTTAAATATTTTTTAGGCAATCGACTGATGTTTTTACCGTGGCAAAATAAAGAAGCTTCCTTCCTTCCTTCCTTCCTTCCTTCCTACACCACTGATAAGATTAAACTAATAATGAATCCCACCTATTGGGCCTCAGGTTCAATCATCCTGGGTTTGACATCACATGTGATTAGACTTTGTTAGAATTCCCCCTTAATGTGATACGGGGAGTTTTGCTAATCTTTGTACTAAGCCTTTTATAAGTGTTTCAGGATGTACTGTAATGTGTTTACCTGTCTGTGGACTTTTCTCCATAAAGTTCATTTTCATAGGCCCTGAAGCTTTCTTCATCAAACTCCTCATCGCTCATAATTCTTCAATCTTTAGACCCTGAGTAAAATCAATAATATCCATAAGACCACTGAAAACATTATCACAAGTCCTCAGCCTGATATGATCTAGAAAGAAAGAAAAAATATCCGAACTGGGCTACCTGTGGACGTCTTACTTCAGAAAGAGCCTTGAATTTCCTTGTTTATTCTGCCAAAATCTCAAGTATTTGAATTAAACATAAAAAATAGCTTAACTTATATTTGACTAAGATTTTAAAAAACATTTTAGTTCAAGAAAAACAAGCAAATTTAGTTCAAACACAGGACACGCTACAAGTTTGGGATTTTATCACGTGCTACTAACTTGAACTTCAATTTTCTTTGCTTACCTTATCATATTCTCCCTTAAATGTTGACTTTAGCCTAAAACGTCAATTATATATTATAGTTTTCGACGTAAAAACATGACTGAGCAAACAAGCGAGTAAAAACATTGGATTTTTTGGACTAACAAAATAAAACTTCCGCCGCCATTAATAAGCGGCTTGAGTCATGAGGTACAGCGGTTTTCAGTTGAGGGAGGGGAGGGGAGGGGAGGGGAGGGGAGGGGAGGGGAGGGGTAAATCTTATTCATAATAATATAATAATAATAATATTTATTTATAAAGCGCAATTACAAATCTGTTCTAAGCGCTAGTAAACAGACGACAAAGACAACGACAAAATAAAATTATTTACAAAGAATATGCTAATTTGAAGAGATAAGTTTTAAGTTCAGTTTTGAATGAGGCAAGACTTGATGCATTTCGGAGAGATATTGGAAGTGAGTTCCAGAGTTCAGGAGCAGCCACAGAGAAGGAGCGATGACCATAAGATTTAAGATTATAAGAATGTGCTGATAGAAGAACTTGTGATGCAGAACGAAGATTACGGTTCGGTTTATACACTGAAATGAGTTCCCGGATATAGATAGGAGATTGGCCATGAAGAGCTTTAAAAGTAAGTAATAGGATTTTATATTTGATTCTAGATTCAATTGGTAGCCAATGCAGATTAACGAGGATAGGTGTAATGTGGTCATGTTTATGGGAAAGAGTGATTATTCTGGCAGCAGCATTCTGTACAGATTGTAGTTTATCTAAGAGTTTGTTTGGTAAGCCAAAGAGCAGAGAGTTACAGTTGTCGAGTTTGGAGGATATGAACGCGTGGACGAGAGTTTCAGTTGTTTTCAAAGAGATGTATTTTCTTATTTTAGCAATGTTTCTGAGATGATAAAAAGAAGACTTGCAAATATTATTCACATGACGAACCAAAGTAAGATGCGTATCAAATATGACACCAATGTTCCGAGCATGCATTGAGGGCATTATCACATCAGAACCAAATTGAAGAGAAGGAAGAGTTAACTGTGGGCTGTGCTTTGAAGAAAATAACAGGAATTCAGTTTTGCCTTTATTTAGTTTCAATTTATTTGTAGTCATCCAAGCATCAATATCAGATAGACAGTTTTCAATCAGATTCATGGAATCATTAAGGGACAAATCATCATTACAGGAGAAAGGAATATATAATTGAGTGTCATCAGCATAAAGGTGGAAAGACATTCTGTGTATTCGGAGGATATCAGCTACTGGAGAAGTATAAAGGAGATACAACAAAGGACCAAGTACAGAACCTTGAGGTACGCCACAATCAAGTTGAAGGGCTTCAGAAGAAAAATCATCAATGGAAACAAATTGAAAGCGATCAGTGAGGTAGGACTTAAACCATTGAAGAGCTATGCCAGAAATGCCAAATTTTGTATGGAGACGATCTAGAAGAATTTGATGATCAACTGTGTCAAATGCAGCAGATAGGTCCAAGAGTAGCATGGCAACACAAGAACGATTGTCAATGGAGTGGAGGATATCATTTTGTACTCGAAGAAGAGCAGTTTCACAGCTATGAAATGTTTTGTATGCAGACTGCAATGGTTCATGGAGATTGTTCAGAGACAGATAATCATTTAGCTGAAGGGAAACGACTTTTCCAATAATCTTGGAGATATTCTTTAAATTAGAGATAGGGCGATAATTTCCAAAAATTTCATGATCAAGAGATGGTTTTTTCAGTAACGGTTTTAAAACAGCAACTTTAAGAGAAGATGGAACAACACCAGTTTGAAGTGACAGGTTAACGATTTCACATATAGTAGGCAGTAATGCACCAAAATGTCCAAGTAGGAGACTTGCAGGAAAAGGATCAAGACTACAGGATTTAGATGACATCTTTTTCGCAATGGCTGATAATTCATCAATAGAGATAGGCGAAAATGAATCAATTTTACAATCCAGTTTAGGTGAATCCAGATAAGAGAAATCATTTGAAAGATGTGACGTAGGAACGAAGCCATTTCTGATGTTAACGATTTTGTTTTTAAAGAAGTAAACAAAATTGTTAGCTAGATCTGTGGATGAAGTTGAGGTTGGTAGTTTTTTCTCAGGTATACGGTGTAGCAATCGATCAATAGAACGGAATAGATCATTACTGTTAGAACCAGCATCAGTAATCAAATTAGAATAAAAATTCATTTTTGCATCAAAAATCAGTTTTTTAACAACATTACATTGATCAACATATAATTCACGGTCAACCTCTAATTTGGAACGTCGCCAACGTCTTTCTAGATTACGACGCTTTGTTTTATTAATTTGAATTTCGTCAGTATACCATGGAGCTCTTGGGCGAAGGGAGATGGATCGAGAACGTAAAGGAGCATGTTTATTTAAAATAGACGATAAAACAGAGTCATATTGAGTACACAAATCAGATAGTTGAGTAGCAGGACATTGATATAGTGCAGAGTTCATAATATCTTGTTGGAGACAATCAGCATCTATTGCACGAAGCTTGCGATAAGAAATGCTTTTTGATTGAAGTAGAGGCTTGTTTACAGATAACATACAATGAACAGCATAATGATCAGATAAAACAGGATCGTGTACAGTAAGGTTGGTCACAGATTTTTCATCAGATCTTGTAATGATTAGATCCAAAACGTGATTACTTTTATGTGTAGGTGAAACAGGATCAAGGACAGTCAGATTAAAACAATCGAGTAAATCCATAAAGCGATTAGCATTATTATCTTTAGTGTCATTGATGTGAAAGTTAAAATCTCCAGAAATTACCAGTTTGCCAGAAGATGTAACCAGTCGTTCCAAGAGAGTAGTGAAATCATCATTAAATAGCAAGCTATTTGAAGAGGGTGGACGATAAACAATAACAATACGATAAGTAGACGATTGATGATGAAGTAGCATTTCCATAAATTCAAAAGACGTGTGAGACATTGTTACATGATGATTGATTTTCAGGCTATTTTTATACATTATGCCAACACCTCCACCAGTACGATTTTGACGAGGAACATGACAAAACGAATAACCAGTAGGACAAATATCACGCACAATAAAATCAGAATTAGTATTTTTTAGCCAGGTTTCAGTTATAGCGAGAATATCGATGTCTCTTTCAACAACATAATCCTTAATTAAAAGAGATTTATTGTTTATTGAACGAGCATTTAAGAGACAAAATTTCATGTAGTTTGCAGTTGAGGTAGAAATTGAAGCAGGTTCAAGTGATGCAGGAATTTTAATGTTTGTTGTTGAAGCAGGTGATGATGAAATTGTAGAACGATCTGTACGATGACCACCTCGCTTGCCACGAAATCGAAAAAGCTTTAATTCCTTAAGAGCAGAGGAGCAGCAAGATGAAGGAGCTTTTGTATTACGGCGAAGTTCGAAAAGATTTGCTCTTGAGTATGTTATTAACGGCAGTTGACGGTTAAGATTTGAAATTCCAGCTGTGGAATCCAGGATTTCTTTATTGTAATTAAGGACCGATGTTCTGTTATGGCCATAAAAGACATGGGATAACACAGGTGTAGATGTTAAATGTTGTAAAGAAAGACGAGGCATATCCAATGAACGATGATAATTATTTGTGTGATGAACCATATGAAGTCGTTGAACCGTAGTCTTGAGGTCAGAGTTAAACGAAGAAGGGCCAGGATTACGATGAATATCCATAGAAATAGTAATATCAGTTGGAGGATCATGACCAGGAATAGATAATGAAGTATAACCATGCTTAGATATTTTTCCAACGGCAATACGAGACTTGTAGAAACCAGATTTGAGACGAAACGAAGTTAACTGACAAACATTCCAGGGAGATGAACTTGAAACCACTGAATTAATCACTAAACCAAAGTGCAGAGATTTACTTCTTTCAAGATCCAAATGACGATTAATGTTATAATTATCAATATAAGAAAAAGGGACTACATAACAGCGACAAACCATAAAAAACAATAACGTATATACAGACAAAGAATATGTGGCTGCCATGTTAGGCGCCGGAAATTATCATATTCATGTACCCTTCATATAAATAAATCGTATAAGTTTTAAAAAATACGTAAGTAAAAAGAAAAATAAGAAATCAACTCTTCCCGATTTATATTCAGGGGGGAAAGGGAATGTTAACTTTTCTTTTCTTTTCCTTTTTTTTTTTCAAGCTTGCGCCGGTCGTATTCTTGGTCAGTGATTGTTCATATGTAAATCATTCAATTCAAGATGGCTGACAAAACGTTTCTTGACGAAGTTGACCAAATTGATTTGGAGCTTGACGTGCCTTTTAATGAATTTGAGGACGAATTCCAACAAAATACTACAAATAATATCGAGAACTTACCCAAGCAAAGTAATGAGACTGTAAAGGCTACAGATTCTGCAGAAAATTTAACTAAAAGTTGTGTGGTTGGTAAAGAGACTTTTGGCCTGTCAAATGACGGTCACTTAATAAAGTTAGGCAAACCTGAATCTACAGGACACACAGAATTGTCTAAAGATGTAGAGGAAGGAGAAGTATTAATCCAGGAGGAAGAAATGGAGTTGTTAAAGGACACTATAACAGACGATACAGAAGATAGTAATGTTGAAGATGGTCAAAATATTTCACGTTTCGATGAAAATAGGGAGAATTTAAAACGAAAATTGGACAATAATGACGCAGCATTGGACGAAGAAGCTGATATGGATATTGATGATAATTTGATATTAGAATCTGATGAGGAATCAATGTTACAAGAGAAGAAATGTAAAAAAGAAGATAATGTTGGTAATGAAGATGGCAAAGGTATGTAAGAAAACTCCTTTCAAAATTTTCTTGGATAAGAGGCTTGCAGAAAAACACAAAAGATATGGCACAAATAGGACGTTTGCATGATTGCATCATTGACCTCTATTGCCAGACGTCCTTGCACACTTTCTTTTGTTCAGTTAATTAGCACCAATTGTCTTACTATATTTTTATGAGGGAAAGCACATTAATTTAAATAAGAAAGAAAATTTGCCAAGCATTATGGTAGTGGGAGTCAAATGACACCATCATGCAAATGTCCTATTCCATTGAGGAAAGTGTCTTGAAAAAAAAATCATTTATTTTTACCAGTTAGCCTGGCAAATCAGTAAGAAAATTTTGAAAGGGGTAGTTGTATACATAGCTAGATTTAGATGCTGTATTACTAGCAAAAATCAAAATCTCTACCAAGAAAATGAAACCAGGAATCTTTAGAATAATGCTCTGAATCCATAATCCAGACTAAATTATTCATAAAATCTACTAAGCTGTTGGACTATTTCACCACATTCTAAGATGACTGTGAAATTACAAGGCTTCAACCAATGTTCAAGCCTCTTGTAGACCTGCTTGCTCTTCTGTATTGTAAAATATACTAGTAAGTTTTGACCATTGTCATTGAAGTGCGACCCACGAAGTTTGATGTCCCTCGTGCACTGACTAGCAATTCAACCACGGTCAGTCAAAGTCTGCAATAAGAGAAAACCAATAACTGGAGGGAGTTTTTGGACTGAATTCAAGATTTAAGAGGAATATTAGAGGATGAAAATCTTTAATTCACCTTTTCGGCGCTAACTTGGATTGTGTTACGTTCACCAAAAAGTTCGGACATTGTTCTCGGAATTCCATACAAATTCACTGACTTTAAAGAGAAAATTTAGGTAGATTTCTTTAGTTAGCTATCTTAACAGCAGTAAGAAAAGCTTCAATCAAGCTAGAAAAATGATTATTTACTTGTATTTAGAGAACTAACTAAACATTTAAAACCAAGTAAATAGTTCATTTAGAGTCAGTACATTTGTACGGAAATTCAAGAACAATGTCCGAACTTTTTGGTGACCGTAACACAACCTAAAACAATTTATACCCCGTGACGGCTAGCGCCAAAAAGGTAAATTCAGTCTAAAATCTCACTCAAGATATATATATGTATTTTTTATTTCAGTTCTTTGATTGATGGTCGTTGAAATGCTAGTCGGCAAACAAGACATCAAACTTTGTTGGTCACGCTCAACAATAATGGTATTAATTAATTACAACATTTATTTTTCCCAACATGTTATGTGGTTTAAGATCAACCAATGAAAAACCCTAGAGGTGGTAAGAAGAAAAAGAAAAAGAAAAAGAAAGTAGTGCCAGTGCATTATGGGAGAATCCCTCGACCAATTATTGGAAGACTGTTTAGTCCTCTGATGGCAACAGAACATGATGAACCTGAGGTACTTGCTGGTCAGATGGCAGACAGATTAGAAGAGGTACAAGGCAATTAATGATAATAATAACATATATTATTATACATTTTACTAAGTATCTCAATTCTGATTGGTTGAGAGCCCTCAGCCAACCCCTGATATCATGTGAACTCGACATGATAAATGTATTATCTGTAGGTTTTCCTACAGATAATACATTTATCATGTCAAGTTCATTCAAGGTCATGCTGTGGTAGCTTTGTTTTTATTCATTATGTGTATTTATTTCCAGAATCATGTACAAAAACAATTATTTAAGGAATCCTTAACTTATTTTCATATATTTTATGAAGAATTCTCAAAATATTTCTGAATTAAGAATTTTGCATTTTTCACGCTACATCATGGCATTCATAATTCTTGTCTCTATAATTTAAAGTTCATGTTAGGAATTTTTTTCCAGTATACAAAATGTATAATAAAGCAATTATTGAATTCGGTTATCCCATAATATCGTAAATTATCAAGACCTCGGCTCTGTTATCTGCTGCAGCCTTTGGCTTCGGCAGATAACACATCATCGGCCTTGATAATTTACGATATCATGCTCAACCTCATCCAATAATTGCTTAATATTTTAGCCGGGAGCCTTGCATACATGTATCTGCCAGGAATTTTTCAATGGGGCACTGAGAAAACATAACTTTGAAAAGAGACTACTAATAAAAAATTTGTATAATAAAAAATTTATAAAGACAGTATTAACATGTTAAAATGTAAAAAGATAAAAGAGTAGCATTATGCCTTAATGTAAATAAAACAAGTTAAGAAATGTATTCATTACTTTAAAAAAAGAGTGCATGGTCTAACATATTTTATTACATTTAAAGGTGTTAAATAGAAAGATATCTGCAGAAAAATGAGAAGTCAATACATCTATCATAAAAAGTCACATGAAATTACATGGAGACTGACTGTTTTGCTTTCGTTTCAGGAAAAAGAGGATCTCATCTTAAGGGTATTACAAACCATAGGTAACAAAAAGGCAATCGAAATATTTCAAGAAACAAAGAAAATACAAGTAGAAGGAGGGATGAGTACAGTTTATGGAAACAGAAGGTGAGATTATTTGGATATGCTCATTTGATTTTTCTCCGGGGGGGGGGTACTCCCATATATGGACTATACAGGGATGATCCGCTGAACAAGGTATGGTTTTTCGAGCTTCTTGTCATAAACAGGGTATGCAATTTCACTCAAATTCCAAGTTCTTCCTGAGTTTCCTGTCATATTCAGGGTTTTTACTTTTGTATTGACCGAAACTGGTTATTATGGTCGTCAAAAAAAAACAATACACAAGCTGACATGTAATTGAAACAGGAACTCAGTGCAATTAATTATATCTTTTGCCATACACAGGGTCTACAATTTTGAGGTTTTTTTGTCATAAACAGGGTACCCCTTTCAGAATCACAGCGGAACACCCCTATCCAAACCCTGGCAGAGTACCCCCCGTGGGATTTTTCTGTCTTTCTGTCCTTCTGAAATTTCACCATGCAGGTACTTCATCAGGTATTTGAAAAGTTTTCTCCAATCACTTGACTCTCCAAAGCGAGCAGGAGGTGCGTCCCACTGGGCTCAGTGTCATACACGAGTAGAGTAGCTTGTTGGTAATTTCCTGTTCTTCAAGGGTTTTTTCTCTGGGCTCTCTGGTTTTCCTCCCTCCACAAAAAAAAATCAACTCTTAAACTCCAATGGCAATTGCAGTGGATGAAGAGCCACTCTGTGGAAATGCCACTGCTAAATCTTATCCCATTTTTTTTCAATCATTCATTCATTATTTTCTTTGTTTCATTATGTATTTCTTTTCCAGACGAACTAGTGGAGGTATCTTCATTTACCTGTTAAAGAGCAAAGGTTATGCAACTAAGGAGCAACTGAAAGAAATATTTGCTGTTGAAAGAGAAAAAGCCAAGCAATTAATCAAAGAACAGAAGAAAAGAGATAAAGAGCTGAGGGAACAAGGAATCAACGATTTAAGACAAAAGCTGGCAGAGAAAAAAGAAATGCTTTTGAAAGCTGAAGACAATAAATCAGAAAATAAAAGTGTGTTGGAAGCGAGCAAAAGCGAAGACTTATAGTCCTAGAACGATTAAAGAGAGAGGACTCAATCACTATCACTTTTTTTTTTCTGCTACGAAAAACGAAAACCAAAGACTCGTTAAAAACATCAAAGATCAGAGACAGCGATGCGAGGCTGATGCTTCTCTAATTGCATTACCATAGCAACAAAATCAATAAATCTGGGCGGCTTCTAATCTCTCAATTTATTTCTGCCCCCGTTGTTACAGCAGCTCGGCTACTAAAGCTGAAATAATTGAAGCAGTTCCGGTTGACGTTGCCGTCACAGATTTTACGAGACCCTTCGTTTTTAACTAATGAGGAGGAGAGGGCGGGGAAGCGCGCATGGCAGCTTTATTTTCGCTCCAAAAGGTCTCTTCAATGGAATGTTTAAATATTTAGTTTTTAAGAGCCATATTTTTCCACCGTCGATCAAGCACAATGCCCTAACCTGGGAAATGTGTTTTTGTCTTCTTTCTTCCTCGTAGATTAATTAGGCGTTTTTTCCTCTTGACAACATAAGCAAGCCTCATTTATAGAAAGCCGTTTCTTTTGGACACTTTCCCAGAATTAATAAGCTCCAAAACAGTTAATCTCTTTGGATTGGTTCCCAGTTGTACTGACTTGTAAGCTTAAGCTTGACACTGTTAATATCGTAGCAATGACTTATTAGTCTCGTGTTACTGTACAAACCGAACCTTTGCAGAACCAAACCACGTCAATCCCAAATTTGTGAGAACTTCGTCCAAAAAATGACAGAAAAGAAAGGAATTCTTATATTACTTTCTTTGTGGACGCTCTTAGTTTTTAAAGGTATGATATTTGGTTTGGAAAACTTCTTGAAACTTGTGTTCACTTATTTAGTAGATTGCTATCTTTGTTTATACTGACCTATACGACATCACTATTTGGTAAATGAATGAGGAACTTGATGACATACTCGAGTTAAAACAGTAATGTCTTGTCCTTAGTTGGCGAACGAGTTAGTTTTTTTTACATTACTACATCGATTTTTGATAACTTTTCCTTGTGTGGAATTAGATCTATAACATGTAAAGTGTTTTATTTCATTTTGGACACTCGGTAACGCGTAAGATTGTGTTCAGCAAACTCTCTAAAAATTTCATCTATCATAACTTAATCTTTACTTCATAACAAAGCGATACTCTATACAAAACATGTAAATATTCGTTCCCCAGCCTTTTCCCCTAAAAAGATAAAACGAATCGAGGAAGACAATTGAAGATGAAACGTCAATGGCGCTTAATTCCGACTCTAGTAAAAAAAGTAGCTAGTAATGACATGACCCCACGATGAGGTGCACACTGGAAAAAAGTCAAGTCCCAACGTTTTTAATATCGGGGATTAACTTTTAAAAAGTCTCCCAGGGATTCTTAATTACGTAGGCGACTAAGATTTAACTTTTTAAAAGGCTCAGTTTTGATCCATGAGAGCGAAATTCACAGAAAGAGAGACGCCAGCTGTGTATATTGACAAGCAGGACAAAACTAGTAACAGGTTTTTGCTGATTAGCGCGCAAACCGGTTTAAAGCACATTCCTTGTTGTTGCCATTAGAAACGAAAGACCATTCGCGTTGTAGCATGAGTAATCCAGTACCGCTCGAAAGCTGGATTTTCATTGCTCCCTAAGTATAGTTACTCTTTTGTAAGGTTAGGTTTAGTGCTATTGTTTGGATTGATCAAACTATTGTTTTTTAATCCAATCATGTAACTCGTTCCTAACGGTACGGGCTGCCTCTGTAGCATCACCAACTAACATCCCTTGCAAACATTTCATTTGTTCAATGCATTGCCAATCACTAACGCTCCACCTCTCGAAGATTGATTGTGAAAGAAAATTCGCGGTGCATTCTCGTAGCAAGAAGGCATGTTTATGTAGTGCAACGAGAAAAGATGAAAGAGAAAGTGGAAAGCCTTATTTCTCAACGTGTTACTTCGTAGGAACTTTAATAGACCTCCTCGGCTCGGCGTAATGTTGTCCCATTTCAGACCACGTGTCATTCCCTTGAGAATGATATTCTTTGTTTGAGTTGTATCCATATTAATGTGTCTTCTCATGTGCAACTGAGCGCAAACCTTAAACAAAGAAATGCTCTAGGAAATGACATATGGTCTGAAATGGGAAAACATTACGTTAGAGCCGAGGAGGACCATTGTTCAAGTGCAGCCGATAGCATCATAATCTCGTTTGCACTTCCTTCCCTCCCCCTCTCTCATTTTGATTTGTTATTACACCCACCTGACAAAAGGTTTTCGGCGCCAAAGGCGATGAGTTCCTTGTGACTTGTTTAACGTGTTATAGATTAGCACGGCTTATTGATGATGTTTTCAATAGGCTCGATGATAAGCCATTCGTATTGTGGAGCAATAACCTCACGATCAAGTACCGGAAACAACAGACAGTATTGTCAATGACTTTGACTAATTAGATATTGAAAGCCATCCTGATAGTAGATAGGGTCGGATTCAGGGGGTGTCCTGCGGCACACCGGACACACCCCTAACACCGGTCGTAATTACGCTTTTTTGAAGCGATGTATAATATCTACATATACATTTCTTCATTTGGGATACCCCCTAACAAATTCCCGGATCCACCCTTGATAGCAT
This sequence comes from Actinia tenebrosa, assembly GCF_029948245.1. Taxonomy (NCBI): domain Eukaryota; kingdom Metazoa; phylum Cnidaria; class Anthozoa; order Actiniaria; family Actiniidae; genus Actinia; species Actinia tenebrosa. Next base: position 6,062,494 of record NW_028292584.1, read on the forward strand.
GTCTCATACAGGAATATTGAAAGCCATGCCAAGTAATAGTATAATCGAAACTCTTCAGTGGAATCAACTTATAGACCCCTTGCATGTGACGTCAAAGCAGCTCGATCTGGGGAACAAAACAAAAGAATTCCAATCTCCTGAGAATTGAAACCTATTGTTTTGTGCCCCAGATTGAGCTGCATTACAAAATGCTTCCAAGGGGACATGAAACAACAATTACATTTAGTCAGTATTTTACATACGAAAAGTATTGTTTCATGGGCTTCAATAGACACAAAAGCAAACAATTATGGGGGGAAATATATCCAAGGTATTTTACTTGGCCCGTGAAACAAAATCGTAAAATGAGTGAGTAAAGGTCAAATAAAAACAAAAGAAAACAATGGAATGAGTGCCTATTACTTACTAAGTGTTAATACACTTACTATTGTTTCACGGGTCAAGCAAAATTCCTATAACCTCTATAGACCCTTGCAGCACGTCGGAATGCAGCTCAATTTGGAGGACATGACAATAGGGCTCCAATTCTCAGGAGATTGAAATTCAGCTTTTGTTTTATCTTCCAAATTGAGCTGCTTTGACGTCACATGCAAGGGGTCTATTCGTTTCATGTCTAAGAACCGCTACCAGCTGTGTAGGAAGCTAGTAAAACAGCTGGCTGTACAAAGGAGAGCACTGAGAGGAAGAAAAGACAACAACTACTATCACTATTATCCATATTGATGCAATGTGTCTGCTTCTGTAGACCACAATGAAAGTTGTTTTTCTTTATTGTGCTGTGCATTATCAAAATACACGATACTGCTCAGGATAGAGTGCATTCATGATATCCGTGAAAAAGTCGCTAATTAACAAAATTATACAAATGAGTGCAAGAGTTTTGTAGGTCTACGATGTACTGAGATCTACTGAGCTTACTAATTTGTGCAAATTCGTGCAATTTCTCACAATGTTTTCCACGACTATATGGTTTGCACTCTACTGCCATAGCTTACATTAAGTTCACGGCTTGTTTATAGTGAGGTATGACAGACAGTACTATAGCCTATTGGCCTTGTCAGTTTGTACGTGAAGACGTACAAGATAGTATCATTTCAGTAAAGTGTATTTTTAGATGTAGTCACCAATAAGGTCGATACGTGACGGACAACTGGGAATACAATGTTGGCACTTATACAATGGGTTCAACAATAACTAAAATACCATATAATTGTCGTTACTTACCCTATGGCTACAATGAGTTCAATGGGGCATATACTGACGGTGATGGCACCATTTTGTCCCGGACGAATTCTGATTGGATATACGGTAACCTTACCAGCTGTACGTGATTGGTTGTCAGTTTTTGACCTATTCAATCCTTAACGACTTCCTCTGACCACTTTACTATGTCTTTTTGTCTTGCATGTCAAGGGCTTCAGTCTCACATGACAGCACTTCTTTTTCCAACTTTACCCAGAATGTTTTCATTCCACAGACTTGTTTGTACCCTGGGCACCAGAGGCCCGGATAGGTGAATGGTAATTAAGAGACTGATCATTTTCAGCGACAGGGGGAGAGGGGGGATGTTGCATAGGATTACTTCTTTTTACTGATACGGCGGCCATCTTAAATTCTATTGTTTCAATAATGCCAGGGGCATTTAATTGCTTACTATCAATCACGTGACTTTTTGGAGTTGACTGGGGGTCAAACAAGCGGTTGACTGGGGGGCAACTAGCGGATGCTAAGTCAAAACATATCAAAATAAGTCCTCAAACTATTGTATTTGACTATTTTCACGACATCAAACCAGAAAACAAGAGATCAAAACAACCTCCAGGATTCTACAAGCCATCAAAAAAGAGCTATTACCGGAAGTGACGTCTATTGATAACAACCTAAAGAAAGTTTATAGACTGCGCAGCTGTCAGGGTGTCTTTTTATATAACTTGACACTTTTCGATAATAAGCACATCGAAAAGGCAATTTAATTGCTGGTAGTTGCAACAATGTATCAATCACTGAGACACTAATTATTCGACAACGTAAACCCGCCCGCACTCTATGCTTCATAAGTTTTTTATATGTGTTTGCCCCCTAGACATCCCATAATTCAAGATGGCCGCTATATCAGAAAAAAAGTCTATTGCACTAGCTCTCGAGCACCGCGCTCAGAAATTAGTCAAGTGTAGAACGTTGTGCACTTGATATCATAAACTAAATTATAATTTAATATCGCTATTCTTCTGATTTGATATCGTAAATATCTATCTTCTTACTATTATCTTACTTTTTGTTTTCTTTCTATTTTGTGCTCCGTAAATTTCATTGTAAAATATAATTATCATTGTGATCTCCGTAGATGAGCCATTATGGTTCTTCGAGTAAACGATTAGAAAAGTTATGGTTAAATATGAAAAAATAAAAAATAAAAATAAAAAGATTAAAAAATAAAAATAAAAAGATTTTTTTAAAATGTAGAACGTTAAAGTAGGAGGATTAACATTTATGTTCGCGTTTGCATTCTAGGTTCCAAAGGATTCAGTTTCGATACCAAAGTACATTGCAATCCGAGAAGCATGGTTCTGATAGTCAAATCATCTTCCAACCAGAGCCTTCAACTTAGTCTCATGAACAGTAGTTGTAAGGCAGTGAAGATCAACAACACGCATGTCCTCTTTCAAACACCGCTGACTGCATGCGGCACACAGTACAAGTTATCTGACGAACGAGTAGTATTTTTCAATTGGCTGATAATTAAGAAGTCTGACCAATCACAAAGGATCCAAACATCACGTGTTATAGAGCGTTCTGTGCCATTTCATTGTGTGTATAAAAAGAAAGACGTTGCAGAGATTATGAAAGGTAAGGCTTACCATCCGAAATGTTCCAAGCAACACCTAAAAACAAAAAACGCTTGGATTAAGGATCATTCAAGACTCAAAACATTCTCTTTGCAATATCAACCAATAAATATTTTTCTGTATTTGCAGTTTTTGAGCCTCTAAATTTCGATCCAAGTAGATCAAGCCCCCAAGAGCTGTTCAGTTTACTCGGGCTCCCTGTTAAGATCCAATGTACATTCAGAAGCGGCGCTACTCCTGTCACAGTCAAATTCTTCAAAAATCAAACCATGGTTGCCATGGCAACCAATCAGTCAATACTGACAGAGATCGTGATGGCAAGAAAAAGGGATTTTGGTGAATATACTTGTATTGCAATAGATAGAAACGGAAAGACAGCAATGCATAATATTACCATCAAACACCTCGGTAAGTGTGTCTGTACAACTGTCTTTGTATCGTTTCCTCACCGTTGAAATAAGCCATTTCACGGATCCCGTTACTCAACCTCAGCCTCGTCAGCGTGTAATTATTCTTTAGAATTTGACTACAGTCCGCAGTAATCAACGAACAATTGAAACACTTAAAAATTTCACAGGTTGTAGGCAATTTCTAAAGAATATATTACACGCTGACGAGGCTGAGATTGAGTAACGGGATCCGTGAAATGGTCCATTGCACCCAATCAGAATGCAGTGGTATCCCACTGTTTCTTCACATCAGGCTTGGTGTATATATTTTAATTGCATGGAATAAAATAGTTATCAATGCTTTCTCATGGCACACTTCACGATTTCATATTTAGAATATTACGAAAGCATGGAAGTAATGTTGACATTTGTAATTTCACAGTATATGGAAGTGCTATGCTATGCGAGTGAGCGCCTTTCATTTTTATAGATGTAAATGAAAATGGGAAAGGTTAAAAGAAAGTTAATAACTAACTGGGTTTTTTCCCTTAGATCACGCCGCTGTACCCCGTGATGGAGTCTACACCACGTGCTCGGAGTCCTCCTTCCACGTGATCATGAATCGGACTTTGTACCCCTGGTTACAGCCTGCATTGAAACACTTACATTTGCGTGACCATTCCTGTGAGCCGTGGCACATCAACAATACTCATATCATACTAAACTCCTCTTATGATCAATGCAAAACCTTCAGAAAAGAAAGCTATAGGGAAGTAATTTATGATAATGTATTCATTGTCCATGTCAAGCCTCGTGATGATGTCCCTGTGTTGGATGTCCCGGATATTGAGTTTGCTATCGAATGCCGACTGAGAAGAAAACCTCTATCAAGAATAACCGTCATGCCGTCCGTTCAGGGCAAAGTTTATTATCTTAACGGTAATTATGCATGTCGTATGATAATCAAAAGGATATGTTAAAATATTGATGAAGTCCAAATGTTCCCAAGAGAGTCAAACAGCATGGTGGCCATGTTCGTGGTGCTATAAACGAACGAATCTAATAAGTCTCTTGTTAAAAATACCACCAACATGGCTGCGATGACATAACGTGGAAACACTTTTTCTCGGTGCAATTTGTACCATTTTCGTATTTGTGTGACCTCGTGTGGCAGCCATTATGGATGTCAGGAACAATCCAATCACACCAACTAAAGTACTTGCCACACTGTATCAGGATTTCTAATTATATATACTTAGGCCTAGGACAAACGTCGAACTTTCCATGCACCGAACTCATTAAAAACAATGGATATCAGGTGATAATGAGGCGGCATTCTTTGATGTAATTAAGTTCGGTGCATGGAAAGTTCGACGTTTGCCCTAGGCCTTAGAATACGTTGCTTAAGCATCTTTTACCTCCTTATTCTTCAGGGCAGTTATTCGGTATATTCCATCATGGGAGTACAGTTAGAGCTGTGTGTCAAACAGATCCCCACGAGAAATTCGTTGCATGGAAGGTCAAGAATGGGAGGCAACCATTGACAAGGAGCAAGGAAAAAGCCTTGAACAAAATGTTGTTGGTGGAGAATGTTACAGATAGTAATGGAGGGGTTTACGTCTGTGTTACTACCAGAAGACACTTAACATTACACTTTTTCGTAAAAGGTAATTGTACAAGATGCAATTGTTTTGATTATTTTTAATAAATTGTCTGTATTTGTTTATTAAAATTAAAAATACCCAATAACTTTACCACCATCAATAAAAACTTTGCCACTGACTGCTCTAGGCTGAATTGAACAAGTTGTTGTCTTTCTTGGCACGTTTGCTGTCAAGGAACATCCCATACAGTCTTTTCCTAAATTAAAAAATGATACGTGAGTCGAGTGCAGGTGAATAAAGAGTACGTAAGACTATGGAGGGGATTTGAATGGGGACCCTCAAGTTTGTTTCTTATTTTGAGCTCTATTTTCAAAACGAACTTTCTTACCTTAATTGTACATGTATTTTGTATATATCCAAAGCTCATTTTTACGCCAAGAGCAAGCAGTACATCAGGAAGGGAAGGGATGGTGCCGTCGTTTGTTCTGCCGGTGGGTTTCCCGAAGTAACGAAATCGTGGACCAAAAATGGCATTAAGATAGACATGAAAGGACGCTTTTCCATTGACAAGAAGGGAAATTTGATGATTGCTGAAGCACGGAAAGAAGATAGTGGGCTCTACGCGTGTGAAGTAGAACAAGTGTTTGAAGTACCGTTAAGAATGAGAGCATTTCAGGAGATAAACATTATGGTTGAAATATATGGTGAGCTAGCTTTATCCGTTTATATGTCCATCCATTCATCATGCATTAATCTTTTTATCAATCCATCTATACATCCGACCATCCATCCATCCATCCATCCATCCATCCATCCATCCATCCATCCATCCATCCATCCATCCATCCATCCATCCATCCATCCATCCATCCATCCATCTATCCATCCATCTATCTATTCATCTATCTATAAATTCATCCGTCTATGCATTCATCTATCAATACATCCATGGCATCCATCCATCCTACCATCTATCCAAGCCCCATCCAGCCATGCGTACATCGATCCATTCGTCTATCATTTCTTATGGCCATATCCCTCCATTCTCTGTCAATCCGTTGTCTTGTACACAGCCGGCCATCAACGCCCCGTCCCATGCGTCTATCGATTTATACCTAGCATGCACGCAAGCACTTGAGTTTATTCATTCATTCTTATTCAAGCAGGAGCAATTTACCGTTGACGCATTCATCGTGTTACTTCCATCCATTTATGATAATTCTTTTTTTTTTTTTTTTTTCATGCCATCTTCTTCCACAGATCCTCTGGTTATCGATAGATTCATGACGAGCAGAAAACAAATCAACACATACGAAGGTCTTAAAACCAACATCATATGTTCCTTCAAACACGGAGCTACCCCTATATCAATAACACTATCAAAGAACGGTCAGAACATCGAATCAGTGGTCAAGGTCAGAGGAAGAACGCTTTACGCCTTGTTGCAAACAAACTCTGGAAGCTTCGGAAAGTATGTATGTGTCGCGAAAGATGCTGTTGGAAAGAAGATTCATTATGTCATGAATCTGAGAAAAATAGGTAAATCTAAGTGCTCTGTATTGTTTATGTTTTGAGATCAGTATATACTGTATGGATATTCATCACGAGGCAGGAAAAATAGATGTATAGGGCTCCCTGTGCTTGCATTAATATCTTTTCTTTATATTTTTTAGGCAAAAAAGATTCTCTAATAAACGGCATAGGATTAAACTGCTACAAGGACTACATGGATGTGACTTTCAATCTTTTGGAGTTTCCCTTTCTTGACACCAACAACTACCATATCCACCTAAACTCATCAGAGTGCGAGCCTTACGAGTTCACAAACACATACCTTCGAATCCAGGTCCCGCTCTCAGGATGTGGAACCACGGTCAAGCAGCATGGTCAAGTGGCTAGCTACTATAATAGCTTGATTGTTCGTTTGGCAAAGGAAAAGTGGCGGAATAAGTTAATAAATAGAGTCCCGGATCTGGTGTTTCCATTCCAGTGCGCTTACAAAAAAACGATTGTCGAGGAACGCAGTATTCAAGTTCCTATTGGTAGGCGTAAAGATCTAAGTTATGAATATAATCAAGGGAATATGAACTTTGTCTTCCTATGATGCACATTTTGGATCTTCGGCCACAAATATAAATATAAGCATTCGCAACAACACATGTTTAGGGAGGATTTTACATCGTTTTTAATCTAATGATAAATATTTATAATTTTTAGATTCCCTGAAGGTCAACGCGCTTCACTCCAGCCCTCTCTATGTCACCTCTTTGCTCAACATCAGGTTGCGGTTAACATGCTCTTTCATAGGCGGAGTTCAGCCTTTGAAAATGAACATGATCAAAGATGGAAAACAAGTCGTGGAGGCTGAAAAAGTTGACGAAAATACCCTGACTACTGTAGTTTGGGCTGGTTTTTCTGCTGTAGGGTCGTATGAGTGTAATGCAGTTGATGAGACGGGTCAGAAGGGTAAACATAAGATAACACTGGGATTAACAGGTATCACTCGATGCATTTTGATTTACCATTACCCATTTAATGGTTGAGTAAGAGGATGGGTTGGCATTGTAGTGTATTTTGGGACTATTTTAATTAGTGGACAAAATAGACACCATCTCGTAAATATGTCCCCAAAACACTCGCAAAATGCACTCCAATGCCAACTCGACCAAGTCTTAAAACATAGTCCATGTTTTTGACTATAGTGACTATATATAGCCTAGTTGCACCCAATATAAGTTTCGGGAATTCGCTTGAGTGCACACTAAACGATGGTTGACGTTCCAGATGAGGTTGGACGTGATGTATTCATACATTTACTGGATTTTATGAAGTCCAACCTCGACTTGGAACCATTCCTTCGTGGTCAATCAATCAAATCCAGGAATAGTCTATCCCCAAAGCTACCTAATTTAGAGGACAACGCAATGCATTTCAATTATCCATACAGTAAAGTTGTCTTCCATATGAGCTGTTCTACTGGAATTCATAAAGTTATATCCTTAGATGGGTAATTTAGAAGACAATGCATTTGAATTATCGTTAGATTAAAGTTCTGTTGTTTTGTCCTCCATATGGAGATGCTTTCGGAATTTGCTGCAAGACAACTATTGGACTTTTGGGTGACATTATTCGTATCAGAAAATATGTTTCTTTTTTTAGATTGGAAAAAAGTGCCAAAGACACGAGGGATTTCAATTCAGTGTGACTCTAATTCTATCAGTATTTCGTTGGACCGTCATGTTCACACCTGGATTCACCCAGAGTTCCTGACCATCCATCTTGCAGACGAGAGGTGTAAGCCCTCTTTTATCGACTCTTCGCATATGCTCATTGCAACACCGCTGAACAGCTGTGGTACTTTATATAAAGAGACCGACGATCATGTCGTGTATCGAAATAAACTGATATTAAGTGAGCGTGTCGAGGTTTTTCGGGTGATTACCTGGTCGCCTGTGGTCGCTTTTCCAATCGAGTGTAGATATAAAAGAAAAGTAGGTGGTAGTCTGATAACTGTTGAACATGCGTGAGATCGATTGGCATGGGTCATAGTATTTTTACTGCATGGATATAATGTAAGGACTTTGGCAGATGTAAATAAACATACTGATATGATGATATTTAGCACCAAACGTGATATAAACAAAAACTAGGCGGTGGTCTGATAACTGTTGAACATGCGTGAGATCGATTGGCATGGGTCATAGTATTTTTACTGCATGGATATAATGTAAGGACTTTGGCAGATGTAAATAAACATACTAGTATGATGATATTTAGCACCAAACGTGATATAAACGAAAACTAGGCGGTAGTCTGATAACTGGTGAACATGCGTGAGTAGTATAGGGAATGGGGGTTCTAGCGCAGTGACCACACGAGGATTTCCCGTTTAAAGTCACTAACCCGTGTTTGCGTAGCCCTCATTCCCTATGAGACCCCCAGGATTACCCGTGGGGGTAACAGCGCACTCGAAATATGTTAGTTTACGCCAGGATTACCCGTGAGGGCAACAGCGCACTTAAATATGTTAGTCACTAGTATAGGGAATGGGGGTTCCAGCGCAATCTCAACACGGGCAAGATCCGTATCAAAAATCCACCTACGGACGACCCCCACTCCAAGTGTGGTTGAGGGCAACAGCGCACTTAAATATGTTAGTCTATATATGGAGTGCGAAGAATGTAAGAAGTTCGTTAACGACTTTTGCATAATTTGTCTAAGACCTAAAGTTATCGTACCTAAGCCAGAACCCTTTTGGTGTTGTGGTAAGAAAATGCAAATAGAAGACGACACGTCAGCACAGTGTTACGAGTGTGGTAAGAATATTCGTAATGCCGTACCAAATGCTACCAGAGAGCAGTATTACGCCAATGGAGGTCGTAAGAAAACGCCATATAAGAGAATAAAATACTTCAGGGACTGGATGAGTCATATCCAAGGTTTACATCCGATATATTTAAGCGACGAAGTAAAGAAGAAAATCATAGACCATTTAGAAGAGCCAACCCCGCAAAGTCTACGGAAAACGCTGAAAAAATTAAAACTAGGGAAATATTACAAAGCTATTCCCTATCTTTTGTCTGAAATTACCGGTAAGTCTATTCCCGAGGTTTCTGATATGACAAAAGCCGAGTGGATGTTTTGTCGGCTGGATAAGGATATTCCTTATTACCCTGACGTAATCTACGAAATATTTTACGAAATTGACCCCAACCACCCCCTGTTAGGATGGATTCCGAGAAGATAGTGAATCTTATGGCATAAGATGAGCGAATAGCATAAATCTTATGCCATAAGATGAGCGAATAGCATAAATCTTATGCCATAAGATGAGTAATTAGCATAAATCTTATGGCATAAGATTACGCGTAATTTCCAGACTGACGTTCAATATGTAAATAGAATCCTGTCACGCTTTTTTCAAAGCAGATGTTTACTGAGCAAGCTTTCTTTGAAGCTCTTCTTTCGCCTCCTGGTAGATCTTTTTGCGAGATTCCTCGGAAAGATCTTTTACGACTGTTTTTTTATTCCTTATGTCCGTCTTTAATTTCTCGTATTTGTCTTCTTCGGCCAGAATAAGCGAGAATTCTACGTCGTCTATCTTTCTGTCACGCAAAGCCTTTGAGACAAGATCGGTAATAGTATTTACTTTAGCCCTAGATAGAGCTATTGTCGTGTCATGCTTGGATATTTTCGTGGATAGCTTTTTCATAATGCCCGTAGCAACAGCCGAAATGATACCACAAGCTGCCCCAACGCCGGCCAAAGGAACTCCAACGATTATTCCCGGCCCAGTAAGCGAAGTAGCAACGCCAGAGCCCGTTAACACAACAGATATGGATCCTGAAGTTATCGCAATCTTATGTAGCGTACTCCGGGCTCTAACGTACTTTTTTCTAACTTTTTCATAGTGTTTTGCCTGCCCTTCCAAGTAAGCCAGGATTAAGTTCGCTTTATTCAGACGAAAGTTTTCGGCGTTTAGTTCGTTAGGTGTAGTATAGGGAACATCTGGGTACAACTGAGGTGCTGATGGTATAACATCCATTATATATACTAATGTACGACGCTTTTGGGAATGATATTGAGGAGCAGCCACATCATGACAACCGGGATTACTGGAATTGGAGAGCATTTAGGAAGATGTTTCCACATGCAGACCCTAGTAAGTTCGAAAGAAGACCCGATGGGATTTACTTTAACGGCTCCAGGATGTACAGCAATGAGGATTTGAAACATTCAAAGCTGGAGCAAGTAGGTGATCAGGTGCAGCGATTGACGATTGTACACCCCGTTCATAAAGAAAGGCCACCAAAACCCGAGCATAAAGCACCTAATTTTCCTAGAAACTTATTGTTAACCACGGAAGATTACCCATTTTACGATGCTGAAGGTGGTGTAAACAACTTCGAAAAGCTGGTAACGTACCTGAAGATTTCAGTGGGTAAACAATCATTTAACGTAATACTAAGAAGTATCTATAAGAATACGATGTTGAAGCATACGTCGGGTAAAGAGGCCAGGGAATGGTTAGCAGGGCCCAATATGCGGTATTGGCCGCAGCAGTTAGACTTTGCTATTTGGGCTGCCACTAAAGGTTGTGGTGTTGCCGCGGACATGTTTCACATTCCAATTATGCAGTTTCACGTTGCCTTTACGGTAAGGAGGTTGTTGAAGGAGCTTAACGCACCCCTACCAGGAGATGGAGCATTTAATCCAATGAATAACCGATATGACGCCGCAGCCCTGGAAAGGTTAATTAATGAGTTCAAACCACAGCAAAAAGACTTTCGTTATAAGGAGGGTAAGACGCATGGGCTGGGTATAGTTTACGTTTGGGGTGCCAATGGTGAGAAGCCGGCTGACTACGGACATCAGGAATACCCAAGTAATGAGTTAGAGTTCAGTGATATGGGTGGTAATAAGGGTAATAATTCATTAATTACTAGAATTCAAACGAACTACCCCGGCACTTGGGATCCATTTGTGTTAATGAAAGGAAAAGGTTTAAGGAACCTAGCCAGGATTAACCGTAGCATTGAAGCATTCGTGTACTGCATCCTGGGAGCGCAGGTAAATACCCGCAACCCCATTGTTGGATCCCAAGGCGCTTCACAGGAAACGCAACAAGAATTCCTAACTTTATTTGAGTCTGCAATAATAGAAAATGACATATCTAAATCGGTGCAGAGATATCAATTAGCGGTGCAGCAGTCTAAAGTGCGACTGGATTACGCTTTGTCGCCTGGTTGTTGGTTAATGCCAAGTAATTTGGTTATTAACACCAATTCCGTTGTGGGTTATAACAACAAGCTGCAGCGAGCTACTAAGGATATGAAGTTTGGGGTGAATGACGTGAACTCTGACATGACCAAGGGCATTACTCACTTCGTAGAGAAACCAAAAAAAGAGGTAGAAAAACCATCGAAGAAGGCGCATGTAGGAAAACCCGAACCAAAGAAACCAGTAAAGAAGGTTACCGAGGAATATGACCATGACTTACTAAAAGCCGGCTTAGCAGCTGCAAGCATTGGTCTGAGCTATTATATATGGCGATGAACAACCCCTACGTAGCTGGAGTAGATTGTGTTTATACGACTTACACAGGCGAGAAAAAATACACCCAGGCATCTTGGGTTGATGTCACGGGCATGTCTGTAGACTTGAACTACTCAGGAAAGAAGTTAATCCTTTGTAGTATTTGCATTGGTACGAGCAGCCATGCCAACGTCGGCTTTAGGTTCCTGGATGAGAATGGCGTACTGCAGCCTATGAGAAATAAGACAAACAACAGGGAGCCTGTGCATTTCTCCGTAGAGCCCACCACAACCAGCGCCGAGAATCTTTCCGTTTGGACTTTCCACATGGTCGCCGATTGCCATGGGAAGGTAAAGCTGCAGATAAGAGTAGACGATACGGGAAAGGTTACGGTAAATAGCATAGAAAATCAAAGGGATACTATTTATAATCATAAGACCATTAGCACTCTTACGGTGATTAGTCTTTAAATATATGAACCCACACGCGAAGGAGGATTGGTTCCTTCATTACCTGGAGGAGAAGGACTACTTAGAACAGCAATGGTATGACACCGGGCTGTGGGTGAAGGTTGGGGGCCTGGGATTAATCATGTGTACTATTAGTATTTCGACGGCGTATTCGTGTAAAGCCGGGTTTAGGATTGTCGATGAGAATGACCATCCATTACTACCCTACAGAAAAAAAGATAATAATAGGAACCCAGTTCATTTCTCGTCGGAACCCCCACCACCGACTGTAGAAGACTTAACACCAGTAAGTTTTCACATGATAGTCAATTGCCAATATGCGAAGTTACAAGTTCTCCCCAACCGCGTTGCCTACCTTCGGATAAATGCCGCCACAGTAAAGGCGAACCCCCCGACTGATGCTGCCTGGAATCATAAGACCATTAGCACTATGACCGCCATACCGCTAGTTCCGCATTATCAAGGCGGCGCGAATACTATCTTTACTTATCCCCAGTCGAGGACGCCTCGGGCGCCCGACGACGATAAGCCACCAGTAATACACAAGGATAAGATTAACCCTTCATCTTCTTCAGGAGTACCACTCCAATAGCGACGACCAAGATCCAAATGTTATTCCCCACGAACTTCAACAGTTCACCGCCGGCCCTAAGTGCCAAGGAAACAACCGAACCCAGCAGCCCAGGAAGACCAGCTGCCATCTTTTTTCCCAAGTCCGTCAGCCCATTACCTAATTTCTTTACGCCCGCGCCCGTAGCCTTAAGCGTGGATAGGATAACTCCTACTACGGTGCTAATAGCGACCGCAAATGCCAGCGGAATACCATACTTCACCAGAGCTCTTTTTACCTTTTCCTTGGTGGTAAGCCCCAGCTCTTTTTCCAGGTTTTCCTTTTGAGCCCGCAATTCTGCAACTCTCTCCTGAAGGGTTTCTACTTCCTTTTGGGCAGCCTCCCTTTCCTCTTCGGGGCGAGTCTGGTCATTGATTATTTCCTGCTGCCGCTCTATTTGTCCCTCCAGGTCTTCAATAGCCTGATCTCTTTGCCGGATTTGTTCTTCCTTAGTGTTAATTTCGGCAACCAACTGCCGCCGTTCCTCTAAAGAGCCAGCTATGGTGGTACGTAAGTTCTTAGCTTCTTCCTTGCTTATGTCCAGGTCTTGCAGGGCGAGCTCGAAGGCTTTTTGGGCTTGGTTCCTATCGCGCAGGGCTTTGTCTGTTTGTTCTCTCATTTCTATCATTCTTTGGTTTTTGTCGTCAAGTTCTCTTTTTTGAGCATCGAGGAGTAGTCGGTTTTGTCTCATGTAATCTGCCTCCCTTTCCTCCATTGTCTCCTTTAGTTCTTCAACTTCCCTTATCGCTTCGATGCCTTTTTGTTGCCGCTGCATTAGGGTCTTGAACTTTTCAAAGGCTTTGCTGGCGTTTTCATCGTTTTCTCTTAGTCTTTCCACCAAATTAGGTTTCCCTAATGCGTCTTGGATTTCTTTTGGGAGATTACTGGCGAGCTTGTTGGAGTCTGTCCTTTGGTAGAGATTATACCACGTATCCCTTCCTTGATGCTGGATTTGAATTTGCCCCTTATCCCCGGTTTGGAAATTAAGGCGGGCCAAGTCCACATTTGGAAATTTCTCCCTTACGTCGTCTAAAAGCCCCCTTAGCATTTCGGTTCTTAGGTCCGTGGAATCCAAGTTTTGCAATTCTAAATATTCTGGAATAGATCTCCCTGGGTTCCTCGATTGCCACTTGTCCTTTAAGGAACGCCAGGCCTCGCGGGCCCTACTTCCGAACCTATTTCGAAGCCTATCCCAAATATACTCGCGGGACACGTCGTCATTTGGGATTAACGTATCGTATTCTTCATCGTTAATGTCGACTTGACCTTCTTCGGTGGTGGGGTCAAAATCCGTTCCTTCTACTGCCATTATATATGATAAGCTCAAAGTTAAACCCCAACGTATTACCTAAGCAGGTTGGTGGACTAAAGGCAGAACGCACCTTTCACCGGGTTACATTCACACCTTCTAGCGCAAAGCCGGGGGAAACCCTGTACGTAGGCGTACCCCGCCTAACAGATAACCTAGTCTTAGTACCCGGCACCCTGGCTTTAAGGTTCGACTTAGCGGTGCAGTCAAGCCCCACAGATGAAAGGATTATCGTTAACAACGTGGGCCGCAACATTGTTTCTAAGATGCGCGTAAAGTTCGCCGGGGAATCCTTGCTGGACTTAAATAGGTACGATCTGTATACCACGTACAAAGACTTATGGTTAACAGCATTTGACCGCGCGCAAAGGATAGAACAAGGAATTGGTAGTGTCATTCTACGTAAGGTCCGCACACCTACGAAAACGCAACCTACTGACGGCAGCGGAGAAACCGCAGTGGCAGACGCAAAGCGAATAAAGACCGCCTATGGTAGCAAGTATGTCATACCACTGGACTTTGAAGTAATCACGAATCACGGTGTGTATTACCCAAGACAGTTATCCGAGCTACAGTTTGAAGTAACTTTAGCAGATGCTAATAACATCATTGGTGGGCTAAGCACTGCGCTTACCACGACAACCCCCTATTCCGTTACCAACTTAGAGCTACAGTACGAAACGGTATACAGCGAAGAGCTGGCCCGTAGCGCTGGCATGGAATACAGCTCCGGCAAGGCATTCCTTTACGACCACGTAGTGATGTATAAGACGTTCAGCTTCCTGGATAAGACGGATGAGGTTATTAACCAAAGCATTAACCTCCCCCGAAGAAGTCTTACGGGGTTAATGCTGGTGTTTGCCAAACCCTACGAAGCCGGCAAGCGCAACTCCGAGGCCTTTCACAACCCCAACATTACTAACGTCGGCGTGAATATCAACGGCGTTCCAAACAAGGTTTACTCCCAGGGAATAAAGCCCGCAGACGTGTACAGGGAGGCAATGCGCAAGTTTGGCGACCAAATTAGCCCTGAGGAATTCTTTAATGATAAGTATGCGCTGTGGATTGACATGCGCACCATTAACGACGAAGACCTACATGGCCAGGGTTTACGTCTAGTAAATACGCAGGATGGCATAACATTGGAAATCAAACGCACCAAGAATGCCTCCGCGGGCGACGGTGATAAAATAAACTGCTACGTCTTCGTCGTGTCTGACGCGCAACTGAGCGTAGAAATGAATCAGCTAAAGAGCGTTGCCTACTAGGCTCGCGTTCCTTGAGCCAAGCGAAAGGATAAAAAATATCCCTTACGTATAATATGCTTCGCGTATTTGAAAACAACGAAACCAAACTGCAATGCATAGTGCAAGGCGAAACTTTGTACTTCAAAGCAAAGGAGGTGGCTTTGGCGTTGGGCTATGAGCGCCCTAGAGATGCGATTAGAGCACACGTATCTGAGAAATACCAGAAAAAATGGGCTGATCTACAAGGGGCTGCGAATCACCGCTCCTTTACTACGCAACCAAATGCCGTGTTTATATCCGAACCTGGTTTGTACGAACTGATATTTAGCTCCAAACTACCCAAAGCTGTGGAGTTTCGTGATTGGGTCTTTGAGGAAGTCCTACCCGCGCTAAGGAAAACGGGTAAATATGTAATAGAAAGGCGGTTTGGCGGCCCAAACAAGTTAGTATTTAAGATCGAAAATGAAGCCGACCTACACGCGAAGGTCGTCGACTACACACGTAGGTTTTACCCCGATTTCATCATAGCGCCGGGTCTTGGCGAACTTCAAGATTCAGACAGCAAGCGAATAACCTGCTGGCGAAAAGGCTACCAAGCCGGCCAGCCAGACCTTTTAATCCTTAACGCCCACAAGAAATACCGCGGGTTGTGTATTGAGTTGAAAACCCCAAAAGGAAACGGCGTCTTATCCGCGAAGCAATCCAAAAAAATTGCGCAGCTTGATGTAAATGGTTACCTAACTATGGTTAGCAACGATTACGACGTCATCTGTCGTGCCCTCATGGATTATGCGGACGGCATTCGTATTCCCTGTAAGGGCTGTGTAAAGCGGTTTAAGTCCTACGCCACTTTGAAAACGCACCTAAAGATATTCCATAGGTATAATGAAGCTCAGCTTGACTCACTGGCGTGATCTTGTCCACGGTAAAGCATACGAAATAAAAAATTACGTCGTCTTCGAAGACATCGACCGTTTACGGTTAGTCCTCAAAGACTTAGAAGGCAAGGAATATTCCCTTTGGGCGCCGGATTGCGTGCGGTACGTAATTCAGGGCGAGGAATTCACCCACTTACGCAGCTATGGTAAGGTAAATGGCCGATGGAAGTTTGACATTGAAAGAACAGTCACTCCATCTCCTCTTTGTAGTTAAGCGCGTCTGCTAAAGTCCGCTGCGCTTTAGGATCCGCGGAGCACCAATGCCCCACGAAGGATCCTTCGGAGAATACCCTGTCGCAATGAAGGCAGGTGTATTTTTTACGCGGCGGCTTACAAGGGGTAATGCAGTCGGCAGGTAGTTCGCAAGTAATACAGTCCATATATTGAAAGGGTAATTAGAATGCCTCCCAGAAAGGCAGCTGCGTAGGCTAGCATATACCTTTAAAAGGGGTTCTTATCTTTATTTATTATTATTAGATTATGCAAGCGCCCTTAAAAGGGGTCTTTATTTTTATTTATTATTATTCGTTATCCTTAATAATAATAAATAAAAATAAGAATGGGATTTGAGACTCTTTGCGCAAACCCTACTTTACTATCTTAAGCCGCCTACTAATCATTGCGGGCTTTCCTTGCCGCCTCATTGCCGGCATGCCAAGCTTCGAAGCGATCTAAGTACTCCTTGAAACCGCCTTGGCCGTCATAGAGACACTGCCAAACATGTTGGTCACTTCTTTGACAGCCGCAGCGCTCACAAGTTGCCTCCCAATATTCTCTATCCTCCCACCTTACGCCTTCGACGCAGTCAAACTCCGCAAAGCGCTGGTCAATTTCCTTCTTCCGGCGCGTTAACTTCCTTTGGGTTTCCTTTGGGCAACATCGTGCAGCAACGTCGCCGTGCTCCTCGCAAGCCACGCTCAGCAGGTCGTAATTGCCGCGGCACCGATGTCGATGCCATTCGTCATTCTTGTCCTCCTCGCAGCGCTCACATACGTTCTTTAGGCAAACGCGGTTATCAACGTGGTAATCCAACATCTGCGCGCTGCTAAAGAGGCGATTACACTCCTTACAACGCCTTTCGCGTGCCTTCTTAGCGCACACCTTCTTTTCCAGGTGGTATTTTAACATTTGCTTGCTGCTGAACTCCTTGTTACACCGCTCACACTCCATATATAATAAGGATTTAATAACCCTTATATGGGATACCGCATAAAGTCCTTAATGGACTCTTTTGCCCCGGATACTATTTCAAAGAGTGTCTCAGAATGTTGACGTTTAGGTTAAATCTTTGTTAAGGATGCCTGGAAACTATTTCAAAGAGTGTCTCAGAATGTTAACAATAAGGTTAAATCTTTGTTAAGTATATGTGGAAAGCCCGTAAGGATTAGTAGGCGGCTTAAAATAGTAAAGTTGGGTTTGTGCAAAGAGTCTCAAATCCCATTCTTATTTTTATTTATTATTATTAAGAATAATTAGGGATATTTAATAATAATAAATAAAAATAACAACCCCTTTGAAGGGCACGTCTTAACAAAGATTTAACCTAAACGTCAACATTCTGAGACACTCTTTGAAATAGTTTCCAGGCATCCTTAACAAAGATTTAACCTAAACGTCAACATTCTGAGACACTCTTTGGAATAGTTTCCACATATACTTAACAAAGATTTAACCTTATTGTTAACATTCTACAGGGGATATCGCATGAAGTCCTTAACGGACTCCTTAGCCCACGTTGCCATAGTTATCAGCGCACCAAACCGTTCTGCGCGCTTCAGACCGCACATTTCATCGTACAATTCCTGCACGCGCTCTTTCAGCCGATCGATCTCCTCCCTTTGCATTTCTATGGTGTCTCTTTTATCTTTTGCGTCGGTGGCAATCCTTCTTACTGCGTCCACTGGGTCCATCGTATATATAATGGATCCGAACCATATTCCCTGCAATGCTCTGATAGTAGGACCCACCGGCTGCGGAAAGACCCAGTTCGTCGTGGAGCAGCTATTAGGACCCTTTAGATACCGCTTCGACTACATCGTGCTATTATGCCCCACCTACGTGAATAACCGCACCTGGACGGGCATAGGAGTGAAAGATGACGACTTCTTTGTAGATATCTTAGACCCTAACGAGTTATCCAGCCATTTGAAGTTCTGGCATAAGCAATTCCCTAAAGATACGCAGACGCTCCTCATATTGGATGACATTGCCTGCGGGGACGACGTAAAAAAGCGCACCTCCGAGCTCGTTAAGCTCGCCTTCAGCGGTAGGCATGACAATATCAGCGTTTGGTTGCTTTCCCAGCAGCTTACCAGTGTCTCTAAGCCCTTCAGGGAAAACATAGGCTCTCTCGTAGTATTTTATACTCCAAGTAAGTCTGACCTGGAAACCATCTTAAGCGACTACGGCGGTGAGATATCCAAGGAACAGTTACACGAATACATGCGGCATTTAAAAACGCACCAACATTCCAAGATGATCTTCTCTTTGAGGTTTCCGTATTCCATTAACATATATGGACATTGAGCAGCTCTTAGATGAAGTCCCCGCGCAGTTAGACGAAAGTAACCTTAAGGAACAACTTAACATCCTTGTGTCTTCGGGGAAGTGTAAAGAAATGATAGGCAAGGAACTTACCCATGAGCAAGTTAATAAGTTGTCAGAAGAGGAAGTTAAGAAGTTCCATAAGAGGTACGAGGCCGCCCTTGCAAGTAAGACCACGGACGCCGTCGCAGATTCCGCTATCCGACTTGCGACTAAATTGCTTGGACTTGCACTGCCCATAGACGACGTGGAGCAACTGCGGAAGGACATAAGAGATGACTATGTCATATCCCAAGAACTTAAGATAACCTGCGGGTGGTTGTCTTTGAAGTGCGGTAAGTTAATGGCAGTCGCCTCTGCGGCACTTCACGTAGCTCAGCATGTCGACTTGAAGGAGGTACTAGGTTCCTTTGGAACATCTTGGAAGGACTTCAAGAAGGACAGAGAAGTCGAAAAGGTCTTCCAGGCAGCACTTGCTGAGGTACCTGATCAAGTCGCCTCAAGTACTTAGTCAAGTCGTTGTCAAGTCGCCTCAAGTACTTAGTCAAGTCGTTGTCAAGTCGCCTCAAGTACTTAGTCAAGTCGTTGTCAAGTCACCTCAAGTACTTAGTCAAGTCGTTGTCAAGTCGCCTCAAGTACTTAGTCAAGTCGTTGTCAAGTCGTCCGTAAGTCATTGTCAAGTCGTCATCAAGTTACTTGTCAAGTCCTTCAAGTCCCTTAATATAAGATGAGTGGCACCGAAGAACAACCACCCGTAGAAGATACCAAGATTACCAAGGCTAAATCTCCAGGCAGAGTCGCTGCCGGAAAGAAGCTCGCGGAGATGAATAAAAAGAACAAAGCCAAAAAAGAAGAAAAGGTGGAGGAAAAAGAAGAGGAATCCTTTATTAATCCGGGATACGTCATTGGCGCGTTAGGAGTTGCTATAGCAGCAGGCAGCCTTTACTTACAATGGCGGGCAGCAAAGCCAAAAGTAGAACCACCAACATATCACGCGCCCGTGCACGCACCTGTGGAGGTTAGAAAAAGTAAGATCCCTGAAATGGAGTAAATTTATCACCCGCGGCGACCTAGATTTTCCTTCTCGCTTTGTAATATAATGTCAACCGCGTTATTGAAAACTGTTGAAGAAGCAGCTATCATTACTTCCATCGTTGCGGGTATTGGTTGGGTAGGTAAGAAAGTGCTCAAAGAAGACTTTACTGAAGACCCAAGCAAGAGCTTCGCTAATTTTGCTAAGATGACCGCTGCCGTAGGCGGGGCTATCATGGCAAAGAATTACCTACAGAAGGAAAAGTACCTACCTAACATATAAATGGCTAGCGTGGTCGCAGGTGGAGTTATTGCAGCCTTAGCATTCACTGGAGCTAATTATGGTGGTCAATATTTGGATAGATTAGTTAGAGGTGATCGCAGCGGAGATTTGGCCGCCGAAAGGAAGAGACACGACTTAGCGCTGGAGAAATATCAGCGAGACGTGGCGGCTTGGAATGAAAAAAGACAAGCTTACAGGGATTGGTTGGACAAGAACTACCAAGACAAGATGCAGGCGGATAAGAACTTTGAAAACACAGACTACGCCTTTAAGCTCTATGCGCAGGCGCATCCCGACTTTAGAATGAGAAAGCCTCAGTTCAAGAATTACTACCAGCCTTCTAAGAAACAAAAAGACAATGAGTTGGTCTTCGTAGGAGTCGCAGGGCTGGCGGGAGGCGTAGCTTTGGCGTATCTAATATAATGATCGTCTTTTTGGAAAGCGATAAAAATAACTTTACCACTTATTTAAATCCCCCCATTAAAGCCTATAAGGTTCGGCTCATAAGTTGCTCTTTGTACAATTCTTGGTATAACCTGATTAGGGGCATAGTCACTGAGCATACAGGAGGATCTAACTATCAAGCCGTATTGCTGCCCGATGGACATTATACGCCAATCACACTGGCCAAGGAATTAGCAAAACACGGTTATACTCTCACCACAGGATTGCCGCACGAAATGACCCTCAAACATAATATGTCAAATTATTCAATGACTTTTGGAAAGTCTGACCCATTGGGATCTTTATTATGTGCCTCGGGCAAGACAATTACCAACACAGCCATACCTGTGAAATGGAAAGTCGCATCCTCTTACGAAGTCTATTGCGATTTAGTCCATAGTTACAACAATGGAGAAAAGTCTTCTCTTATGTCTAAGTTCCTGCCCAAAGGTAATCCATTTGACCTGGTAGAATACACTCCCATTTCTTTGAGCTATGACTTGTCTAATTTGGTAGAAAGCATAAACATCACCATTAAGGTGGACGGAAAGACGGTGGATTTTAACGGACGCAAGATCAATCTTGTCCTGGAATTCATATAATGGGCCGCGTAGAGGACAAACTCAAAAGGATTTACTATGGGCCTGAAGGCTATTGGAAAGGAGCGTCGGCCATCAAGAAACTCGCGACCGCGGCCAGGGTATCAGATGAAACGGCTAAGAACTGGTTAAAAAAACAAACCCTCTGGCAGGTTTATCTTCCCGTGCCTAAGTACATTCCCAGGCCCAGCTTCACCGTAAATACCCCCAATGAAGTTCATCAGGCGGATTTGCTTTTCTTACCGCACGACAAGGTGAGAAAGAAGACCTATAGGTACGCTTTGACCGTAGTTGATGTCGCAAGCAGATATAAGGACGCCGAACCCATAACCAGCAAGGATTCTGGGGAAGTCGCAGAAGCCCTAGGTAGGATTTATAAGCGCGTTTTGAAATGGCCTAAGCTGCTGCAAGTGGATGCGGGGACAGAGTTCATGGGCGTGGTTACTAAGACCCTGAAAGACCACGACACTAAGATTAGGAGAGCCGAGGCAGAGTACCACAGGGGTCAGAGCATCGTCGAAAGATTCAATAAGACTCTGGCCGAGCGTCTCTTTGGATACCAGTATTGGAAAGAGCTGGAAGATCCCTCCAAACGCAACAGGGAATGGACTCGGAGGCTCCCCCAGGTCGTCGCGGCTTTGAACAACGAGGCGGCCAGGGCTACGTGAATAAAACCCAGGGACGCTATGAAGAAGAAACACGTGGAACACAAGTCCTACGTCAGAAGTTCAAGGGCGGTCTTCCCCCATGAAAAAAAATTAGGTAATGTCACAGTCCGATATCTCTACGGACCGGGTGAATTAGAAGGAGGATCCAAAAGAGCTACGGATCCTAATTGGTCTTTGGAAACTTACCAGATCCGAAGCGTAATAGCTAAGAAGGGTCAGCCCATCTTGTATTATCTTCACGATGGCCCCACACGTGGGTTCGTCATGGAAGAACTGCTTATCGTGTGATGTCCGAATGCTATCGTATGCACTCCGTCATCACACATCCATCGCTTACCGTCAAATGCAGACAGCGACACCTTCTCCTGCGTGACGTATGTATCTGATGACCATAGCTGCGCAGGCTGTTCATCTTATGCCGCTGTTCCTTGCGTGTTCGTAATACGTTGAGGTAGGACTCGTGCGTAATGTCCTTCTTAACCACGTACTTTTTTACGCCTTTAGCTTTCTTTTCTACGCCGTCTAACTTTAGCACGCTGTACATCTTTGGTTTCAGACCCACGTACTCTACTATGGGTTTTCCTAACATTTCGTCTTTCATCTTCCCAATTACCTTCTTATTCTTCGCAGAGTAAAGGAAGTGCTCCTTCGGGTAACCGCTGGTGTCGTACTCGTCTATGTCGGGGAGGCAGTCTTTGTAAACGTCTTCCGTTTGCACTTCTAGAATTAGGGAGTCGGTGTCTGTGTACAGGAGGCGACAGCGGTCTCCGTACTTTGGCTTAAGCTTATCGTAGTAGAACTCATACATAAGCAGCTTCGATAGATCCAGCACCGTAAAGCCTGTGTAAACGGGCTTGTTTAGTAAGAGGTTTGCCCTTTTCATGTGAATCACGTAGAAGTTCAGCATTTCTACGTATCTAACGAAGCCTGGCTGTGACACGTATGCTTCTGCTTCCTCTTTGGTGCTGACTATTTTTACGCTTACGCGCTTGCGGATGTTCTCCATTGTCTTTCCGAACACGCTGTTGTTCATCAGTTTGAAGAGGTTTTTCTCGAAGTCATTTTTCGCTGCGGTACGCTTTTGCGTGTTAAAGTCAATGTAGGGGCGCATCCAGGGTTCCTGCGTGAATTTTAGGACTCTGTGGATCTTCTCTACGCGCATTCCGTGTCGCACGTAGAACTGCAGGTTGCGGTAATGTACCACATACTTCTTCTTATCCATCAGGTTCATAGTTAGTTTCCTGTACGGTTTGTAACCAGGGCACATTTGCTTTTGCAGCGGACTTAGCTGCTTAAATGGTATCTCTATCGCTTCTGGTGCTAAGGGGAACTCATTGTGTTCGTCGTGCAGGCGCTCTGGGTACTCCAGATCCACTTCTAAAACGTAACCCTTGTCTTCCTCCTTTCCTACCTGCATGTAGAAGTCTATCGGCTTCACTGGATCCCATTCGAAGTCTCTCACAGGTAGGTACTGTGACATTGCCCAACCATAAAGGTTATTCGCATCCAGGTAGTAAATGTATGTGGTTGGTTTCTCTGGGTCGTGCTCTACTAAGGGGTTGTTTGCGCGGGCGTAACGTCGGCTGGGCCCGCATACGCCGCCACGAATACCGTCTTCCATAAACCGATACATGTCGTATTCCGTTAGGAGATCCAACTGCGCATTTGTCTTCTTTAACAAAGCACTCCAGCTGAGCCCAGGAGCCGTGTAGAAATTAGCGGGATCCAATCCGTAATATTCCATAGCCATCTTTCTGAAGCTTTGGAAAACATCTGCAAGCAGCACTACGTCAGACCTTAGGTAGATGTCGTGGTAGTCCCCCATGTTCTCACAGGAGTACTTTTCCCACACGTCTAACGCATGCTGGTACTCCTCATCCTTTATACCGGACTCGTTTAGGGTGCTGTAGAAGCGATCTTTGGGTGGTAGGGACTCTTTGAATCGATCCCAGGAGTCCATGTATTCGTATGGGTACACTCCTTTCCTTTCCGCGCCGTATTGGCTGGAAATGGGAAAGTTGGTGTTATACTTTACGAGGTTTGCTAAGGAGTCCGCCATAAACTGCTGCGAATCTAAGAACTTTAGCTTACCCACAGTTACGGACATGTAGCGCTCTTTGTTGTTGGGTATGCATTTGACGTCGGAGCCGTCTGTTCCTTGTAGTAGCAAATGGGAGTCGTAACCGCGGAGGTTGTGAAAGAACACCGGAATCTCCATGTCTGGATTTACTTTGAAGTTTATATTGCATTTCCAATGAGCCGCTCCTCTGTATTTACCCGTGATGTGGCAGTGATCCCTAACCTTATCCACATAGAAATCCTCAACGAATGCTTTATGACAATGAATGCAGTGCGTGGAGGGCTTTCCCGGCTTCTCACCTTTCTTAGCATACTTCCCGCATTTAAAATGAGCTTCTCCTAGATACTTTCCATCTTCATCCCACGCTTTCTTGGCTCGTCTTCCAAACTGAAGAAGCGTATGTTGGCAAATGTGGCATTTTTTTGCCTTGTTAAAAGCCTCCTGGTTCTCTTTGGTAAATTCCATCTTCTTTGGACGTCTTAATTGTTCTCTAATCTCTTCCTCCTCTTCTCGCAATGCTTCTAGAAACTTATTAGCTGCGTTCTTACCTCGGTAAATCACAGGAGGGTTTGCTTTACCGTCTGATTTGACTACTATGTAACCAAAGGAGCAGATCTCGTGTAATCCTACCTTATTCGTGGCACCACGTTTCTGCTCTTCCTTAGTTATCAACGCTTCGAAGTCTGCATATATCACGTAAGGCACTTGCATCTGCTTTTGATGGTCTGCGTATGAAAGCTCTTTGTTGGTGGGTATCTGGATCCGTTGCGCCACTTCTTCGACTCCGCGGCAGATCTCATCGTGTTTCTTTAGGGTATTTAAGGATGTAAATGACAGCAAGCAGCAGTCGCAGAAGTACTTTTTGCCTTTGTGCTTAGTATGTCTGTAGAATAGTCTGCTAATGTGTTTAACCCATGAGTAGTGTCCGCCGTGGTAGAATAAATGTACGCGCTCTCCTTTACTTTTTGACAGAACTAACGGTACTATCGTCTGCTCTCTGACTCCGTAAACGTTAATTGCTAGATCGTTTATTTCCTCAAATATGGGGATGTCTATCAACTGCATGGGAAATTCCACACCATCCCACTCTAAATCATCTGTGGGATACTTACTTGTCCTACAGGGATCCTTCTCTGCTGGATACAGTGCAGACCTGATTGCCCACATAAAGCATCGATTGTCTTCATTCTTCACGTTTACAATAGCCTTCTTCCTTTCTACCCACGTTGGTAGCGGTACGTAACTCCCCCCTCGTATGGGTACGTACCTGGCTATACTTATCTCTATTCCTTCAACCTCCTCTACTGTCCAACCCGATCCTTCTTTCGTGTAGTTAGACAGCGACTCCATTATTGCTTCTAAGGCTTCGCTGAGTGACCTATCCAGATTCGTGGATTCTAATATCACTAACGACTTTGATCGCAACATTGCTGTCGTCATTACCTCGTCTTTTGACAAACTTACTTCTACCATTATGCTCGCTTTCAGGGCTCCTAATTCTTCTATACCTTTTCGGAGAGTCCTTTTAACCTTCCTTTCTGACTGACGCCAAAACTGTCTAACGTCAATCTCACCGTTACCGGGTATTGACACCGTGCTGAAGTTGCTTTGGGATTCCATCTATATAATAGGAAATATTTTATACCTAATACCAAGCACTTTTTAGGTCGTCGTAGTCGTACTCACAGTCCTGACAATGCCAAAACAATTTAACCTTAGTCTCAAACTTCTTACCACATCCACAATCATAACTGCTCATACACTTCGTCTTCATTTTCAAATGCTTTTTCAAATCCGCTTCTTTCTTAAAAGTTCTCTTACATTCTTCGCACTCCATATATAGACTAACATATTTAAGTGCGCTGTTGCCCTCAACCACACTTGGAGTGGGGGTCGTCCGTAGGTGGATTTTTGATACGGATCTTGCCCGTGTTGAGATTGCGCTGGAACCCCCATTCCCTATACTAGTGACTAACATATTTAAGTGCGCTGTTGCCCTCACGGGTAATCCTGGCGTAAACTAACATATTTCGAGTGCGCTGTTACCCCCACGGGTAATCCTGGGGGTCTCATAGGGAATGAGGGCTACGCAAACACGGGTTAGTGACTTTAAACGGGAAATCCTCGTGTGGTCACTGCGCTAGAACCCCCATTCCCTATACTACTTGCGTGAGATCGATTGGCGTGGCTCATAGTATTTTTACTGCATGGATATAATGTAAGGACTTTGGCAGATGTAAATAAACATACTGGTATGATGATATTTAGCATCAAACGTGATATAAACGAAAACTAGGCGGTAGTCTGATAACTGGTGAACATGCGTGAGATCGATTGGCATGGGTCATAGTATTTTTGCTGCATGGATATAATGTAAGGACTTTGGCAGATGTAAATAAACGTACTGGTATGATGATATTTAGCATCAAACGTGATATAAACGAAAACTAGGCGGTAGTCTGATAACTCAGTGGTGAACATGCGTGAGATCGATTGGCTGGGTCATAGTATTTTTACTGTATTGATATGATGTTGGGACTTTGGCATATGTAAATAAGCATACTAGAGTATGATGATGTTTGCTGATTTGGCGCCGAGAAACGTCATATAAACGAAAACTAGGCGGTTGTCTGATACCAGGTGGACATGCGTAATGCGATTGGTTGGCTCTTAGTATTTTACTGCAGGGAAATGCTGCCAAGATTTTGGCAGATTTAAATAAAACATAATCTTTATTTGGCGCCAAACTTGATGTTAAAACAAGCCAGTCATTGGTCATATACCTAAGAAGCACATGCGTGGATAAGCTGGCTGTGTGGATCTCGTTTTTTTATCGTATTGATATGTTATCACTGAGGCAGCTGTAAGTAAAACGTACTGGCGTATGATGATCTATATGTTCACCAAACTTGATGTAAAAAAACTATACATTGCTTTGATACCTCGTGGACACGCGTGAGACTGGCTTTACTTCACATTTATATGTTGTTAGGATTTTGTCAGATGTAAATAAAATTAAAATTCTGCAACGAACATTGACTTCCGATGATTTATCCTATTGCTGTTTACTATTTACCTTTTCTTGTCCTGACCAATTAGAATGCTGTAACGAAGATCCGTCACAATCAGAACCCCTTTTTCCTCGCTGTTGACTATAACTTGTTTACAAAATCAAGAATTTTCGATCTGCCTGCTTTACTTAGAGGTAAGAAAAGCAAAACAATTTTTTTTTTTTAAATTGAAGGGAGAAGCTTAGATGTGATAAAGTCAAAACAGCGTTTTGCTTGAATGCGTTGAATCTCTAGCTGCAAAAAAGATTTAGGATTACACAAAAAACAGTTCGCTAGACAATTTTTTTTTTTTTTTTTTTTTTTTTTTTTTTTTCCAGCCATGAAAATTAAATGTTATAAAAACTGCGTCGTCCCTACCATGACAAGTTGCATGTTAACACAACGGCTAAGCGCCATCCGTTTTAGGATTTACTATCATCTTGACAAAAAAGTGATGAGGTCACTCATTTAGACTAGTCATAGTGTTTCTTCAGTTTTCCTGAAATTTTAGGAAAAATATAAACAAAACTGATTCCTCTCTAAGACTCATCTTATAAATAAACCAAATTTTTAAAAAATTTTACGTCGCGGTGATCGTAGGCTTTGTTTCTGGAATCCCCTTCACATCTAGTAGATCTAGAGTCGCTAATATATGATATAATATTATGTACAGCATATTCTAAAATTAAATCTATAATAACGAAATAATTAAGTAACAACATAATAAATAATTTATAATAAAATTAATACTTATTCCCTATTAAAAATTTTCTTAAAAAGGCCACGTTTAAAAGTATTTATATTCTTACTACTTTGAGGATCTTTTCCCAATTTATTCCATTCGCTGACACCCCGATACACCGATAATAAAACGCTAAATTGTTTATGCATAATGAAAACACAACAGAAATCACGACCGTGAAGAGTGTTGTAAATCAGATAAACTTTAACTTGAATTTTCTTGGGCAGATTCACTTCAATTTTGAAAATTGCGGCCCTCGGGATGTATATGGCTTATTGCCTTCGTTCTCGGTAATTAAGTAATATATACAGTATGAGCGGCCGTGTTGTATCCGATATACAAACTCGAGGCGTAATTATTAATGAGTTTGATAACTCTTACTTATAAACAACAGCATCTTGTCTTTTGTAGAAAGCCGCCAGAGGTCAGAAAACGAGCAAATTTGACCTACGTTTGAAGACCTACTGCGTGACACATAATCATTTATCCAAAGATTTCTTCCTATCATTAGAAAGACCATCATTTAAACCATCGACCAGTGATGTTTCAAGCCATTTCATACTTTAAGCGACTCTAAATACATGTCTAGGAAATAAAATTATTTCGTTGTGTTAACATGTTGTACACAATGGATTATTCTTATAGAATTTCGAGTGTTTGAACCTCTGGTGTGGGTTATTTTTCCTCCAGCGGCGACGAAAGTTGACTCACGATTCACTGTTGCAATGGCATTTTCGGCCTTGTTTGGAAAATTTCATTATTTTCCATTATAAAGCGTCATTTGATCAAACCAATACAGTGATTCTTAGGATACAATACCCTATCTGACTTCGATTTTTCAAGTTTCAAGGTTTGCCCAGGATTTTAAATTTTGCTCGTTTGTTACAGACAGTCACTCTTAAATCTGTCTAAAGACACCAAACACTGAGTTAGAATGACATCGGAACATCGCCTTATCTGAACAAACCAACCCCGTGGGGGGGTTACACCCCTATATTCGCTATAAGGGTATTTGTCGCCAAACAGGGTATGGTTTTTAGCGATTCTACTCTGGAACAGGGTATATAAAATCGCCCTCGCTCTGGGACAGACTATCTATTTTCGCAATACCGGAACAGGATATGATTTTCAGCGATCTTGCTCTGGAACAGGGTATGAATTTCAGCGATTTTACTCTGGAACAGGGTCAGGGTTCAGTGGGCTCAGCGGCACATCCCTACCCTAAACGGGCAAGAGTACCCTCCCCCCGGAAACCAATGCAGGCTTCGACTCCAAACGATCCTCGCAAAATCAATAAAGTACCCTAATACGTTGCATTTGTGCTTAGTTTCTGAGCAATATAAAACCTCTGAGAAAGAGCCGAGATTGGATGAACAAGTCATTGATGAAGCTTACGATCCAATATGTCGAAAGCTGATCTTATTTTCCATGGAGCGAATATCATCACCATGGATGACAATCTACCCTCGGCTGAAGCTGTAGCCATTAAAGAAGGCAAAATCGTCTTGGTGGGAACCAAAACTGAAGCTTTCAAGTTGGCAGGTCCAGGGACACAATACGTGGAGCTTCAAGGAAAGGAAACACTTCTTCCCGGCTTCATCGAACCCCATCAGCACGCCATCCAAATGATCTTGAATCGCTGTATGTACGTCAACTGTGGTGCATACAAACATGAAACGTACGACGAGATCAAGGAACTCATCGAAACAACAGTGGCTGCAACTGACCCAGCAAGTGGCGAGTGGTGCTTGTTTCTTGGCTGGGATCCAGAAATGATTCCGACATTACCTAAGCTGCATTTTGACGTAGTGGATTCTTTTTCAACTGAAATCCCTATAATTATCATTGGGCAGAGTTTTCACGTCGCTTGGTCGAATCGCAAAGCATTTCAGGTCGCAGAGATTCCCGAAAATATTGAAGATCCAGATGGAGGAGTCTTCGTGAGGGATGAAGACGGCAAGTTAACGGGACAAATGCTGGAATCACCGGCGATGGTAAAGGTTATGGCTCGTGCTCCTCAGCCAACAAGCCAGGAGATATCAAAAGCTCTCGAAGAACAGTGGGACGAATACGCCAGATGTGGATTCACTACAGTCACTGACCTAGCTTACATGCCAACTGACACTGATGTATTTGTCCAAGAGAAGTCAACGAAGCCCGACTGCCCCATACGTTTAGCTCTGTATAAACTGGTTGATGGTCCAGAAGATCAAGTTTTAAGAGAAACAGCGTCAGGCTGTAGTGTGCCACCGCCACGACCAAAGAAAAAAGTCGAACAAAAAGTCAAAGAAAACGACAAACTCTGGATTGCTGGAATCAAGATCATCGCAGACGGGTCCCCTCATTGTGGCACAGCAGCAGTTCGCGAAGCGTTTCTTGATACCGAATTAACAAGACTCCTTGGGTTTCCCCCACCTCCATGCTTTGGAATGCTGAACTATGATGATGCTTCTTTGTTGGAGACCGTCAAGTACTGGCACGGGCAGGGATATCAAATTGCTATACATACTCATGGGGAGAGAGCAATCGAGCAAGTTTTGAGAACGTATGAACAGGTAAGACCGTCAAAATATCATTCTGTCAGTAATTTTCACAGGGAAACTTAAAGGTTATACAAGATCAGAATATATACCCAAATTTCGAGCGGTTCTCTTTCCTCAGTAGCCTTAGGGCTCTTTCCATTTAGTCAGAACTGGCCGGTCAATCTGGTCCATTCATAAAGAGAATTGTGTAATTGATCAAGACTGTTTTTCTGTTCCTAATTTTTATCCAGTATTCTAACCAACTATATTCTAACCAATAATGGTGCACGGCATAATGATCTCTGTCTATTTTTGCGCAATCGCTTTCATACCTTTCAGCCGCGATTAGCCGCGATCTTGGGCCAGATAGACCGGCCAGTTCTGACTAAATGGAAAGAGCCCTAAGGCTGAGCAAAGAGAACTTCATACCTTTCATACCTTTCAGCCGCGATCTTGGAATTGTTTTACGATAACCGCTGGTAAATAAAAAGTTTTGCCTAAATTTGAGTCCCAAAAGGGTTTTTAAACCACAACATTTTCTCAGCGCTTTCGGGTAAGCAAAGATCGCACAATATCTTTGTTATGATCTTGAATATCAATGATCAATTTTACATCAATAATATTATTTATAATAATGGGAATCCATATAAGGCGTTGAAGAGGTCAAACGCATCTGATCGTCGTCACCGCATGGAGCATCTTGGACTCTGTTGTGAAGGCCACATGATCCGGGCAGCAAAATTGAAAATTGCTTTATCCTTCTTTGTGCAACATCTGTACTTCTATGCAAAGGCATATTCAGAATCCATTTTTGGACCAGAGCGTACACGTCGTTGGGCCCCATTGAGTTTGGCCACAAAGCACAAGCTAACCTGGACCATCCATCAGGATCATCCTGCATATCCCCTGCCTCCTGAGCCTTTTGCCAACATGATGACAGCAGTTACACGAACAAGAAAAGGAGAACCCAACATTGTCTATGGAAAGGAGTACCGCGTGCCTATACAAGAAGCACTGAAAGCATACACCATCAATGCAGCCTGGCAGATCCACAAGGAGAAGGAGCTTGGTAGTTTGACAGTGGGGAAGAAAGCAGATCTTGTGATTCTGAGTAAGAACCCATTACAAGTGGATCCATTCAAGTTGGTAGACATCAAGGTTATTGACACCTATTTGGATGGGAAGTGCAATAATTTGAAACATAGGAAATAACTTGTTGATAATAGACACAGTAACAGTTGTAATAGTAGGAACAATGGTGATTATAATAACTTGGTTAACATACGTTCACTAAATGAAATCACATTTCTTGATGATCGTGATACTCACTCTTTTCAAGAACGGCAATGTATTTGAAAAAAGTTAAAACAGGCACCGATCCAATTTTCAATTTTGATGCACATTTAACAAAGTCAATGTA
This sequence comes from Actinia tenebrosa, assembly GCF_029948245.1. NCBI lineage: Eukaryota > Metazoa > Cnidaria > Anthozoa > Actiniaria > Actiniidae > Actinia > Actinia tenebrosa. The sequence goes on from NW_028292584.1 coordinate 6,094,326, forward strand.
TTTGAAAAAAGTTAAAACAGGCACCTATCCAATTTTCAATTTTGATGCACATTCGTAAAATAATTTTTTACAATAACTTACAAATTTCTCGCGCACTGATTGGTCATTTTTTTATCATCAACAAAGATTAATAAACCCGACGTCAACGAGCGCGCGTTCTTTCCGTTGGTTGTTTTGATCGCTAAAAATGAGAAACGCCTACTTTGACAATGTGGTGACGCAATTTATCGTCAATAAGAGGACAGCACTTAAAAAAATTTGTTAATTATGGCTATTTTAATAAAGTGATACACCATAAAACCTAAAAGATGAGACCAAAAACGATTACAAAAATCGGAGACATCTATCAATGAATAAAGCTATCCTAATTGTTCGTTGACGTATGAACATTTTTATAAGTACAGTGGCTTTGGCCTCGGCAAACATTCTCCTGAGGTCTGGGTCTTTTTTATTCAAACATAAATCTTTTATTCTACAACGATTGTTTCATTCATTCATGTCAATAAAAATGTATTTACAACTTTACTCTTTCTATATATCATTTCTTTGTGGATTATATTACAATGTACTTTTGGTAAAAAATGAAAATCTAATAATAATAATAAAATATTAATAATAGGTTTAGTACACTCTATCAAAATTGTGTGTTCTGGGAAGTATGGTTGGGGATGTATGTAGCCTCTAGCCCTTCCAACCCGCTTCGCTCACCATTAGGAAATTATCCCACATGCCCGACATTTCTTTGCTCCGTATGGCACTAACACTGGCTTTCTGTATCTGTTTCACTGCTAGTTGCTTTGATATACACAATTCATAGTAGATCTCTTCCTTATTGTCTTCCAACGTTGAAATGTTAGTACCCTCATTTTGTTTCGTGTGGCAACAGATCTTTGTGAAGATAATTTTGACCCTCGGATCAAGGGTCATTCCCTTGAGTATTATTTCCTTTTTTTCGATAATGCTTGACAGATGCTGGACTTTCGGTTAGTACTTATTCCACGGAGGATCGAAGTGGCTGGAAAAGTACGCCAAACTAAGGTTTTACGGTCTATATAGAACTTCTCTTGTGTAGTTTTAGCTTTGACATTTTTTTAAGTCTGGAAAAAAGGTGATCAATGTTAAAGAGGCCAACAAATGTCATACCCACTTGCGTGCAGCCCGACTTTAATAGACTGTGGGTAAGCAAAGCTATAATTTTCAGTATATAGAAATATAAAAACACAGAGATAATATTTTTGAAATAAAATTGTTAGATGATGCTGAGCATAATATCTTGAATGGGTATCTCTAGCAATGTTGAACGGTACTAAAGTTTTCCAACGTAGCCTTGCTTTCAAGCACTTTAGGATGAGGTTACGTGGATTTAAACGGTTTTTTTAAAAATTTTAATTGGAATAAACAAGGCTCCGTGTACTCAAGGTCCATTATCAAGGCTGACGTCTTAGTCTATGTCATCGGCCCGCGACTATGAACCTCAGCTATACTAATTTCAAACTTGTATAGTCTATCAATGAAAAAGGGTGTCCATGATGTGCATGCGCCGCTATGAGTAATATCTGGCCTAGTATCCTGGTATATAGGAATTAAGGATAGTGTAGAAGTAGTGCTTTCGCCCCTGGGAACTCGAGTTCGTTTGCTCGACACGACATCACATGTGAGTAGAGTATGTTAGGTCTCTCCCTTGATTCGAGAGTTTTTTCACCAGATTCAACGGTTTTCCTCCCCAATTCCAATTCATTCGATCTGTGAGTTACCTGTGAATTTTCATGATTTTGATCAGCCAAGAACAAGAGTTTTTCAGGTTATGGGTGAGCCAGTCTTACCTTACGCATCTTACAAATATAGCTAAACTGGAAGTCGCAGGGAAAGTCATTCCACTTTCCGTTGGGCTTCAATAAAGCGCAGTGTTCGTTCCAATATCTCTGACCGTTGTTTGGTTCTCCTCTTGCCCAGTTGGTATAAGTCAGTGGAGTGCTATCAAAATTAAATGTAAACGAGACGTTACTTAGACGTCAAATGTCTTATTTTTCCAAAGCAGCATTTAAACAATACTGAAACGATGCAGGCCCATCGTTTCCTGACCAAGGAATAATTTGGCCGTTAATTTCTTTCTTTGCTTTTGGTTGATTTAATGAAAAGAGACTAGAGCAGTTTTCGCATGACCGTGAAAAGCTCAGTGCCGTAAGCGGTACGTGCCGTGACCGTGATGCTTTCTAGAATTTTAATTGGCTGATTTTTTTCATGCGCAATATGATTGGTCTTGCATTGCCTTGACGAGACCGTGTCCGCGCTGTGTTTGAGCCGTGTTCCGGGTATTTGATTGGATGGAAAGTAAATTCTCGTGCAATGTGATTGGTCTGGCATATGTCTTGCTGTGCACGACCGTGTCCGCGCCGTGAGCTTTTTATAGTCATACGAAAACTGCTCTATGATGGCGGCTTTGAAAACCAGCAATACTAGCTATATCGTGAAAATAATATTCCCGGGATCAGTGTTGTATGTGAGTAGAGTTCCTAGTTGGTTCTCTCCTGTGCCTCGAGGGTTTTTCTCCGGATTCTCCGATTTTCCTCCTTCCACACACACACAAAAATAAAACTCCTTAATTCCTATTCGATAATGGAACGGGGCCACAGGTTTGTTTGCCACTGGCTATTGAGTGTTAAACAAGGACGATTTTTTAAAAATGTGTAAAGATCTTTCTTTTGCCCTATTGATACTTTACGTCCATAGTTGCGGCGGCCATCTTGGATCGCAAGGCATTATGGGTATTAACGGGGGAAAACAAAACAAAGATGCTGAAATGACGACTCCACGATATTTGAGAAATGTCCTCAATTGTGGAACTGTTCTCTTATTTTAATTCATCTCCTGTCAGATTGTTTTGTTGTTGTGAATCATAAATGTCAACTCTACGCCATTATTTGCCCCCTGGATGACCCAGGATGCTTTGTGATTCAAGATGGCCGCCGCATCGTTGAAATAGTCAACTAACGTACCCATTTTCCCAGGTCCAGTTCCCTTCTTGTCTGAAGTCACTTAAACCAATCCACACGTAGTTTTTCTTTTGGACTTGATATCGGACAAATTCTTGTTCTTCGCTGCTTGTAATTGTCAGTAACTCGGCTCCGTTTTGTCTACATTTCACGTAAGCTTTCAACCACGAATGATAGTGTTTTTTGAGTTTATAGCAATATAGGTTGTCGTTGATGTTATAGGACGCCCATCCACGAGGACAATCATCTGTCAAAACGTAAAGGCAGCTATTACATTGAAACTTAGATAAAACCGATGAAACTACAGAACTAACGTCCACAACCTCTCCCCAACGCTAGCTTATAGAATAGCAGAAATAGGCCGTTTGCGTGATGGCACCATCTTTTTTTACCACTACCAGAATGCTTTGAAAAAAAAATCGTTTTTGGATTCAAATTTAGATTACTTGCTTGAGAGTAATCAAAAGAGAGTGTGCAAAGGATCATGGTCGTGATAATATGTGACGCTACAATGCAACAGTCATTCTCAATAGCACGGGCGATATCGTCTTTACGACGAAATACTGATACTTTGGTAGACGTCAATCAAGGCGTTTCCATAACATGTCATCGGTACGTGCCCTTGAAAACTTGTACAATGAGTATCATGGAACACATTGATTGACGTCCACTCAAGCCCCATTTTGTGGTGACAGCAAATTATCTTATTACACGAATCTTGTTGGCAAGGACTGTAAGTCAATAATAATCCCGTTCACAGTTTTTCTGAAAGGTAGCCTTTGCATCCAAGGAAACGAACAGTGAATTTGCAATGATAGAGACCTTTTTTAACACCATGGACAATTATTCACACGTCTCTATCATTGCAAGCTCACCGTTTATCTCACTTCGATGCAAAGGCACGGCTACTTTTCTAGATGGCGCAGGGAATTGTGAAGGGGACTATCACATAATGCCATTAACTTAAAAGGATTCCTCACTTACAATCACTGTATTTATACGTAACTTCGCCGGTGTTTGCTCTAATCATACTTTTCCTGGCTTTAAGATCACGTCGGGCTGGATTAAACGCGCGGTATCTATAATAACTGGTCCATCGCAAACTGAAGCCTGTCCTTTGAATAGAGCCATCGGAACGGAATCGAATGGTAAAGGAATTCGAAGAGGTTGTCTTCGTAACTGAAATAAAAATTAAATTTAAAGATCAGTTAAATATGATCACTGATCAGTCACTGATCATGACCTCTTTTGATCAGTAAAGAAAAAGAGAAGAGAATAGGGAAGGCAAATACAAATGAAAGCGAAAAGGAGCGGGAAGTCAACAATTGATTTTTAGTTACCTTGTCGTCTTTGTCCGCAGTATCTACCCAAGGACGGTGACGATCTGGTATCCCCGTCTTTCAAACTTACAAAGTCACGGCCACAGTGCCCAGTGCTATCAATATTCATATATTCGAAATAGAATTTAATAACTCGTCCAGTAGACGCCGTAACGACCCATTCGCAGTCTAGATTTGGACGATAGTGGGATGGAAATCCTGGACTGGTCAAACGACCATAGTTACTTTCTATACGACCACCACAACTATCCTTAGGCGTTAACCCACTATCGTACATTCTATTAAGTACTGCAAGAAGAAAGGAACACTGGTATTAGGGACTTTAAGATTTGCAAAATCTGCGATCGACGGCGACGTGAACCGGAACTGTCAATTACTTCACTTTGGGGTTTCGAGTCTTTAAAATCTGTCTTCTTTGTGGATGAGTTGACTTTACTGACAATGTCTTGAATGAAATCTCCAATGAACAGAACCCCAAAGAGAAATTATTTATACTTCCGGTTGACGTCGCCGTCGTAGATTTTGCAAATCTTAAAGTCCCTAATGTTATTGCTAATGAGGGTACCAAGAGGGTAGCGCGAAGGACCTATAAAGAAAACCTTAAGGACCTACGAGAGCCTTGTAAGAGATCCATAAGAGGCCCACAAAACACGTACCTTTAAGGGAACCATAAGGGTTCCATAATAAAACCTTTTAGGATCTACAGGAGCTCTGTAAGAGACCCATAGCGGTATGCGTCTTTAAAAGAAACACAAGGGGAGCCATAAGGGACTAAAAACGACCCCATGGGAGAACCATAAGAAATAAGGCACCCGCACGGGGAATAATGAAGAGAACGATAGGAACCCGAAGGGGCCTTCAAGGGACCCACCAGGGAAGAAATTCAAACTGGTCGACAAGGGACCCAAAAAATACGTTTCTTTGTGATACTTTGCAGACATGTTTCAAAGTGACATTCTGGCTTCCATAAAGCAAGAGCATAATGCACCTTATTTTTGTAATGGAAACCGCCTGAGCAAGATTATTTACCATGTATATTTCCTGCCGACGTTGATCCATCAGTCTCAGTATTGACAGCACTCCATGTCGCGTCAAACCCTCGATAAGTGTGTCTGCCATTGGAATGGAATCGCACCCACATGTCGGTACCTGTTGACCACGTAATCTCAGGTGTAACTGCTCCACAGTATTTTCCGAGAGCAAGAGAATCTTGCTTTCCGTCACGCACTTCAACATAATCATTAAGACAGGATTCTGTCGAAGTGAATCGAAATTATCAAGGAATTGAAACAAAGAAAATAAGCATCAAAGAGAAGAATGGTAGCTAGCTTCCCCTTATGAGAATTTAGAGATATCTTATGGCGCAAAAGTGAGCACACTTCCACTACCGCTACTTGATTCGAGCCCAACAACCTTGCCTTTTGGATCTGTATATATCCTACATAGTTGTCACCGCGCGCTTATCATAGCTTTCGCAAGTCTAAACTACATGTACACATGTGTGCATGCAGTACAATGCGTGAATATCTCAAATGACTTTCAAACTAATAGAGCACATGCAGTAAAACCATGAAATAAAAACAAAGTTGATATTGACAAATAGTAGCTATTTAGTAACTAATAGTTGCTATCACTCAACCAGAAAATTCATCATACAAAGACAAATACACAAGAGACCATTTCAGTATGTACTATTTGCCAGTATCAAATTTGTTTTCCTTTCATGGTTTTACTGCATGTGCTCTACTTCACCATTGCATTGAATATTGTATACAGTCCTTTGACTAAACGTTGTCGTTTGATCGGCTTCATCCCTAACGCGCATAGACCGAAAAGGATCATGGGGATAATTAATTCACAGTTACTAGCTGCCGCATATGTTATCTAACACGTCTTGAGCTCCCTTTTTTCGATCCCATTCAATTTGCTAAAACCATGCCTCGAGCATACGGCGAAGATTTAACGCTGACGAGCAGTTTGGATGTCGCAAGTTCTGGGTAATCTACCCGTTATCCTTTTCGGTCTAGGCGCGTAGGGATGATCCGATCAACGACAACGTTTAGTCAAAGGATTGTATTCTCTTCTTTTCAGACTACAAAGCGCAATATTTAAAAAAAAATATTTTTCGATCTTGCAAGATTGACTTGCCTCCATTTTCCATGTGAAAGTAAGAGAATACAAGTTTGACTTGGAGGTTTTCTGGTGCTTTGATGATCCAAGTGCACTCGATGTTATTAGGATAATTGTTTGGATAACCTGGAGATATGATACGACCACTTCTCCCGGTCACAGTACCGCCACACTCTAAAAACAATATATATAATTAGTATTATTTTAGACTTAGCGACCAGTGATTCTGAGACGATAATCACTGCTCAAGCGGGGATTATGAGGTTTTCCAGAGTTTGTCAGACTAGCGGCTCGGTAATTCACCGATAATCACTTCGCCTTGGCGAATAATTGTTAAATAGGAAGAACAAATCCTCAGGGTTCCTTTTAATATCAGAGGCAATTAGCCACTTACTGGACTACACCAATGTTTTTATCTATGTTTAAATAAAGGTGTCTAACTATCTATCTTTAATATGGCGGGGATAGAATGACTTTCAAACGTCAAGGCAAGTCACAGAATTGTCAGAATAAAAGGTCCTCGATATTACAAGGCATTGGACTAAATTTACCTATTCTGCATTGCAAGGTATTGCATCGCTGCGTTTCTGTGGTTCGTCCTGCACATCTCCCAACACAAGTACGCCTGCGCACTTGGGTACCACCGCCGCAAGAAACACTGCAGGCACCCCATGCTGACCAGTCTCGCCATCCCACTATAAAACAAACAATCAAAAAAAAAAAAAAAAAAAAAAAAATTAGAAATGACATTGGTAAACAAATAAAGGTTAAAATACTTACCAACTCTACAAGGAGTCGTGTTACATATTCTGGTTTCATATGTTCTTCCAATACAGTTTTTGCCACCATTCGTGGGTCTCGGGTTTGTACAAGTGCGCGTGCGCTGCTGAAAACCACCTCCGCATGATTTACTGCAGGCTCTCCATGTCGACCATAACGACCATTTGCCATCTGAAAACAGCGACCAAAAATGGTTTTCAAGATATGAAATGGGTAAAAATCCTTTATTCTAAAAATCTTACCAGTTTTACAAGGGTTGGTGTTGCATTGTCTGGTTTGATAGCTTAGTCCGTAACAATTTCGCCCGCCGTTAGCAGGTCTTGGATTTGTACAACTACGCATGCGCTGCTGGATTCCACCGCCACATATTTTACTGCAGGTTTTCCATTGGGACCATAAGGACCATCTACCATCTGAAAAAAAAAAGATAAATTATCATGGTTACTATAATTAGTTCACTGACATTTTACCGACATTCGGTTTGCTCAGTTCGGGCTGTCGTGCGGGAAGTCGTGGGTTCAAGCCTCGGCCGGACCAACACTCCGGGTCTTAAAATCACTGAGGGGAAAGTGCTGCTGTTTAGAATTTGAAGTGGCTCGAATGACTAATTAACGTAGCGGTGCCGTCTCTCTACCCTTCATCATTACTAACCAATATTGGATAAACGTAATAGAATCACTAGTACTGAGGACGTAAAGAAACCCTGGCAGTGACCAGTGTCTCTGTGTCTACACCTCATACTAACCACCTCTCATAATTGAAAGGGCCTGATTAAGGGCAGTGTATTGCCCGATTTCCATGTCGCTACTGTTGTCTCGATCAGCGCGTAGCAATGCAAACAGTTGTAAGTTACTACGAAAGGTAATGATTCTCACCGACTTTACAAGGCCGAGTGTTGCACGATCTCTTTTCGAGTGTCTTTCCAATACAGTTCCTACCACCATTAGCTGGTCTGGGGTTTGTGCAACTGCGCTTGCGCAACTGGAATCCACCACCGCACTTTGTACTGCAGGCTCTCCATGATGACCATAACCTCCATCCACCATCTTTGGAGAAAAATGAAGGTTTAACATTTGTTATGACTATTTTAGAATTGCGGAATACCTATATATTTATTATTATTTTAGAAATACTTGAGAGCATGGGGTTCAACCATATGTTGGAGAAACATATTACGAAGTGCAGCAAATCAGTTTCAGAAAAGAAACCGGCAAAAGGAAAACACTTCGAATCTTATTGGAGAATCATGAAGCACCCTCGGATCGGAGGTCGGATCAAAGTCATGGCCCTAACTAACTCAAAGATCGAAACTTGAAACAATCTCTGGGCTGATGTAAGCCAGGGCATGACTAACTTGAAACAACCTCTGGGCAGATCTAAGTCAGGGCACGGATAACTCACATACCGAACCCTGAAACAACCTCTGGGCAGATCTAAGTCAGGGCACAGCTAAATCACAGATCGAAACTTGAAACAACCTCTGGACAGACCTAAGTCAGGGCATGGTTAAATCACAGATCGAAACTTGAAACAACCTCTGGGCAGATCTAAGTCAGGGCATGGCTAAATCACAGATCGAAACTTGAAACAACCTCTGGGCAGATCTAAGTCAGGGCATGACTAACCCAAAGATCGAAACCTGAAGCAACCTCTGGGCTGTTCCAAGGCAAGGTAAGACTAATACAGATTAAATTGGAGTTCGAATTGTTAGGTTTCGGCGGATGTAGGAAAACCGGAGAACATTTGAACAAAGGTCGGAAGAAACCTAAAAACTATACTCAGTGATATAGAGTCTAGCGATTGAACTCGATACCCCAGAGGTAAGAAGCGATTGTACTACCTGTACGCTACCCTTGATTGCCAAAATGCTCAATATACGTTATAGGCTCAAATGAAAATAGCCTTGAACCTTAACAGCTATAGACCCCTTGCATTGATTTCTTAGTGGAAATGTTCTGCATGGGGGACAAAATAATAGGCCGTCTTTTATTTAAAAATCAATTGTTTTGTCAATCTCCCAGAACAATGCCTCTCGGGACTCAATGCAAAGGATCTATTTTAAAAATGAACGTATGCAATAAACATAGAGATAACAATAACTTAAACATGAAATGATAAAGGCAAGCAATCCATCATTACCAATTCTACAGGATTGAGTGTTACATATTCTTGTTTCCAACCGTGATCCTCGACACCAGCGTCCACCATAAGCGGGCCTTGGATTGGTACAACTACGCACACGCTGTTGCGTTCCACTCCCACAAGACTTACTGCAGGCTTTCCATTTCGACCACAATGACCACTTGCCATCTGTAAAAAAAAGAAATGGCTACTTATAAATCATTTCGGACTCTCATACCCAAGATAGATATACAAGGGAGCCATGGTTATGTGGGCTTCACATTTTGGTCCCCAAAAACCATGATGAGAAGTCAAGGAAACCATGGTTATATGGCTTCATCGTACATACGACATAAAGTGATTAAAACAAGCAATCCATCATTACCAATTCTACAGGATTGAGTGTTACATATTCTTGTTTCCAACCGTGATCCTCGACACCAGCGTCCGCCATAAGCGGGCCTTGGATTGGTACAACTACGCACACGCTGTTGCGTTCCACTCCCGCAAGGCTTACTGCAGGCTTTCCATTGGGACCACAATGACCACTTGCCATCTGTAAAAAAAAAAGAAAAAAAAGAAATGGCTACTTATAAATCATTTCGGACCCTCGTACCCAAGATAGAGATACAAGGGAGCCATGGTTATATGGCTTCATCGTACATACGACATAAAGTGATTAAAACAAGCAATCCATCATTACCAATTCTACAGGATTGAGTGTTACATATTCTTGTTTCCAACCGTGATCCTCGACACCTGCGTCCGCCGTTAGCGGGTCTTGGATTGGTACAACTACGCACACGCTGTTGCGTTCCACTCCCACAAGACTTACTGCAGGCTTTCCATTGCGACCACAATGACCACCTGCCATCTGTTAAAATAAGAAAGAGCTACTTATAAATCATTTCGGACTCTCATACCCAAGATAGATATACAAGGGAGCCATGGTTATGTGGCTTCACATTTTGGTCCCCAAAAACCATGATGAGGAGTCAAGGGATCCATGGTTATATGGCTTCATCGTATATACGACATGAAGTGATTAAAACAAGCAATCCATCATTACCAATTCTACAGGATTGAGTGTTACATAATCTTGTTTCGAACTGTGATCCTCGACACCAGCGTCCGCCATAAGCGGGTCGTGGATTGGTACAACTACGCACACGCTGTTGCGTTCCACTCCCGCAAGGCTTACTGCAGGCTTTCCATTTCGACCACAATGACCACTTGCCATCTGTTAAAATGAAAAAGGACTACTTATTTAAAATAAAACATCAGATCGAAAACCATTGACTTGCTATCTCACTTTCTTAAGAGGATTATTAATATTGAAAAATGACACGGAAAACAATTCTGCGCATGGTCTTAAGTCTGTATGCAAATTAATCCAAAACGCCTTCGTGCTATCGTAAAATATGCAGATAGTGGATATGTGCCTGACAAATGCCCTATACAAAGTACCAAAACTTAAAGTCATTTCTGAAATTTTTCTACTTTCATATTTTCTTTGTTAATACATCATCGTGGTGTCACAAGAGCTCAATAATTTTCGTCGAGCATGCGCAGTAAGAAATAAGGCTCTGTGTACGAGATTATGAATTATCGAAAAGCAAGACAAGCGCATGTATCTCACATGAAGTACAAGCGTATTGTTTCTTGCCTATTTTAACTTTACAGGGTTTTGCGCTACACTGTTCTTACCAACTCTACAAGGTCTCGTGTTACATTTTTTGGTTTGGTATCTGACTCCATGACAGTTCCTACCGCCATTTTCAGGTCTTGGGTTCGTACAACTGCGCGTGCGTTGTGTGATGCCACCGCCGCACCACTTACTGCAGGCTCTCCATTGAGACCAAAAAGACCAGTTACCATCTATGGGTACTGCAGACGAGAAAACCCAATGAGAATTTAAGCACTTTGAACATTAGTAGACCTATAGTATCTTTGAGGCTTTCGCGTTCAGACATGATTTAGTTAATTAATTAAATGTAAGATTACGGATAAAACGCGTAGAATATTTTCATTCTGATTAAGGTTATCACTAGTTATAGCTGAAACATCATGGTTTTTTCAATTTTCTACGCGTTTCATCTGTAATCTTACATTCAATTAATTAGTAGACCTAATTCGTCTCGGTGTTTATCCACGAGTTTATCAGTTGTCAAGTGTTATCCTCTAAGGACCCCTTGAATGTGACGTCAAAGAAGCTCAAAAAGAATTTCAATCTTCAGAGAATTGGAAGCCTGTTGTTATATCCTCCAAATTGCTGCAAGGGGTCTATATCAAAGTTGGTAATTCGTATCACTTCTACTTACGTTTAGGGCAAGCACCGGTATTGCATCTACGTTCCTGGAAATTATTCCCCGTACACCTCCTACCGCCATGTTGTGGAACCGGGTTTGTACATGTTCTTATTCGTTGTTGAACTCCTCCAGCACATGTTTTGGTACAGGGTTTCCATGGTGACCATACAGCCCAGTTACCGTCGACTGGAGCTGTAGAAAAAGATTCCCCTTTATTTCATCTTTATTAAGCCTTTTACGGCTTATTGTCATTCTCAAGAAAACATTTTTTCATGCACAGGCGTTAAACAAAGAAATGATACTCTAGGGAATATCATATGGTATGTAACAGGAAAGCTTTTCTCGCCCAAGCTAAAATGGTCTACTTTCCAGTGGGTAAGTAGATATCTAGCCAAACGCTAACCAAAGAATTTATACGATCTTGGTGTAATGTTTTCCCATTTCACCACGTGTCATGCCTTTGAGTATCATTTCTTTGTTTAACAGTTGCGCACGAAAAGATACATGAATATGGATACAACTCAAACAAAGAATCTTATTCTCAAGAGAATTACACGCGGTCTGAAATGGGTAAACATTGCATAAAGACGAGTTAGGTCTATTCTGTGATTACCAACGACTATTATCTCCTAAAAGTACTCTGTCTTGGTAAAGGAAGTAACCCTTATTTTTTCTATAGTCACTTTAAAGCTCGGCAGTTTCAACAAATGCAAGTTTCAAGAGTAGATACTTACGTAAAGGACAAGGCTGAGTTTGACATCCCTGTTCTTCGTAGGCTTTACCAAGGCATCGCTTTCCGCCATACCGAGGTATCGGTTTGCTACAAGTGCGCATGCGACTTTGTATACCACCGCCACAACTTTTACTGCAGGCTTTCCAAGTCGTCCATGTTGCCCAATTACCATCTAAAAAACGTCATGTGACAGAGAACCCACATTATTCAAGTGCAAAATGGTTATATGAACCTATTTCAAAAAACGTTGTCGGTTGGAGATCTGAAATCTGAGACCAACTAGCACACTGCAAAATGTATTTTATTCACAGCTGAACAATGTAGTTCTTTTTTAAATTGGAATAGAATGTGTGCAACCATATAACTCAAACTCCCTTAAGATATGAATAACAATGAAACAACCGCCATATGGATTGATCTAGCAAGAGAAGCTAATGAGGAATGCTTTGTTATTCTTAACCAAGATGGCGGCCATGACTTAACATGCACATGCTCTATACGAAGCATGGCCTTTCGAGTTAGAAATGTGATTTTTTTTTTTTTTTGTATCTTAGCCAAAAAGCATAAAAGTACAAAAATTCCGTTTAGGCTCAGATCACCCTAATTTCAGATATCAGCCAACCGACAACGTTTTTTGAAATAGGTATATTATATACATTCAATGTCTGGGCTACTTGTTTAGGACGGGAATTCTTATATCCCTAGCCTATACACGTGGTTTGAGAAGCGAAAACATTACGCACAACTAAAGAGTTCGATTCTAGACATATTACATCTAAACAAAGCCAAGGCAGACGGCTTATTAGCCTGCGCTGCATCCGGAATTTTCTGTCGTAAAGTCCTTTACGAGTAAACGTTCGGAGGCACGCAGGCTAACGGCTTATATATTGGTTACAAATTTAATTCCAACAATATTTTGATACAATAAAAAAATAATAATAATAATATTAATAATAACATATAAAAAATCTTGCCATCGCTAATCATCACTGCAAAGTTCAGCAGGGGCGCAACTCAACGGGGTCGAACTGAAAGCAAGTGAATATTTTAAAAGTGCTGTACCTATAGGACAGGGCGTGGTATTACATCTTTGTTCCTCTTTACTTTCCCCTAAACATCTTCGACCTCCAAACTGAGGAATAGGATTGGAACAAGTGCGCTTGCGTATCTGAATACCACCGCTGCATGTTTTACTGCAGGCGCTCCAACTTGACCATTGTGACCAGGCTCCGTCTGGGAAACCAAAATGCGAAAATCAGTCAGTATTAGGTTCTAAATCCGGCAATTGAGGCTTAGCATAATCACGTACTGACTGCCATGTTAAATAGCAGTGATCGCCCAAAACCTTTGATCTGTGGGTTAGCCGTGCCCTAATAAGCCCAGAGTTTGTTCCGGGGTTCTATCTGTGAATTAGCCGTACCCGGCTAAGCCCAGAGATTGTTTTACTGCTTAATCTGTGAGTTATTTGTGACCTGACATAGATCAGCCTAGAAGTCGTTTCAAGGTTCCATTAAATTTGAAGGAATGTCACTATGCCTAAGTAAGAACAAACCTAGGTAAGTGATGGTGTCATATCACTCTTTAATTTATGTTTTAAATGCAACGAGAGTAAACATTGTGTAATAGTCCCCTTGTGACATGTGAACAATTGTCCAAGGTGTTAAAAAAGGTCTCTGTCATTGTAAGCTCACTGTTCGTCTCGTTTCGAAGCGAAGGCACGGCTACCTTTCAAGATGGCGCAGGGAACTGTGAAGGGGACTATTTGGAATGTGTGATTAAATCTCACCTATAGGACATTGTCTAGAATTACACTTTCTGATCTCTGCATGCTTCCCAGGGCACATTCGGCCACCATCTCTTGGTCTGGGGTTGGTACATGAACGGCTGCGTAGCTGAATACCTTGTCCACATGTCTTACTACATCTTCCCCACCAAGTCCATGGTGACCAACCTCCATCTAAAAACAAATACCTCGTGTAAGGACCCTGCATTCAAACGATAATTTCCTGCACTTTAAGCAAGGGGGCAAAAGACGATGCCGGAGCATTCCCTACGACGGCTTTTGCTCCATAGTAGGACAGGACTAAAATTTTACCTAAGACCGAAGTAATTCAAGAGGTGCAGCTTTACCAGTTCACAGCAATATATAGGCCCCGCACTTTGAACTAACGGGAACAAGAGAGGATGCCAGAGTATTCCCTACGATAGTTTTTGCTCCATAGTAGGAGAGGACCAAGATGGTAGGACCGAAGTAAGGAAGATGTATAGCTTTAACAGTTTACAGCAACAGGCCCCGCACTTTGGTCGAACGGAGGCAAAAGAAGGTCCCGGGGGTATTCCCTGCGGAACGCCAGCCTTCGTTCAACATTTCCATTATTTAGCACCGATGCAACCAGTTTGTGGCAATAGGTCCCGTACTTTGAACGAACTAAGGCAAAAGAGAATACCGAGGGTATTCCCTGTGCATTGTGGTATTGAATTGAAATAGGAGGCGATGCAAATACATTTAATATAATTTACCTATAGCACAAGGCAGCTCGTTGCATCTTCTTCGGATGATATCTACCCCTTCGCACTGCTTGCCGCCATTTTGAGGGACAGGGTTAGTACAGGAACGACGTCTTTGCTGCTCTCCTCCCCCACAGGATTTAGTGCACCTGGACCAAGGATACCAGTCAGTCCACTGACCATCTACGTTAATGAAGATACGTAAGATCTTTTTTTAACGTTACATATTGGACATTTTATTAGTGTCAAAGGAAAAATTGTCAGAGGAATTTTTAGAGAAGCTGAAAAACCGTAAGTACTCAGTTTCCCATCATGGTTTGTGCTAGAAATTCGTGCTCGTGCACATTGGCTATTGGGATTTTATTGGAGCCTTCGAAATACTCCCCCCAAAAAAGTTAATTACATATATTTTTAAGTGTTTTGCCGTTTTTCCTATATTCATAAATAAAGTATAAGAAATGAATGGGAACAAGACGCGCATGGAACTCTAGGTCCAGATTTAAAACTAATTCCATCCCTTCCTGGAATCCCAAAAGTCTTTGCAGAAAGTGTTTTAGACATTTCTTACCAATAGCACATCCTTGAGTATTACAAACTTTCTCCTCTTTTTCAGCTCCAGAGCATTGTTCACCTCCATTCTGTGGTTTGGGGTTTGTACAAGTTCGGAAACGTTTCTGGACTCCACCAGAACATGACTTGGAGCACTGTGTCCAGGGGCCCCAGTCTGACCACCCTCCACGAGTCGGCTTATCTTCTTTGATTGCTTCAAATAGAGGAACGTGAATATTAAACTCAAGGGGTTGACCTGCTGCAACAGGCATTGTTGCATTGCAAAGTGCAGAGCAAATGCTCAAAGAGTATTAATGCAACAGACACATGTTTCTCGAAGAACAATCTGTGAGTTAATCACAATCTGAGCGGTTAGCTAAAAGGTTACGTTAGGATTGGCCGGATCTAGCTGTGAGTTAGCCGTGCCATGACTTTGATCATCCCAGAGGTTGTTTCAGAGTTCTATCTGTGAGTTAGCTGTGCCCTGACTTAGATCAGCCAATAGGTTGTTTCAGGGTTCGATCTGTGAGTTAGCCGTGTCCTGACTTAGATCAGCCAAGAGGTTGTTTCAGCCTAATTTCAGTTGAAGCCAAATTACATCTTTGAGGGAGAGAAAAGAGGTAAGAATCCTTGTGACACCGTACCTTCTTTATCTGTACCTCCAGTGAAATCAGAACAGAGATACGAGTTATCCCATCCACGATTCATCTTGGGAAACCATCGAAGACATGCCATGCCCTTGATGGCACCTTGTCGGGAGAAATGGAAGCTTTGAGGAAAGCAAAGAAAAGGCCATAATTATTGCATCATCAGTTTCTAATCTGAAGTAACTAAAATACTATATTAAATGTAGTAAACGTAGTCAATTTTACCACAAGCCTTTTGCTGGTACAATGTTTAATGAATGATAATGAATAGTGGGCCCTAGTTGGTGTTAAGTGAGAGATTCGAATACGACAAGTGGATAAGAAGGAAACTTGAGCACCGGGTAATAATGTGTGGGACTGTACTAACGTTTCGGACTTGATTCCTTCGTAAAGAATGTTTAGTAATGGAAAGTAAAATATAGTTAAATCTAGAGGAACATTTCGCACTTCGAGATATTTTCGTTTGGATTGACAAAAAAAAAAAAAAATTGGTTATATGTAATTTTTTGGAAAGTGGACGATTTAAAAAGAACTTACTTATAAGGAGTGTCTTGAGGTGAGCAAAGATAGTTGTTATTCCAAGTGTTTCTTCGTAATTTAGTCTCTACGGGATTGAAGATACGAACGCACTTCATGCCTGGTTTAGGGCCACTGTCTGACCACTCAAATCGAGGGTCTTTCTTGTCATCTCTCACGCAAAACAAATGGTTTGCCCATTGGAAGTAGTCAAATCTTTCATAAGTACGTATACAAGATAAGTCAATTGGAGGCAGTTGAAATATCTTGTACACAAAATCGTCGGGAAATAAAGGCCATTCTGTAATAAAAATGGATCATATATAAATGACATGACTAATTTCAGTTCGAGAATGAAATGATATGCTGAAACTTGACATCGGTCAATGGTCGAAATGCTTTGTGAGATTCAAAAGGGCCAATCAAGGGGAAGAAAATAATTATATCAAAGTATCTTTAAAATCGTGTCCTTAAAAACGCTCCTGAGTGCTGCAGGATTGCAATGCAAAGCTTGTTTAATTTCAAAAGCAAAGACTTATTTCCAGACAATTAAACCTGCTGCACATTTCAAGAGCGAGTCATCCTTAGATGTTTCTCTTTTGTTTGGAGAGTACAGTTTTCTCAAATAAATATCAATGATGATAGGAACGCCTTGTTTGTTTAGAGAATCCATCTGTTCAGAGGATACAGTATGCTCAGTCGTACAAGCATATGAACATGCTCCCTCGTTGGTTAAACCTATACTGTTATCTAATTTCATCTGTCTACAGGTTATCGAAACGTCAGTCACCACCAACAACAGTTTTTTTAAAGACTACACTCACCCGGACGATCACATTTCACAACAAACTGTTATCTATATGCTATAAGTTATTATAAGTCATTAAGTTATAGGCTTATGCATTTCTTTTCTAGGAGAACCCTCGTGTTAACCACTTCATTGTGATCCTGGTATCCTCAATTTATATTTTATTTATCTTAATTATTATATATCCGCAACAGGGCTGCATCCTATAGAGGTTTTTCACATCAGCCATGTTTGTGGACAGGAATAATGCAATCTTTTTGCATGACAAGAACATTTATTTCTCAAAGGAGAAGCTTTCTTTTGTTTTGCCCTCAAACATGGCTGCCATGACGTCAGATGAAAAACCTCTATAATTGACTTTAAAAAGGAAAAAAACACAAATACCTTCACAGCTCTTCATTCCACAGCGACCAGTCATTGCTGTCTTTCCAATGCAATACTTGCCACCATAGGAGGGAGGAGGGTTGTTACACGTTCGTACTCGTCGGCGATAGCCACCACCACATTTACGTGTGCATTCGGTCCACTTCGACCATAAACTCCACTCTCCATCTGGAAGAATAAAATTAATGCATGTTGGTTTTGTAATAAACATAGAACTAAAGTAATGGAATACTTCGACGATACGACAGCCATCTTGCCATGGGAGGGGGGGGGGGGGGGGAGACAAAACAAAGATGAATGAAAATACATAAAGTTTCATGTGTTTGTCTTTCTTGTGCCGTCTTTATTCCTCTTTTGTTGTATTCTCTTATGAAGAGCTGTTAATATCAATCGACGTCATTACTGTAAAAGAAGCTTTATTTGCCCCCTGGACGCCCCATAATGCCTTGCGATCCAAGATGGCCGCCGTATTAACGAAGTAGTACATTAAGGGTGAGGCAAGTTAAATAATACGGTGTACTAGAGATCTAAACAAATGCGCAAACTCAACGCGCCGTCCAAATTCGAGAAAATGAATGAGAAAGTGCACATTAATGTCACGTTTCAACATACCTACAGGAGATTCATCCTGATTTCCACAGAGATAATAATTTCTTCTCGACCAATAACGATCACGTGGTTCGTAGATTTTCAAACAATGATGTTTGACCGATCGATCTGGGATTTTTTTCTCCCACGTGAACTTATACACACTTTCTTTCGGCCAACAAAAATAGTTATTGTCCCAGCCATATTTTCCTTCCATCGATGGAGCATCTGCTTTAACGCAGTTCATTCCCTCAATTGGCCCACTATTAGACCACTCCAGTCCAATATGCCTTTTTCCAGGTTGTCTGCAGAGATAGTTGTTCGACCAGCTGTAAGGGTCTTCCGGCTCTTGTATTTGAATACAGTCTTTGTCGCGGCGACTAATGCCATAAGGTTTCCATTGAAAGTCCCTGGGAAATTTAATAAGTTCTAGGGATACAAATTACAGATATTAATGAAATATGCTGTAATAATGATAAAAAGGTAAAATATACACCGTGAAAAGATGAAAAAACTTACTGACGTTTCGGACGCTCGTCCTTCGTCGGAGTAAAAGAGCAACATGCGATATGCTGCGATAGACCCTTTGCATCAATTTCTAGTTGCCAATTTGGAGGATAAAATAATAGAATTTTACTCTCAGAGAATTCAAATCAATTGTTTTGTTTTACACATTGAGCTGATCTGGGAGTTGATGCAAGGGTTCTATAACATACGTATTAAACATTGACCCCTCCCTAGTATGTTGGGCCAACCCAAACACCTCGGAGACAAGACCCTAAGTTTTAAACAATTAATGCCACTATCAGAGGAGAAAAAATGATATAAAGTGCAAATATGGCATAAAAGTCACTATCAGAGGAGAAAAAATGATATAAAGTGCAAATATGGCATATAAGTATGGCCGGCACGTTGGAAGACATAACAAAGGAACTACTACGACGAATCTTTTGATTATCTCATCCAACATAATAAAAAAAACAACTTGTCATCGCTTATGACCACTGCAAGTACAGCAGTGGCGCAGCTCAAGTCACTATCAGAGGAGAAAAAATGATATAAAGTGCAAATATGGCATATAAGTATGGCCGGCACGTTGGAAGACATAACAAAGGAACTACTACGACGAATCTTTTGATTATCTCATCCAACATAATAAAAAAAACAACTTGTCATCGCTTATGACCACTGCAAGTACAGCAGTGGCGCAGCTCAACGGGGTCGAACTGAAAGCATGTGAAGGCGCCTCTGACAGCCGCTATACAGTCCATGTATGAGCCCGGAGCACAGCTCTAATCAGTTTGGATTAGTTAGAGTTGATTTGAGAGGAGGGAGGAAAAACCGGAGGGCCGGAAAAACCCTCGGAGTCAGAAAGAGAACCAACCAACTCAGCACACATGGGAAGACTGGGATTCGTAACCCCAGACCTCAGAGGTGAGAGGCGAGCGTTTTGCCACCACACCATCCTGACTCCCCATCATTGGCCATAATTTTACATGCATCCCTTGATTCCATACCTGGACATTTGTACATCAAATTGACCACCTTTGCATCAAGATTACTGATTTTAGTATTTCCAAACTCTGTGATGCCGTCTGCTTTTGACACGATGGTGGGCTTTTTGTTTTTAGAGAAATCTTTCGATCCATAATGCATGACGGAGTAAAAGTCGTATGGTACACCTCTGCCGTCTGTTTCTTTCTCATCTTTCTTCTCAAACGCGTAGTGATATCCTGGGGAAAAACGTAATACATAATGAAAACATTATCCCAAACAAGGAAGGAAGGAGGAGCCGATACAGGGGTCGTAAATTGGGTGGCTTATTTTTCAATATAGATTAATGTAAAATTTAAAGATTATTGAAACGAAATTATAAAGATTAATGCAAAGTTTAAAGAGGAAGCGATGTATATTATACTTGCGTTCTAGTAACAGGCACCCGCGAATGTTGGAGAGAATAGACTTCAGAAAGTATGTTCTTAGTGGTGAAGAGTTGATGTAGTGTGATGGTCGGGGTAAGCCTGAGTCGGTCTTCAGAAAGACTATTGTTGGTAATGACATCAGGTAAGAAAGAGGACTGAATAAAGTAAACGGCTTGAACCCAAGATCGTAGGAGGAGTGTTGAGAAGTCTGGGTTAGGGTAGTTTTCAGAAAGACTGTTGTCGGTGATGAATTAATTCAGGTAAGCTGAGATAGGATTGAATAAAGTGAAGAGTTTGAACCCGTTGTTTCTTGTGTTCATCGGTTCTCCTTGAGACTAGTTTTCAGAAAGATGGTTTTTCATGGTGACTGACGTTTCAACAGTTCTTTACTTACTTGGAAAGACGTTTTCCAAAAGGATCTCCACATAATTGTCTCTATCAGGTCTGTTTTGTTCGTGATATAGACCAATCAGATGGCCTATTTCGTGTACCATGATACCATGATCCTCGCAGCCTTTCCCTAGAGATGTGGTTTGTCGTCCGGTGCCCATAACACCAACATCTGAATTACACCTGATTGAGTGAAAGATAATTGATTAGCTCGCTGTGGCATGGTCAGGTAGTACTAGAGGTCTCGATGCCCCTCGAAGCCATATTGTCGAGCCTCCTTTAACTCCTCACTTCGTGCCATAGAAGAAGTAATTAGACTATGCTATAACAGGGTACCCCGAAACCTTGCATACTCTGGAAAAAATCTATAACTAGTCCACTTCCGAGATATGTTTCGCTTGTCACGCACAAAGGTTTTAGTACGAGGCTGTGTGCGAAATTAAATTTATTCTTAAACTCTCCTTTCACGATCTGAGCATTATGCACGAACCCTCACATTGAAACCTTTGTGCATGACAAGCGAAGCATATTTCGGAAGTGGGCTATTAAAACATCTATCACCATGTTTCGCAGGCGTAAATTAGAACCTTCGAGAATCAAGGGTGCATGCTAATGGTATCCACAGAGCCTTTCTTCTGTTTGATTCCTGAACTACGCATCGCATGTGAGTAGAGCTCACTGGTTTCCCTCTTCACGCAAACCTAATTTTGATTCCAAATGTCAATCAGAAGCTCATGTTCAACTTACCCTTCTCCGTAATAAAATTCCACAAAATGTCTCTCTGTTGTTCTCTTTTTGAACTTAAGACATGTCTTCTTTTGCCATTCTTCCATGGCTCCTTGGAGTATTTTAAAGTGTTCTTGACGTTTTGCTGGCAAAAAAAGAATCAACAAAGAATCTTATTCTCGAGAGAATGACCCGTGGTCTAAAATGGGATGGGAAGGGGGGGGGGGGGGGGAAGGGGAGCCCAAACCAAAAAAATACAATCGTTTTACATGAGAAAGAATTCAGTTCCCGAGAGCAAAGGGATTTTATTGTTCTGTCATCTACCCACAGGCAGCCCGAGCTGTATTATGGCCTTGGGCAAGTGATGGGGCAAAACCTCTATTTAGTACACTAAATCAGCTGCAAGTAAGGAATACTCACTTATACTATCAGCGATGACGTAAGGTACAATGCCTTTTGGCCACAGTCTGGATTCGTCACTTGTGGCAGCTCGAGCCACTCGTTTCTTCTTATGATAATCTTTGGGTAGTTTCATATCGATTTGGTAAAACCTTCCTCCATCTTGATACATTCCTTAAAATAAATAAATAAATATAATAAGATTTTAATTTTACTGTAACAAGATAAATAGGTATCATATATGGCTAGCTAAATCTTCCATAACAATTATAAAAAAGGATTCTTAACAGCAAAACCGAATCAGCATGTACATTTATTTAAAATGCAATGAAAATAATTAAAAAATAGTATTTGGATCTATCTTATTCTACTTAATCGAATTAAAATTTGGATTAGAGTTTATTATTTTCGTTTGTCTCTGTTTAATTGTTGTTGTCGTTGTTGTTTATAATAATGTTCTTGTTGTTGACGTTGTTGCTGTTCTTCATAAAATGGAATAATTTTTTTTGATAAACATGTTTTGATGATTTTCTCGAGTGAACATGCTGGTCTTGTGGGAGCCTTGACATGAGCAGACTTCGCAAGGGGGTAGTCACTAGCTTCCATTGACCTCCTTATAAGGGAAACGGGCCTTGTCGGCTCCACAGAAATAAGTTAAGTTCATGTATGTTGGACAGTAGCCCATGGCGCGCAATGCCTGCTCAATGAGACCCAAATGGATGGATGGACACTTGTTGATGGAGCGATATTTACATTAACAGACCTAACATGTTCAATAATCGCTTTAAATTGTCACTTCACCAAGGTTAAAAAATCCTTTTTCATGATCATTTTACTCACACATTTCACTGCTTAATGTACATACATGTAAGCAAAAAAAGCCGAAGACATCATGAAAATTATTCATAAGACACTAAGCATTGTGGGAAGGCATTCGTGACATCCAAATTCACCTCGTCACTTTCTACAACAAACTTTAATCAATTTCCAACCACTAATCCCTTGTCTTGGAAGTCAATTATACGCATACCTTTATTTTATTTTTATAATCAGGCAACGTCTTTTCTATTATTTACTTAAGATAACCATTATTAAACTAACTTTATAAAAGGAATTTACTTTGACTTATCTTGTCATAGTGCTTCGCGATAAGTATTGCAAAATTATTAAATAACTGCGACAGAACGTCGCATGAGGTGGGTTTGCTATGGTATTTTATTGTTTATCTTAGAAAAGTCGGTCTCAAAATGAATGCCAGATAAAATCTTATGTTTTCTTAAGATGTTTTCTTGGATTTTGTCAACCTTGTCTAAGAGTGCACTGAGCCGTCGGGACTATTTGTAAACTTTACGAACATTCTACCGCAATAGAAGTGTCCTGCTGTTTTAAGTTTCTTTGTCATTTATTGTCAATACCATGTTCAGTTAAAAGCTGCAAATAACAGGGCCGTAACCAGGGGGAGCATAGGGTGCACGTGCACCCCCCATAAAAGTTTAAGGTCCGCTCATCTATCTCCTTTAGTTTTAAGATGGCATGTAAACTTTTTAATTAAATCAAGACTACTTTCCATCTGCATATTGTAGCATTTTTAAGAATCACTCACCCATTATTCCCTTCTTTTTTTGTATTTGTTTTGTTTTGTTTGTTTTTTTGTTTTTTTTGTTTTGTTTTGGCTTTGTTTTTTTTATCGGTTACCCTTTTTTTTTTTTGATTTTTTTTTTTTTTTTGGTTCTGCAAATCATTGCCTGTGTGCATCTCCCCTGCAAGATCCCTGGTTACGCCACTGATAAAGTCTAAAACCTCAACGCTAGGTTTTCCTTTTGAATAAATATCCATGATATTGACATCTAATTCATATCAAATTTATGATAAAATGTAATAGTTGCACCCCCATCCATGACAAGCCCCCCGTCCCACCCCACCCCTGTTGTTGCTTAGATAAATCAATAATATTATAAACAAAATACAGCTATAGATGTGGGAGTCAAAGGGCTTGCTTTGGTCTAGCAGATATCTTTCTTCTCAGGTTATTTAGTCTAAAAACATCTTCTCTGTTTGTGCCGTATGTTTTCATTTTCGTTACTAATAATCAATGCACACAATAGGTCTTTCTAGATATTTCGACGCCAATTCTTTGACTTAGCGTCCTCTGTAATGATGATTTAAGTATCTTGCACACAAATGGCTAGAGTTTTTAATTAGTTTGTATCTCGAATTTTCTAGAAGGTCTTCGTGGCTTGGGATTATCAGTAAATCCGTTTGCTCTCGTTTTCTCGACGTAAACGCAGCACTGATTAAACACTGTTCCGATAGGCAATGATCATCCCTTTCACTGATTAGCTGTTACGGTGATTTTGTTGCCACGAAGCGAAGGCCGCGATAAGCGATACGGGTGGTAGGGCAAATTTAGCCTATTTAAAAAACGCAATGTGATATTATTTTCACCTATCTTAAAAAGGATGTATTATTTCCCATGTACGAAAACTGTAAGCGAATAGCGGAATCAGGTTAAAGTGGCCCATATAGAAACCGCACTTTAGTAATATCAAAACTACTATCTCTGAAAATGTAATGAATGGAGTTAAGCGTAGAAAAACAATGTTTCCATGAAAACTATTCCACAGAGCATAATCATAGAACAGTTAAAGTTCTCAATTTACACATCTTTAAACAATTTCATTTGCGAGTGAATTCCCTGAAATGAGAAAAAAATTCCAACGCTCCCTAAATCTGGCTTGTCCTTCACAATTAATTAACTCGAAGTTAATTAACGTTTGGTAAATTCATTACATATAAGCAGAAAGCAGACAAGCGTATAATGCTATTAATATTATTTATGATTAAGAGTAAGCCGAGCATTTTAAGCCGAGCATCGGTTTAAGTGCTTGACCTACCAATTTTAGTTAGGTCATGGATGTTTTGTAAAATAAAACGCCGGCTGCCATTTGTTGCCTAAAACGAAATGAAGCCAAAAAATATGAAGGGACTTGGGAGGTATGGAGATTGAATAGCACTAATAAAGAACAGTGGATAAGACAATTTAATTTGACTTATAGGACGATAACTAAGTGTTTTAACAGAAGGTGCGTATCAAGTGCCAAGTAATTTTATCACAGCTTTATTGAGTTAAACTGTCGTTCTTGACTTTCTGATTCCCTCGTCACTGATTACGTCAAAGCGTCGTTAGTTACGCACAACAGAGGCTCCAATAACCCGAAAGATTAAAATCAGGAAAATATCGAAGATAGAATAAATCAGAAATGATTTTAATTATGAAAACAACTAAAGTAATCTAGAGTATTCGGGTGAAGAATGCTTTAAATGACAACGATGGTCTTTAAGGGCTGCTTTGCACTTGAGAATCTGGACCTCCGGGTCGTCTTGGCTTACCGATGATGTCACGGTTTGCGCACGCCGAGCAACGAGAGCATAATGAACGCTATCAGGTACGACATCAGGTACAACATGAGGGCACGTTGCCCTGGTTCATACTGAAAGGACTTTTTAAGCCCCGTTTACACTGGCGATTTTTGCGGCGATTTTTGCGGCGATTTTTGCGGCGATTTTTGCTGCGATTTTCGTGGCAATTTTTCATCTTTCAAAAGAGACATTCGTCTAGGAAAATCTTGGTATCCTGAAAAAAACTTTACAAGTAAATTCTTTACCATTATTTATTATGGACAAAATCGCAAAAAAATCGCAGCAAAAATCGCCGCAAAAATCGCTAGTGTAAACGGGGCTTTAAAGGAAATGCGTCAAGAATATTTGAAAGTGACGACTCGTATATATATCTAAAAACATACCGATAAATGGCATTAATTAAGAGACCTACAACACGTTTTCATGACGTTCTGTAAAATCCAAAGCATATTTCACGTGTGATTTTTTTTTTTTTTTTCCAGTTAATTATATTTCCTCATATTTTGTACAGCAACAAACGCAAAACAAATCTACCTAACATTTAACTAAGATAAGGAAACAATAAACAAGTGTAGTATTTGATTTACAATGACGTTTGAATGGCGGGAGAAGATTATAAAAGTCTCACAAAGACCGCAAGGCAAATATGCTTCCAATTTGAATAAAGGTTTGTCATGAAAACGTACCGATATAAAATCAAAATGCTGAGGTGTGTTTGAATATTAATCCTCTTGAAGTGGTTTCGAACAGGGTTTAAGTTATAGCTTGGTCAACCTAGCTTACAAAATCATTCTTTGCCAAATTAACTTATTCTCGAGAGATTTCAATCATTACCGGACTTCTGTAATTAAAAAAAAACAACATTTCTCTCGGTGCGTCTACCTACGTACATGCAGCCTATAATCTGTGAAGTCAACTATGCGATGAATGAAAGGGGGATTACAATTAGGAATTTCGCCCCAACTGACCCTCTCGACATCCCACACGTTCAACTTCTCCGCGAACAACTAAGTTTACGTGAGATCGATCTCCAGTGGAGACTCGCCAATGGATTGTGCAGTCCTAGGCATTCTTTGCCCACTTGGGGATAGAGGAAGCTCGTTTTATAATGGACTTCTAAAACTAAATACTTATAATTAGTTGAGGACTGAACAAGGGATTTAAAATATACTTTATCTTATCGTAGGAACTGGGAAAATGATAGTATAGATGGATGGAAGACTTTTTTTTGACAAGAGTTGCACATAATGCATACATACAAAGCTAATAAACCAGCGCTCAAAAAGCAAGATGAAGGGAAAAAGATTTTAAAAAGTCGAGGTTTTGGTTTTTTAACTTAGGGAAACGTCTTTTTTTGTGTGTGTTTGTTCATTTTGGAATGGCATTTGTCACATTGTCTTATTTCCGAAGTTTCAGCTAATTAATCCGTCATTGCCGTCAATATAATCCTTCACGCTACTCTTGAATTTTAAGACGAACGGGACAGGAAGACCATTCCTTCACGGAGGAAGCCAGCCAGGGAAGAAAATTCACTGTTTTACCACTTCAGATCAAGTGTCATTCCCTAGAGTATGATTTCTTTGTTTAACGGTTGCACATGAGAAGACACATGAATATGGAGATCTTCATTTCTTTGCAACGTTTTCGTGTACATGGATCAATTCTTCATGATCACTTTCATCTTAACCTCATCCAGAGACAAGTGTGTGCTTACATTTGCAATTTTGTTTCAACGTTTTCGATCCGACAGCATGCAAGGCACATTCAAGACCCGGAATACTGCAGTGTCTTAGTTTGGAACATCATTAGGAGTTATGAGAGGAACACCTCCTTGACGAGGGACCACATGCATCGTCCGATTTATATCACCTAGAGCCATAAAAACTGTAATCTTTTTTATCTTTCGATAAAATATGAGGACTTCCTCAGTGCGAAATTTCAAGGGTTTTCCGTTCATCTTTGCTTATTTTAAGTTAAAACTCGCAATGCACAAGTAAAGCTTCTCTTCCACTATTTAGTACCATTTGAAATTGACCTTCTCATGATTTTTGTAAGTAAAAGAATGCTTTAAATTCGACACTATTTAAACTGAGAAGCTTAACCCTACAGCCTTTCAGTAAGTCTCTGCAATGCAAGCATCCAAAAAAACCTGAAGGTTTAAAACTTATATGTAACAGAATTCCGGCCATAGTTTTAGCATTGGTAAGGATAAGAGACGGCGACTCAAATAATTCACTGAACGCTGTGCATGTGATTATATAAGGAAATGGAGAATTCTGAAGTCGGAAGGAAGACGTAGGCGTATGCTAATCCTTTTACAAAAAAAATGATGGCTGTGATGTACTGATGGACATGTTGTCTAGATCTCATTCAGGGCACTATTTTACAAGATATAAATCGGCGATTTCCGAGAAGGTTGTCAAAGCCTACTGTAAACTAACCGGGCTAGAAGATATAAGATTGCTCCTTCCAAGATAAGAGTAAATTACGAGTTTGTAATTATGAGATAATATCTAAGATCATTAAATAAATGAAACTAGCCATCATTAATGAAGCTATTGGGAAATGAAGCCATGCTGGCTCTCTTGGTTAATATTGCTTTCCGCATTGTCTACAAGATACATGGCTAATTCCTTTTTGGTCTTGAAATGACCTTTTTTCCCACCATTTTGGCTCCGACGACGTCTTGTTTAACATGGGTAAATATAATAACACTTCTTTCAAAGCACCCGGCCAATGATTAATTGTCGCAATATTCTTCCGAAGCTTGCCTACTGGACCTTTACAAAAACATGTTTATTCCACTTAAATTATGCTTCTAAAAATTATTGTTTGGGTTGTCCATGTACTTCGGTTGATCGGGCTTTACGACAAAACCTCACTCAATTTGAGTGCGGTAAGCCGAATTGTCTTTGAAAGACCTCTATCTCTCCACTTTCAAGTGGCTTGGATCTTCCAGTCATACAAACGTCTGTACAATGTATTTGACAATTTTCAACTCAAGTTTTCTCGACCGGTATAAAACCTGACATAATGGAACTACGTAGGATTACTAAAGTAAAGTTGCTCTTTCTATTGCTGGTACAGATTTTTAATCTTAGCTCATTTGAATTTGTGGCAGCCATTTTGGCAAAGGGAAAAAAGCCTTTAGAAAGTTGTAGAAAGAACGTTCAAGTTGCATTTGCATGAATAAGAATTATGTCTATACTTAATGGTAGAAGTCCCTCCCTAAAGAATCGACAATAGACCCTTCACCAAAATAGCGGCCGCGAATTCGGTTGAGTTAAAATTAAACTGAGAGGAAAACCAATACCAGCACTGGAAAGAGCACCTTTATTTTTGTTGCCCTACGAAGATCCATTATGTCAGGTGTTATATCGGCCGAGAAAACTTAAATTGCACATTGAAAAATTTACAGGTTTTCGTATGTCCCGGGGTAAAAATGAATCTTCGTAGGGTAACTAAAGTAAAGGTGCTCTTCCCAGTTCTGTTATTGGTTTTTTAATTTAACGCATTTCAATTTTCGGCCGCCATTTTGACAAGGGGTCTATTGTTCCTTGTGCAAAATACTTCCGCGTTAGTTGAAAAAACGAAGACCTTTTAGATTCATGAAAAATGCGAAAAAGCATCGGATAAACTACGGATATTGAGATGCAGAACGAAAACCTGTCAAAAGTGGCATACTGTCTGGTTTTTATTTATTCAGAAATATTTCTGTTTGCTCATAAAAGGAACATCGTAAAAGACTAGTACAATAAACCTGTCAGGAATAAACCTGACAACTTTTCCAAAGCGACCAGGTCGGTATTCTTGGGCGAAATTGAACACGCAAATGAACAAGTACGCCTATAGGATCGACCATAAAGTCGACCATAGGATCGATCACTATTGAACGCCCAAAAACATTTATAATTCCTAAGAAGCACCACAAGATATCAATAATTCTTATAAGACCTATTTAAACTTCCATATACATAACAACCCAACACAAAATATGAACATCTGAAAGCCTTACCAATATGTTCATGCTAGGTCACATGTATTTGCTGACCCATCTTACCATGATCATACAACAACCTTCACGGGGAAAAAAACTGTTGAAAGGAAACAACCCAAGACAAGACCGCAACTACGCAACGGCAGAGATGTTTCGGCCTCCTTTGTATAAAATACCTCCTTTGTCGACAGCACCCTTTCAACGAGACGAAAATAGTTCTGCTTCATAACATATAGCTTTCAAGGAATAAAAGCAATGAACTTTTTTGTGATATAGTACACAATATTTTTATTTCGACTTAAGTAATTTGATACCAAAATTTGCCATTTACCAACAACTTTTTCAGTAAAAAATAAAGTTGTAAAATTTGATACCTAGTTTGTTACGTGTCTCCTTGATTGCCTCCAAATGTCTTCTTGATTGGCTCCCTATTATTTTATGTAATTGCACTTAACTCATCAAGAGCAACACGACAGGAGTGAGACTAGAAAAATCTTACAGTAACTTCACAGAGTCCACTCCGACACTGTCATCGATCAGAGACTTCAAGATGGTTCGAAAGAGTGCTACAGTTCGTGCGCTATAGTACCGTAATAACGAAGCAATGGACTGGGCCATTATTCTCCCTCAATCCAGCACAGCTGATGTCTTTCGCCACCACATTTGTCACTTATCGAATCAGCAAAGAAAACACATTCTTCAAACAAATCTATAAAAATTCTCAATGGAAAACTGTCATGACGCATTATAAATAGAATTGTAATCCTTGACATTGGTTATCTTAATCGAAATCTTCTTGTTATTCAATGAATTTAATATACCAAAACTTGATATTTTCGCTTCGCCTGAATGAGGTGCCTTGTGTTATATTGTGTTATACAAGTCGGAGGTTTTACAAGATCGACCTTACGAACTTGACGAATGAAATTTTTTAAGTATTAACTCATCGGCTCATGAACACAAGATGTTTCATGGGGTGTGGTGCAAATTTTGGGCACTTTTTGCATGTTGGAACGCTAATAGACTCAAACACTTAGGTAAAGATAGTGATCAGTGCACATACTCAAATATATGATATTTTGGCTAAACTAAAGTCAATACTCGGTCCATCGGCATTCGCATATAAAGTTCGTCGTAAATGATATTTTTTGTCAAAGTGCCATAAATACGTGGATGCCTAATGCTTTTGCAAGAAACAACGTTTATCACAGATGAGATTGCTGAACCGTAGCAGATAGCCCATCCCTTGACTTTTACCTAACGACTGACTATTCATGCGTTTGGGTCAGTAGTAAATCATTGTGTCAAAAAAATATAATAAATAGGCAGGGCTCACATCAACAACTTTTCTCATTACCTTATGACAATGCAATAAAAGACTTTGATATCTTTATCGCATTTTATCGCAGTTTTAAACCTGCAAGCATTGGAGATTTGCAAATAAATTGAATTATGTTGGCCAAAATCACAAAACGAGACTGATGAAGTGTTCGAGTATAATGTGAATCATTTTAGGTGAATTGAGCGAGTTGTTTTGATTACATATAGTATAGTTCAAGGGCACGAATGCGCACATAGTTTGCACTTCTGTGTCAAAGTTAGTACGTATTTGTGTACATTATCTTAACTCTGTTTGCTTAAAGCCCGCCATTTTCATAATTTCTTTGCTTCTTCATAAGAAAACCAAAAGACAATCCAACCATTCAAATTTCAGTGCCAAAAAGCATCTACTTACTCCCCTGCTCAAAATCATTTTATGCTAAAACGAGTGATTCCTATTATGCGGCAAGTTTTCGATATATTTTTTTCCATTCTAGTTTACAAGGTCTGATGACTTGCGTTAAGACATAGTAATCCAAAGGAGTTCAAATGCAAAACTCCATCAAACAAATAGTAAGTGGTCATTTATAGTCAGAATATTCGGGTTTCATTTCTTTGGTCCGACTGTGACTCACAGTTGGAAAGATGTCAGTTTTTGGACTATGGTAAGTGGCTATTGATTTAAAAACCTGCCAATATCACACATAGAAACGAAGCCACTAAAATTTTTATACTCTTATAATTTGTACAGAAATATTTGAACTGAAAAAAAGCTTTTGCTTTTCTAGGATTTTCGTCACGTATTCCCCTCGATTTTCAGACGCTTAATATATGATCAGCAGTCGTTACGTGCTGCGATAAGCTTACTCATATCTACGTTTATCAAAACGAACTGATATTGTATCTGTAAGGCTGTTTCCTACAAAGCCCTGATACAAATAAAGAAACGTCTAAGGAAAACAGCGCGTCTATAGACTCAACAGACCGGAAGACACCGCTGCTAGTATATTCTAGAGATGCCAAGGATTTTAGTGGCCGGAAAAACAATAAATATCAAGAGTACAATGGCACAGCATCCATGCCACTATGTTGTTTGTTGGGTTAACGAATGGTTTGTGGTTGACATCGGACCGTGACCAATATTTCCTCTCCATTTAAAAACAGCATTAAACTAGACATTTGATTCAAGAAAATAATTAATATAATTGAAAAATATGCTGCTTTAAGTCTTAATGAGCTTTTCAACACAACTAAAGTTTTCAGAGCCATCCCTGTGTCGCGGTTAAGCTTCTACTTTTATCTAATATCAGGCAATCTTAGGTAAAATGTTCCACTTACCATATTGTAAGTTCACCTTGGCGATGTGTGAGAAAGCGTTGTCCCTCAAACAATCTGTGTCTTGGTAGAGCCATGAATGTAAAACCAATCCAGTGGTTATTTGTATGATCCTCAAAAGGTACATTGTAGTCCCTTCGTAGTCCTGAAGCTTCAATCGGCTCGTAAGCCTTTCTAGAATATATCACAGTGAGCTTGCGATGCACTTAAAGCCAATTTCTTTTTTAAATATTGTACTCGTGATGCTAGTCTAGATCTTTCTAGTGTTTTGCTCCGAAAAAGCTGGCAAGTGTAGTGGTCTATGGTCGTCGCTAGTGTGCTTCGAGGTCTTGTTGTTATTCCAGGGTTGTTCCTCTATCCCTCGACTGGGGTCTTGTTCTGATGCTTGTATTGAGAGACTTGCGCAATTAATCATCAACTGAGTGACCTAAGTTCAAGAGTCGGGGAAACTGGCTCCCTTTGTTGGGTTTTAAGTTTCACGAAGTTAATAGGACTTTAGGATGCCGTTGAGAGGATTGTGATCCTAGAGGTAAAAAGAGAGTGCTATATAAATGTAATAACGACAATTGAATTATTATTTCGCGCTGCAAAAATTCAGGGCCGGTTCGACACCATGACTGAATAACGGACTGGTAACGTCGATGTTATGTCGTTTAATCGTCGTAATGAAAAAGCTCAGCGTTACCACGCGGAAGACATAATAACTGAATTAATCATGTGCAGCCAAAAGGTTAATGTTTCGTGACTGCGATATAAGAGTTTGACTATAACATTACGAGTGCCATTCATCCCTTAGGCATTACAGGGGCTACGCTTTGGCGTTAGGATTGCGTTACTCATCAAAAAAAAGTGACAACAAATTTCTTGAAGGTAACTGTAGATAATTTTGTTAAGACATTTTAGGGTTGGTAAAGAATCTTCGAAGGCACTTTGCATACTCTAAATGGAAATTCAGTTATATCGTATAGACCTCTGCCTTGTTATGCGTACTGCGCAAGCGTGCGCAAATAGACCGGATGTGTGATGGCTGGTAAAAGACCCTTATGACCGATTTGTTCATAAATACAAATGTGGTCACTAAGATAATAGTTACACGGTGCCTAAAGGCTGGACATCGTGTCAAAATGCCACACAAAAGAAGACTCCTTTTGGTAGCAGAATTACTGATTGGCGTTTTTCCATTACTTTATACACCTAGTCGAAATATGGCGACCAATTTGAATAACTATTGTTCTGCACTGACTAGCGACTGACTAGCCTCTCATACATGTGAAAACGCTTTCATACTTCCACGTGAATAAGAGGCTGAGTCAGTCACTAGTCAGTGTAAACAATAGTTATTAAAATTGGTCGCCATATTTCGATCAAGGTGTATAAAAATGACTTTTTTCCAAGAATTGGCCAGGTGGTTCCGTTTGAGGAAATGTTAGGTTTAGCTTGGGAGACTCCACCTTGTCATTGGTTTCTGGTCAGATGACCTGACAACGCTAAATATGGACAGTTAATACTAAGGGAAGTTACAGTTCACGTGTGATAGGAGTGTCAGTGAAGCACGAGAAGATATGTCATAAATTGCTCATAAACTAAGGCTTGCTGATTCCGGTACCAGCACATTAATTGAACCTACCATTGCCTGCCTTTGAATGACACTTGAATGATACAGGAAATAGATAAGAACTGTAAAAAAGAAGATAAATTGATGACCTTATCAAGTGCCCCAGGAAGCTTCCTTTTTCTAGAAAAATTATTTCTATTATTTAGCTCTTGCATGGCATATTTATTAGCATGTACATTGCTAGGGACCTGACCAGTCTTATTGTAACCCTAGGTAGGCTAGGGACCTGACCAGTCTTATTGTAACCCTAGGTAGGCTAGGGACCTGACCAGTCTTATTGTAACCCCAGGTAGGCTAGGGACCTGGCCAGTCTTATTGTAACCCTAGGTAGGCTAGGGACCTGGCCAGTCGTATTGAAACCCTAGGTAGGCTAGGGACCTGACCAGTCTCATTGTAACCCCAGGTAGGCTAGGGACCTGACCAGTTTTATTGTAACCCCAGGTAGGGTAGGGACCTGACCAGTCTTATTGTAATACTAGGTAGGCCTTTCCCGAATTGGCTTGAGTGACCACGAAGCAATGCTTCCAAGTTGAGGTTGGACACACATTTACTGTATTTTATCAAATCCAACTTCGACTTGTTTCGTGGTCACTCAATCGAGTCAAGGTCTAGGGATGCATCTTAATCTTAAATATGTAGCAATATTAAAATTTTGGTGATCATTCTTGTTGGTTATTTACAGTTAGTGTCATGTCACACCAGGGCCAGTAAAGATAACTGAAATGTAATCAGGTGTTGACATACAGTTCGTATGCTTCATTTCTGTTTAATGAAAGATGTATTTAGAATGGACTAAGCTAGTTTTCTAGTTCCATTTCAACTGCATGTTTCTTTTCGCTTCATAATGTCTTTTTCCCCTCTACATTTTTAGTCAGTTTTTGCGGTTTTTCTCTTCTTTATTCACTCAAGTATTCATTCGTTCGTTCAGTTTTCCATTCATCTATATTCATTCAATCAGCTTTCCCTTTGACTTGCGTCGGATTTTCCTCTATTTATCCTTTCATTCTTCTCCTTATTCATTCAATGCTTCCCTCTTCTTTTATTCGGTTTGCATTCTTCCTTTCTCTTTTCTTTCTTGAGGTAATTTCAATCCTTCTTTCTTTCTCATTTTCCTGTCACTCCCTTTCAATATATTGCTTCTTTCATTCCCTTCTCAAAAGACCAAAACCGGACAATTGTCTGGCTACAGTTATGACGTGCGCATGACACTTACACGGCCAACTACTTCCTGAGAGTGAAAAACTATTTCCACACGAGATTAAATCCAAGAGAGTTTTTCATGTGACGTTCACGCTGTAGAACAAAAATTTAATCTGAAAAAGGAGTTGATATTCAAAGTTATCATAGAGACATGAGTGAAACTGTGAAATTTCGTGAAGATCGCACGTAAATATGATAAACTATATCAAAAATATGAATTTTCAAAAGCATGAAACTCTGACAATGCGGCTGCAAAATTTGCCCGCCAACATACGGCTATTCTCAACGTAAAGTTGTAAGGTTCAAAGATTCATACTTCCTCTGGATCATAGGCAATCTTTCCAAAACAATTGCCATGTTACTAAAATCTATATGAACAATTTCAATGCTCATTCTTTTTTCTGATAAAACAAAAAAATAAAAAATTGCGATAGTGTGACGTCACAGTGAAAAACCAAGGGGAAAACCGCGAAAATAAAACTCCGCAAAGGAAGTAAAGTAACATAACAAATCCTTTTGATAACGTGTAGACAAAATCACTACGCGTATACATTAATAACTTCCTAATACCCCAGCCAGGTTATTTATAACTGGTCTTGTGTTTATTTAAGATTGAATCGATAATGTGTAGGCGATCAATGACACTGTGTATAGTTGTATGTAAGAGAAGCGACAACGTACTTCCTCGAACGGTTATCCCTTTGGTTTTATTGTGGTATCATTCGTCGAAGAATTAAAAAAGCTTATTCACTGTAAATGAATAATCGTTTTTCTATTTTTGAAAAAAAATTAACCGAGGAATGTGATTTTGGCCGGTTTATGAGTTCGCAAGCTGCCCACCTTCAGGATATTTTCAATTCATAAAGGTTCACTGTTCCTCTACGGTCCTCGTTGTAAAAATGTTTTGATATCAGGATGGAAAGAAGTATTGTAAAACAACTCTTTTGGCTTAGCTATCAGGATTGGGAGCTAGACATTGGGATGTATGGGTCAATTGTTTTCGATTTCCTGCGGTATGGCACAATACAAATACTTATATGCTAGCCTTTCGATCTGTGAGTTAGCCATGTCTTGACTTACATCAGACCAGTTGTTTCAGGTTTGATCTGTGAGTTCGCCGTACCTCGACTTAGATAAGCCCAGAGGTTATTTCAGTGTTCGATCTGTGAGTTAGCCGTGCCCTGACTTAGATCAGCTCAGAGGTTGTTTCAGGGTTCGATCTGCGAGTTAGCCATGTCTTGACTTACATCAGACCAGAGGTTGTTTCAGGTTTGCTGTGAGTTCGACGTACCTCGACTTAGATAAGCCCAGAGGTCGTTTCAGGGTTCGATAAAATTTGAAAGAATTTTGCATGATTCGGAGGTTACTACCCAAAAATTTTATTAGTCAATATCAGATGTCCATTTAAAAAATTTTTGAATTTCACTAGCAAAAAATAAAAAATAAAAAGACTCACTACGTAGAGTTAGACTCGTCTACCGCCAAGCACAATTATGTATCGCCACTAGCTCCACTGGGAAGTACTTCATCTTGCCGGATCATTAATACAAAAAATGTTAAGACTCGATCGGGGGCGGAACTTGCGGAACGAAACTGTGTTCGTTTTGTCTGAGTTGTTAAAAAGCTATACAAGCTAGCATACTAGGGTGCATACCATATATCCGTGAAAACTGTTAACAAAATTGTACAATCTATATAGTGCAAAGTTTTGTGGGTCTACGGTCTACTGAGGTCTACTGAACTTACTAATTTGTGCAAATGTGTGCAATTTCTTCCAAAGTTTTTCACGGATATGGTATGCAATCTATCATTATGTTTAGGGTGGTTTTCAAAAACTCGTGAAACAAAGTGTAATAACTACGGTGTAATAAATTGTAATACACCAAAAACACAAAAGAAAATCAAAAGAAAATGCCGACAATAAAGTGTATTAAAGTGTAATACGCTAAAGTGTTTTTCACGGGTTTTTGAAAACCACTCTATCGGTACTGAACGAGGTGTCCTAAAAGGGTGTAGAACCGGCGTTACATGGTATTTAGTTAGTAGATTTGATCGCGGCGTCACCCACGACCACAGCGCAGCAGTGAGAGGCGGCGTACGTCCGTGTAGCTATTTTCTACCAAGGTACCAAAATGGCATCTAAAGTATTCGCGAAAACTTGAAGTGAGAATTCTTCGATTCGCGGCCTCTCGGGGGAGCGTTGAGGCCATTTAAAAGATTTAAATGAGTTAAAAGATTTCTCAATAGCATCCATTGTTAACGGCACCAAAATGGCCACCATGTTTTTGTCTCTTGGCTCTCTTGAGAATTCTTGCAACCCGTTAATACCAATCACAAGTGTTCGTTAAATTGGAAAAGAGAACCTACAGTTGTCTTCAGTGTCGGAATACCAGAGTCTAAAGAGACGCTTAAGATCTCGCCACGAAATGGTCAGTTTTACGCAGCGTGCAACAAAACACGCACAACATCATCACTAGGACCTTAAGGTTTGTACTAATCTACGACGGCGACGTCAAAGGGAAGTGTAAATAATTTCTCTTTTGGTTCTGTTCATTGGAGATTTTATTTAAAACATTGTCAGTAAAGTCAAATCATGCACAGGGAAGGCAGACTTTGAAGGCGGGAAACCCTGAAGTTAATTACACTCCCGGTTGATGACGCCGTCGCTAGTATTATCCAAACGGTTCCCCTAAAAGGAAACTCGATAATCAATAAGCTTTGAATTGACAGACTTAGACTTAGACAAATAGACTTGTCGTCGCCAGAATAAATTTATGGAATAGTTTTAATATTGTTCGTGTCCTCAAAATTGTTAACTATGGCACCATGTGAAGAGGGTAGCATCACGAAAGAATTTAGGCAAAGAAAAAGAAATATTTTTATTAGAAATCTCTTAAATTCCTATCTCTTGGGGTAAAGTATTGAGCTATATCTTTTTACCTTGAAGTTTAAAATTCTTCATTAAGAATAACTTTTACCATGGATCATAAAATAACTGCTCCTTTTATGATTGATGCTTTTACGAAATGTCAATTGAATCTATCATGTATCAAATTTATCAAGTGGGAAAAAAGAAATTTCTTGAAGATTCTTTGTTTTAGTTGTATTCATATTCATGTGTCTTCTCATGAGCAACCGTTAAACAAAGAAATGATACTCTAGGGAATGACACATGGTCTTGAGAATAAGATTCTTTGTTTTAGTTGTATTCATATTCATGTGTCTTCTCATGAGCAACCGTTAAACAAAGAAATGATACTCTAGGGAATGACACATGGTCTTGAGAATAAGATTCTTTGTTTCAGTTGTATTCATATTCATGTGTCTTCTCATGCGCAACCGTTAAACAAATAAATGATACTCTAGGGAATGACACATGGTCTTGAGAATAAGATTCTTTGTTTCAGTTGTATTCATATTCATGTGTCTTCTCATGAGCAACCGATAAACAAAGAAATGATACTCTAGGGAATGACACGTGGACTGAAATGGAAAACATCACGAACAACAATTTTTAATTCCTTAACATTTCTATTTTGCTACGTAAGATACTATGAACGCTTCGTTAACTCCGTCTTCCTTCAAACTGGTTACAAATATAAAGACAAAAACAGACTCAAAGACATAGATTTTTGAACATTTTCCATGATGGCGATTTAGCATTATAATATAATATCTCAAATGAATTTTTTACTAATTTCTATTGTCTGTGTAGTTTGATAAAAACGTGAACCTATAATCATCGAGTAATTTGATTGGCTCGCTATCACAGAATAATAAACGATTATTCACCAAAGGCGAAGCTAAGTGAATATTGTCTCGTATTCACTGGTCGCTCGACCAATCACATCAAGTGAAACTCTCAATATATTTAATCAAGCCTAAAATTATATTTTTGGTTCATCAAGAGGAGCATGGTACATTTGTAATTTACATCTTTCAAAGAAAAATGCCGACAGTGATCACACTGTCCTAACAAGCTGAATTCCAATTCAATCTGTGGGTTAGCCGTGCCCTGACTTAGATCAGCCCAGAGGTTGTTTCAGGGTTTGATCTGTGAGTTAGCCGTGCCCTGACTTGGATCTGCCCAGAGGCTGGGCGTAATGCTTTCCAAATTCAGACCACGTGTCATTCCCTAGAGTATCCTTTCTTTGTTTAACGGTAGCGCTTGGTTGCACATGAGAAGACACATGAATATGGATACAACTCAAACAAAGAATATTATTCTCAAGGGAATGACACGTGGTCTGAAATGGGAAAACATTACGCCCAAGCCGAAGAGGTCAATTTCGTACATAATTATAGAAAATAAAGCAAAAGGAAAATAAAGGATTCCTATATCCTTGTCAGCATCATTACAATGCCTTCTAATACCAAATGTTTTCTCTTGATTTCTTTGCCTTCATTGCCTCCTTCTGCGCTATTCGCTTCTGGTGTCGTGCCATGGCTTCAACCTCGATAGGTGTTAACACATCCTTTAACAATATAAAGCTTGAATCATCTGGTGGATATGATGTGAAGAAATGATCATTCTGGTTAGCATTTGCTAACTTTGCTTTTCCGCAGTCTTCAATCGTTACATTCTTCACAGACGTCTCTGCCGTACGCTTGTTGGCCTTGAAGCGAGCCTGCTCTTGAAATACAAATGAGGGATCGAAATCGGAGTACTTGTCTTCTGTCTTGGAAGATCTTTGGATGCCAAAGTTCAGTTTTGGTTTGAGTTCAAAATTGACGTTGTCGCTTGAAGTAACGGCCATGTTTTTACTGTGCTGATGATTCAACAAATAAAAAATAATGATTAAATATACAAAACATTACGAGCACAGATAAATGGAATTTGAAATACGTCATTGTTTACCCATAGTCAAGGGCGGATCCGGGGGGGGGGGGGGGGAGCAAAGGGGGGCTCAAGCCCCCCCTTCAGCAGAAAAAAACGATGCTTTTTTATATTGTTTTCCGTAGTGTTGACGGAAGAAACTCAATTAGCCCCCCCCCCCCTAAAATTTTGGCTGGATCCGCCCATGATAGTGCCCTTATAGAAATTATTGCAAATTAGTTTTCACATAGTAGCCGGTGTTTCGAACTACAAGGAACGACAAATAACCATAAATGCCTCTTTATACGTCACAGTCATTAGCATATGACATGGGAAAATCTTTATAACTTCAAGAAGCTGCACTCAAACTATGAATTTTTTTCGGGTCATTCAACAGCTTATCCCATGTAGAATCAAACTGAGAATATTGTCAAAAGGGTTATAGGCACTTTTAGACAATATTATTCTCATTTGAAGAGCAAATTTGGCTATGACCGATCAGTACCATGACGTCAAGGCGACCGTGCTATGAGTTCACGCCGGATTTCATGTACACCTTATTTTAAAAAAAAAACAAACCTTGTAATCTACAAAGGCGATAGGCGAGACGAAAAGGAATAGGGGATAGGTCATTCCAATATCCAAGAATACCTGGAATGATTTGTGTTTCTGCTTCTCATTCTCGTCAAGAACATGGACCTTAGTGTTGAGACTGATTCAATGTTGTTTGTATTCAACGAAACCATTTCCGTCTCGGAATGACCTATCGCCTATCGCCTTCTATCACCTATCGCCTTTGGCGACGACAACGTTTTTTGAAAAATAGGTGTATTCCTTAGTGGTCGAGGATTGAAAGTTATAAATTAGGTGGCTCGTGTTGGTTTACGTCTTTCAATATAAAATGCCGACCAAAACATATGACCAAGATCTTATTTGCCACACTGGTTTCCTAGCAACAGCTGTTACAAACCGAAACGCGGTGTTGAGCTCTATTTCCATTGAAGTATGTCGAAAGTTTTTATGCTAATTTGGAGTCCGTAAAAAAAGGTGGAGTGTTCCGAATTAAACATAACGTTTAATTAAGCCGAGAAATGAAAAATCAACCTAATACCATACCTCTATTAACTATGCTTACACGAATACCATGGACATAAGTCAGTATCGAGTCATTTTGTTAACTGGGTTACATTCTCGTCCCCAGACCCTATTTTTTAGCAGCAAAATCGTGGTTTTTTTTGGTTTGTTCGTTTGTTTGTCTTCTATTATTCTATATTTCTTAAAGGTTTAGTTGCACTTTAGTTTCTCTATCACTTAGGCCCCGTCCACACTATGTCGGATAAATTTGAATCGGAATTTTTATTCATTTGGTTCCATTTCGAAAATTCGTTTTCGGCGAAGAATTGTTCCGGATTCGCCCGGGCTAGTGTGGACTGTAGGCCTAACCGAATAAATAAAAATTCGGATTCAAATTTATCCGGCATAGTGTGGACGGGGCCTTAGTTTCGGGTGTTTTGATATTACTAGATTAAATTCAGTGAATATTCAGATCGTCAAGACTAGACTACATAAAACCCAATGTAATCAAATGCGAAAAAGAATATTTTAACAACGAAAAATAATAAAAAACTTACCTAATATCCTTTATGAGTTCTACTATGCTGTACTTGAGCCAGTGGCGAAGTTTGGTACGTTGACTTACGGAGCAGTCTAAAAACGCTTTTCACTCTTGGAGAGTTCGCAATTAATAACCTTACTTAGTGCTTTCTTTGCTTTCCGCAATTTTATTTGTTATTTTGTTTGTTTGTTTAATTTTGTTTGTGCTTTTTTCATACAGATAGCAAAACATGACGTAAGGTTTGAGATCAATCTTTGCCGCAAAGCCGCTGTCGGCATGCGCGCGCCGATGACGTCAAAAACAGGGCACGGTTAACTCACGAATCAAATATTGGAGTATTCTATCATGCGTTATATCTCATCTGAATCGTCGATTTTCATAGCTGCCATCTTGGATGAATCTAACAAAAGATTCTTCATTAGTCTCTTTTTGTTATATCTTATATATAACCAGCCAACCTTTGGAACAGAGCCGATAATACAGTGTTTTGTATGGGGAAATTATATTCAAAAGGACGAATCTCAGCTGCTATTTGACCGATTATTACAAATTCTTCGTGTAACCTCTTTTTTGATTGTCTATCGAAACTAGGAACCAAAATATGATACAGTGAAAATTAATTAACATGACGTCATCACTTGAATATATATGCTATGTGTTACCATTGTTAGTTAAAAATAACCCGGCAGCTGATCTGAAAAAAATTTGTTATCCGATTAGAATCTAGAAAATTTGCAAAGAGGTGTCACTTTTCCACTTGAAATTGTGGATTTCCAAGCCACCAAATGAAAAATAATAACGTTGCTAACACGAGGTTGATGGCAGGAACACAATAACTAAGGAGTTTTATATTGTTATTGCAATGGTGGACAGGCTTTTATTTTTCACTGGTCATTTTGTGCAGGCTTCATGACATTTCAGTTTTGCAGTAATGTCATTCTACGTCACTATTTCAGATCAGCTGGAAAATCATTTCATATAGAAACAACAAGTTTGCTCTGGTTCTATATTCCTCCGGTATACTTCTTTTGTTCTGACATTATTTAAATATGAAAATAATACATTTCAAGCTTAGTGAACCAGATGCAATATGCAATATGCAATATGCAGCATGAAACATACAACATGCAACTTGCATCTTGCAACATGCAACTTGTAACTTTCAACATGCCAACATGCAACAGGTGACACGTAACATGCAACTTGCAACAAGCGTGCAAATTGTAACATGCCAACATGCAACAGGCGACATGTAACATGCAACATGCAACATGCCAACATGCAACAGGTGACACGTAACATGCAACATGTAACACGCGGCATGTAACATGCAGCATGCAGCAAAAACTTCACCAACCTTTTTTGAAATAATTCTATAGGTAGCTTCTATTTTTCTAGTAATGGTACACATTTAACATCTAGAACCAAGTGATCAATGTGTGGAGCATACGACTTGACATGCTCAATATGTTGTACACTGACTTCCCAAGTAGATGCTCTTGATGGATTCTCATGCAGCAGCAATTCTGTGATCTTCTTTGACACATAGCTGCTCCATTCCTTCCATTCTGGTTTTATCTTCTAGTTACAGGATGGTGAG
This sequence comes from Actinia tenebrosa, assembly GCF_029948245.1. Taxonomy (NCBI): domain Eukaryota; kingdom Metazoa; phylum Cnidaria; class Anthozoa; order Actiniaria; family Actiniidae; genus Actinia; species Actinia tenebrosa. The sequence goes on from NW_028292584.1 coordinate 6,137,087, forward strand.
CTCATGGTGTGTGTTGTGTCTTCCTTAGAAAGATAGTAAACAACTATTAGAGGGGGTTCAGCATGATATCATATATTATTAAGACCAAGGTCGCATTATCCGCATAAGCAGCAGACTGAGGCCAATAAAGCAGGAGAGGTCTTGATAATTTATGACATCATGCAAAAAAGCTGAATTCAATAAGTAATAGATCAAAAACGAGTGCGAGTGTTCAATCAGGGCATCCAAACACCGAAAAACAGATCAAAGCATAGGCTGTTAGGCCAAGTGCTTTTATTGTTTTGAGGTGTTTGGATACCATGATCAAACACGAAGCACGAGTTTTTGAACTGACTTCTCAAATTCATTATAATTCATTTGTTCTTGAATCTTGTGAGATTAAAAATTCATACCCAATTATTCGTTTATTCGTGATCCGTTTTTGATCAAGTATCAAGGTGCGTGCACATGTCTACAATGCAAAGTTGTCATTGGTCATTGACCTCATGAATTATTAATGAGTTTGAGAAGTGTTTAATTACACACTCATAAGTTAAGAATAAAGAATTCATGGTTTCAACCCAGCTGGTGAAGTTTGTTGTGAAATGTGATCGTCCAGGGGAGTGTAGTCTTGCAAAAGACTGTTGTTGGTGGTGACTGAATTTTAACAACCTGAGCGGAAGTCATCTTCAAAGTTTAGTGAGAAAACAAGAGAATTCAGTACTATTGTACTTACTCGTATCTGATCTTCATCTGTTGTTTTCTTGCTAGATGCTACATTGCCATGTATGTGAAGCCATCCACCATGATCTGAATGCAATGCTGCACAAGCAACTGGCCATGCCCCCTCACTGGATGGAATAAGCCCCAAATTGACATGATCTGCAATCCCCTTATGTGGGAACTATATCAAATATAACCAAAATGTACAGTGTGAGCATCGATATTGGATATTTGGCTGATTTTTGGTTGAAAATAACTGCATTTAAATAATCAGAAAAATAAGCAAATTAGTTTATATATTATTTTCTGTGTGTATGTGTGTATATGTAAGTATATATTATCTCACAGCTGTGGAAGATGACACAATGACCACCCCTAGGGTATTAATATGAACCTACCATCTTGTTGTCTCCTTCATATACTGTACACCTTTTGTCCACTTGATTTATTGCTAGATTTCTTCTGAGTGCAACCAGAGCATGTGGATTCCACTCACATGCATAAAGAATGCTGGCACCAGCATGCACAAGATATGGAAGAACAAAATAACCAATTCCTGCATATAAATCAACGACAGTCTGCCCACTGCAATCAAGCGCCCCAACTCTTATCTTCTCCGTGATATTTCCAGACGAGAACATACACTTGGTAACATCATAGGTATATGTAATCCCATTATCGACATGGGACACCCACCCATCTACACCAGAAAGGAGACACACACTTGGGCTCCTGAAGTCATTATCTCTGATAGCTGATTTTTTACCAAGCCTCTTAGCACCCAGAGCTTCAGCAGTGACTGTCCACAGTTCATTCCCAACGTGCAACCATTCTTCAGATAGGAAGCACTGGTCAGAAAGAAGAACCAAGTCTCCATGTTTTTCCCAGTGACTTGGTAGATCTTGATAAAGATCTTCCTTAAAAACTAATCCTTTGCGAAGAAATAATTCTCGAACAGATTCACAGATCTTGTCTCTTGGTTTTAACTTGTTACTCTTTTGTGGGGGAAGATATTTGAGTTCAATTGTTACGTTGAAATCTTCTATTATAGATTTGAGCTCTTCATCTTTGTTCAAAACGTCTTGAAACTTTTCGTATTTCAAAGGTATTGCTAGCTTACTATTGTCTTCCTCCAAAGGCAATATCTTTCTTTGATGATTGTAGAGTGACAATTTCTCTAAAGTTAGCCTATATATTAAAAAATTTAGTTAGAAAATGATTTCTCCCCAAACTCAAAATATCTGCTAAGTTACTTCAAACATTGAGAAGGAATGAAAACCAAAGTTCGCACATACTTGAGTCTTTTTGTATGGTTTGAAGGGCAAATGAGCCACCAAGTTTTGCTTTCATCATCTAAAATATCCATGGCTAAAAGATAATTATCAATCGTTGAAATAAACTTCTTCAATTTTATCACCTTCTGTCGTCCGCCATTTTGAAAAAACAAAAGTACGAGTAGGACTGGGTAACATTCAGCTGTCTTCTGGTGCGCACGTGCTGTGGTGTGCGAAGAAATACAGGGTGGAGGGGGGAATGTGAGGAGGGGGGAGGGGGGGAGGGGGAGGGGGAGGGGGAGGGGAGGGGGATGAGGGTTCGAGAGGGGCGAGGAGGCGGAAATGCTAAATTTTCTCTAAGTACGTACTGTGACAGAAACCCCATGATCTATGCTGATCAAAGTAAAAGTGACAAACACACGCTACTGTTAGCAATATTGTTTGCTCTGTATTTATTTTATTATCATCAAAACATTTTTTATCTGAATAAGAGAACAGGCAGATAAAGCTGACGTCAACGAGCGCGCGCTCTTTCCGTTGCTTGTTTTGATCACTAAAAACGAGAAGTTTTTATCGTTTTTGTTATTGTAAAATTAACAAATTGACATCAGTTATTTATGTGTCCGTCCTCTTATTGACGATAAATTGCGTCATCATATTCTCAAAGTAGTACGACTCGTGGATCCACATAAAACTTTGACAATGTGATGACGAAATTTATTCATCAATAAGAGGACAGACAGATAAGAAACTGATGCTATTTGTTAATGTGACGTGAGTAAAGCCTTGAATGAAGAATTAAACGGGGCACTTGGATGAACTGAATCAATGAAAATTGGAAATTACTTGAAACTCGTTTAAACATATCTATATGGCCCAGATAGTAGCCAGTAGCCAAGCAACATGTTTCCTTCCAGTCAAAAGTGGCGGGAAAAAATTATCCATTTTAATCAGCATCTAAGTTGTGAGTTAATGACGTCATTTACTCAACCTTATTGTTCTTTTTGCTTTTAACCCAAAATATCTTAAGAGCGAGTGGCTCCCAGGCTAAAATTTTCACTAATCATTTTTCCATAAGTATAATTGAGTCATATTATCCTCGAATACTTCAATTATTCGGACTTTCAAAAATCGGGGCGTTTTCATCCAAGTGCCCCTTTAACGTAAGTGTAGCTTTTTGCCAATTATGCCATGTCGTTTGAACTCTTACAAAAAAATAGTGGCTTTCAAGTTAACTTAAAAGTTAACCTATTGTTCTGGTTAGAAAAAAAAGTGGAATGATTTATAACATTATGATTAATTCCTAAAACAAAACAAAAAACGCCTAAATAGAATTTTTTCCTCCTTGAACTTTTTTTTATAAAAAGTGAGTAAAATTTTTCGAACAATTCTGATGCCTTAACAAACGTTTAAAGTGGAAAAATATCCGTAATTTGTAAAATTTCAAAACAAGAGAACAATGCTTCAAACTGTTTCCTTTCCAGAACTTGTTCAAAGTCGGCATCATCTTTGTAGTCCTTGACATCTCTTGAGAAGACAATTGATGAGAAAAGACAGTTTGAACGATTCGAACAATAATTTCGCAAATCCATTTAGGCAGGATGTCTTTCCATTTCATTTCGCAACAATGGCATGTGATTGAAAGCGGGATAAGTTGCGCATCTGTTGTTCAAAGTTATTGGCGCCCTTTCGACGTTGACCAGCGACCACCGTTGCAGTCTTATCTCTGGCTCTATATCTTTAGGAAGTTTTTGACTGCTTCCCTGAGTTCCTTAATGCACCACAAATAAAGCAAGGGATTGCAAGTACTATTAATAGACATTATTAATTCTCCTATTCGAGTAGCATGATGAGTCCAGTCCTGATGGATGAAACTTTCCATAGCTAGCGCGGTCGCCATTGGCAAGTAAAAAACGGCTGTCGTAAGAAGGATAAGCAACATGGTATTAAAAGATCTCTTGTATCTTGATGCAGAGAAGCTGGTGCTTGAGTTGGGATTATTCTGCTCGTTCAAGTTGCTAGGAGCTACTACAATTGAGGTTATTTTCTTCAAGTTGTAGTAAGCCATAGCATACGATGTGACAATAGTGAAAACTAATATAAACATGGCAATAACTACGGTGTATTTGGACATAAGTGATACCACATAAGAAACGCCAACGAGAAATCCTCCCCCGAGCCAACCAACTGATAAAGCCATAACACATCGCTTCGCCGTGAACACGACTCGGAAAGACAGCCTTAGTTTAATGGCTAGTAAACGATCGATACTAATAAGAGCGAGAGTGTACAAAGAGACTCCACCTAGCCAGTGTCCAAATGCCCTCGCGAAGGTCCAAACTTTACAGAAGTAGTCTTGGCTGTGATGTAGAGCCAAGATATTTGATGCTACTAAAATAGGCATGACGACTAATCCGTAAAGCAGGTCTGTTAAAGCAAGACTGGCGAGGAGAGTCTGTGTTGGTCTGTATAGTGAAGGTGTCTTCCGGATTGCTAGCAGAACAATCAAGTTTAGCAAAATAGTCGGTATAGAAACAATGGCGTAGCTCCAAGCTAAAAACGTCTGTAAATTGGGGACCATGTAGAATGTCACCGAATAGCAAGTCAACTTCATCCCAGAAAACTTTACTGAGACAGTCGTTCACTATTTGTTATGGTTTGTATTTTTGTTTTTTGAATATGAGGTATATATTTGGCATGGTACGTCTTATATTAGTTTACTTAGTAGCTTGAAATCAAGTTGTACAGCCGCTCGTTTCTTGTCATAATATAAGCAGAGAATCCAAACCAATCAGTTATAAATCGATTTTCAAGCTTTTGTGTTTTTGTTCAATAGAATGGCTTTTGGCTTTTGAAGTAGAAGTCAGAGTGACAAGGCCGTGGGAGTTCCAGTTAACATCGATCAATTGAACGGCTTTAAACAGTCGATCTTTGATTTGATTTGTAGAAGTACTTACAATGTGGTTCCTCTTCGATGCCATCACGGTATGACTTTCGCAGGTGTTTGAAGTATTTGCACAAGAAGCAACCTTCAAAGGAAAAAGAAGAAGAAAAAAAACAAAACGAAAACAAGAAAGAAAGATAAAATGCTATGGTCAAGCAATGGTTAAAACATGAACAGATGTTGGCAAATTATTTTAGAAATTCAGTCTCACGATCATTATATAAAATTGCTCACCGGTGAGATGTGTTAGCAGAAAAAGCCCAACAAAATGCAATTGCATACAAAATTTCGACTCTCTTTGTCTGCCTGTCTCAGTCTGCCTATGAACGAACACTGACTTCCATTAGCAGATAAAGGTTGGTTTTGACGTTATACTTTATATTAGGGCGCTGGTCACATCATTTTATTGAGTTCACCGTTTCATCGACTCATAAGTTTTTAGAAGGCAGTTGCGGTGGCACTCGCCTCTCGGCTCTGAGATCTCGGGTTCGATCAAGACTCGGGATATGTGTGAGTTAGTCGTTCCCTGACTTCGATCAGCACAGAGGTTATCCACAAAATTCGATATATTTTTTTCATAAAAGATTTAGAATCTATAATACCCTGCGAGCAGAGATTCCCTTTTCTATCCCTTTTCTATCCCTAGCGGGATAGAAAAGGGAATCTCTGCTCGCAGGGTAAATCTATAACTGTTTTTGCGTACATTTTATGAAACTTTTCCATTCTCAATTCCAAATTTTCTATCCTGATAAACTCCTTTTAAATATTGCATAAATAATTACTTTCCACAGATATTCGTCTCAATATTATTAAACATCCAAATCCCCACCACACGTGCGGCTGTTTCTCAATCAAGCGTTAATATTTTGCATGCGGCCGGCGTGATGTAAACAATAATATTATTAAAGAAAAATTAAAGGCGATTCCGGCTGCTAAATAAAACTTGAGCTCATGTCAAACGTCGAACTACACATGAGCCGAACCTAATGACATCACAGAAGACCGCCTTGTTATCCATTGTTTCAATTAGGTTTGGCTCATGTGAAGTTCGACGTTTGACCCGAGCTTAAAAAGCAAAATCCATTAACCCCTAGCTTACCAGATTCCATAAAATAAATTTAAATTAATAATTGATCAAATATTTCTTTATTAAGAATTAATGATCATGAACAATAATAAAATTTAGTAAAAATGTGTAGAAACGAAAAGACAACTCAATTTGTAAAAAAAAACTTGTATTTTGTATTTTTGTTATTCCATAAGGGGTTTCTTTCATTATATTTTATTTTCTAATCATGACATATTTTTTAACTACCATGCGAGCAGCAGTCTCCTTTTACCTCCTCTACAGGCTCGCAGGGTAATTTTTAACGTATATTTTATCTTAAATATTATCTATCAACTCGCGATATCACTACTATCTTAATATTTTTGCTGGTTTTTACTAACGACGCAAGCATAAGCATTATGACATACACAAGCGCAGACAGTAATTTAAAGATCGTGTACGCTTTGTTCTAACCAAACTTCAAAGTGTTGATTAAATTTAAAAATAGATTTCTTTCGCTTGGGCGTAATGTCTTACCATATCAGACAATGTGTCATTCTTTTGGGAATAGGTGGGCGTACAATGACGTCATTTGTTTTGATCATTTAGCAACTTTAATTTATTATATCTCCTGAACTAATGAATCAACTGCTCTCAAATTGATAAATATTATCAACAGTTATGACTTCTTTATATTTCTTAAGTCCAATCGTTTATGGCTCAAAAGTTGATTTTTGGAAATGTAAACAGTACGCCCACCTATAAGATTCTCTGTTTGCATGAGTGGTATCCATATTCACGTGTCTTCTCATGCTCAACTGTTGAACAAATATATGATACTCTAGATGGTCACATGGCCACATGATCACATGGTGCACATGGTCACATGATACACATGGTCACATGATACACATGTTCACATGATACACATGGTCACGTGATACACATGCTCACATGGTCGTATGGTTACACATGGTCACATGATACACATGGTCACATGATACACATGGTCACATGATACACATGGTCACATGGTCGTATGGTTACACATGATACACATGGTCACATGATACACATGGTCACATGATCACATGATACACATGGTCACATGATACACATGGTCACATGATACATATGGTCACATGATCACATGATCACATGATACACATGGTCACATGATACACATGGTCACATGATACACATGGTCACATGATACACATGGTCACATGATACACATGGTCACATGGTCACATGATACACATGGTCACATGATACACATGGTCACATGATACACATGGTCACATGATACACATGGTCACATGATACACATTGTCACATGATACACATGGTCACATGATACACATGGTCACATGATACACATGGTCACATGATACACATAATACACATGGTCACATGATACACATGGTCACATGATACACATGGTCACATGATACACATGGTCACATGATACACATGGTCACATGATACACATGGTCACATGATACACATGGTCACATGATCACATGATACACATGATACACATGGTCACATGATACACATGGTCACATGATACACATGGTCACATGATACACATGATACACATGGTCACATGATACACATGGTCACATGATACACATGGTCACATGATACACATGGTCACATGATACACATGGTCACATGATACACATGGTCACATGGTCACATGATACACATGGTCTGAAATGGGCAAACCATTAGACCCAAGGCAAAGAGGTCTTACTAGGATAATCAAAGACAGTTGCTACGCGTTACGCTCAAGAAAACCAACTCGACATCCACTTTGACCATTACACTGATATCGAACCTTCCCTAAAATTAGACTTAGCAATAAGGGCATTGATTAACACTGCTTTCCCTTTACTAGAAAGATCCATGGCCTTCTCTAATGTCGCCTCTATATCTTCATCTGAAGATTGGTCTAGCTTAAGTCCAACACCTCCATATCCTTCTGCAACTTTATCGTAGTCTGTGAACTGTGAAAATATCAAAAACATATCCATAAGTTCTTTAATTATTTCAAAACAAAGTTGAAGTAAAACCTCAAAACAAACCTTAATAAAATGGACCCTACTTAAAATTGTCTTGAATCCGAGGTTAACATGGAAATACAAAAGAAATGCCACAAATCCCATCGCGAAAAAGAGTGCTTTCTTTTGTATTTTCGTGTTAGCCTTGCATTCATCCACGATACTTTTAGGGTCCATTATTTCAAAACTGAAAAAAGTTGAAAACATGAATAATACATTTCGGGTTTCCTGTGTTTTGCGTCATCAATACTGGTGACGTCATAATCGGCATTCACTGCGCTGAATGCATCACATTTTGACGATTTTATTGAGGTTTGTAAGTATCGCCATACATTTTCTTATAACATGACACTACAGAAACCTAGCTTGGGCTACCAGTGAATGCATGAAAGAAGAATTTCTTTCGCGTAGTTTTTGCAGCATTGAAAAGGTTGTATTTTTGACTATTTTTTCGCAGATTGCTGGATTTCTCGCTAAAACCTCTAGTCATCATGAAGCATTGATTCCTTTGCACCGCTATAAAAGTAATTTCAAGGTGGGTCTGACAGGGAAAAAAATACGATCGCACTCCGCCCTGGCTAAAGGAATGCTTGGTAAATACACCAGTTTCACATTCAATGCATACCCCTGTTTTTGAAGACTACAGACTCATTTGCACAGGCTTAGCCTGGTTTATAAGTCAGCTATTCACAGATACCATTAAAAGTCCGTGGGATTTCAAAACATTAGTATTGTTCAAGCTACACATTTTTTACATTAAAGTTGACATTTGCAAATGATCTCGTTTAAGCCTGAGGAGATTAGTCTTAAAACACAGAGCTATTTACGATATGAGAAAAGGGACTATTATATCCTACCTCTAAGTCACATGCTACGCTTGAACCAAACAAAGGCACCTGTTCTCTAGCGATCTGGGACCAACACGCATCATTACCAACCAACGCAATGACTGGAGTCTGCAAAAAAGTGTTAGAAAGTAACTTTTTTTAAACATTTAGCCTTACCTGCATTACAGTGCCAATCGAAAAACCAGGGGCACCTAGAAATATTCCAAGAATTTTTCTTTGTCAATCAGAAGCGTTACCTTTCCGTTATCTTGTGGTTAGAAAGTCAATTCTGATTGGCCTAAAAAACAATAGAAAACTCCTGGAATATTTCTGAGTGCTCACGGTTTTTCGATTTGCACTGTAACATTATTGCCAGGTGATCTAAAATAGTGATAATTAAATGACTTCACTGCAAATTGACAAGCGAGAATAAAAACATTGCAATCAAATTATAAAATTGTTGTGTCACGGTTATCAAGCGCGTATTCTTGGTTTGCAATCAATATCAAGAGAGCACAATAACAAAAGGGATGTCCGCCATGATGGAAGATATGACAAAAGAATTCATTGAAAAATGTTTTGTCAAATTCTTCCAACATGGCGGCTATGACGTCTATTGCAAACGAAGGATTAGCAGCATTATTTCTTTCATTTGCTGGCCTGGAAATCCGAGAGAGAAAAAGTGACATCTCAGTTCTGCAAATGTTCTCGATTCTCAATGGCTAACATTTTTCCCCAGTCAGATCAGCTGACCACGTTTAGTAAAATCTAGAATAAGCTAATAGTAAAATCTAGAATTGAACCAAAAAAAATAAATAGAGGATATTACATGGGCGCGCGGAGATACGAAATGTATCTTCGAGTGTTGAAAAGATCTCTCACGAGAAAGCGCAGCGAACGAGTGAGAGATTTTCAACATGAGAAGGTAAGTTTCATATCTCCAAGCGCCCATGTAATATTCTGTTTATTATATAATTATCCATAAAATCAACTTAACAAGCATTTTTATTATAATAACTAACTAACTAATAGCTTAAATACGGAAGGTAACGATATTTTCACATGTGAAAATAACATGTTATTAGTATTAGTTAGTTAGTTTTTCGAAGAGGAGGAATATAGGTATTTTATGGATAATTATATGATAAAAATTGATTTCTAATGATAATATTATAATAATATTAAAAGTAGATAATAGATATACTAAAGCTAAAGTGTGAGTTCATACTAAATATAGAATTAAAACTAAATATAGCGATGAATACCTTATGTCTTGTAAATGTATCAAATTCAGCAACACTGTATCCAAGGGAACCATCCCCATATATAATCCACACATCACTGTCAGGGCGACAGAGCTTGGCTCCAAGGGCAAAACCACCCCCCACCCCTAAGGTTCCAAATGCTCCAGGATCCAGCCAGGTTAATGGTTCTCTTGGTCTAAAATATTCAAGAAAATAATGATTAAGCTGCTTTATTAGCCTTTATTAGGTGACGAGTGTGGAGAGACAGGACCGCCATTTAAAGTAGTCATCTGAGCCACTTGAAGGTCTAACCATTTGCAGATGAAATTACAAAGGCAGCACCTTCTCCTCAGTTATTTTAAGACCCTGAGTGTTGGTCCAGCCGGAACTCGGACCATGACCTCCCACACCAAAGTCTGATGCTCAACCAACCAAAAATTTTATACGACATCTTGGAAATATGTAGAACAATGAATGCAGGATCAGTGTATTTAAGTGCCATACAATAAAATTTTTTTTCTAGTTTTGGTACACATATGAGCTTTCAGGTAACGTAATTTCATTTGCCATGAAAATTCATGTGATGCCAAAGCAGCTCAATTTGTAAGACAAAACAAAAGAATTTCAATCTCCTGAGAATTGGAGACCTATTGCTATGTCCTACGAATTGAGCTGCATTCCGATGTGTTGGAAGAGGACTACACCAAGAGTGTTCACCTCAGAATGTAAGCTGCTGTTCCAACAAAGTCTCCCCCATCAGCAACAATCATGGAGTCTTTCGACATGACTCGCTCTAAACAGTGTAACAGTTTAAGAGGATTCAGGTGCTGGGTGGTGGTTTCTTCCGCTTTAAGGCTGTGAATGAAAGACAATTACCTGATCAATGGACAGTATGATGTCATAATGACAGTACGACATGCCGTAACATGAAAAGGTTTCATGGTTCAATCTGTGAGTTAGCCACGCCCTGACCTAGATCAGCCCAGAGGTTGTTTCAGGGTTCGATCTGTGAGTTAGCTGTGCCCTGACTTAGATCAGCCCAGAGGTTGTTTCAGGGTTCGATCTGTGAGTTAGCCATGCCCTGACTTAGATCAGCCCAGAGGTTGTTTCAGGATGCAATCTGTGAGTTAGCCACGCCCTGACTTAGATCAGCCCAGAGGTTGTTTCAGGGTGCAATCTGTGAGTTAGCCATGCCCTGACTTAGATCAGCCCAGAGGTTGTTTCAGGGTGCAATCTGTGAGTTAGCCATGCCCTGACTTAGATTAGCCCAGAGGTTGTTTCAGGGTTTGTTCTGTGAGTTAGTCATGCCCTGTCTTAGATCAGCCCAGAGGTTGTTTCAGGGTTTGATAAGATTTGAAGGTTTGACTGTACCTGTTAGTTTTTTCCTTTTCCAAATCTCTTTCTTTAAGCGTTTCTACCCAGTCCTTAGGACATGAGTAGCCCTTGAGGTTTTCACACAGCGATACCAAGAACGATGCTGGGTCACCTGAAGAGAAGACATTGGGTACTTTATGCAATATAGACTGGGTCACCTGAAGGGAAGCCATTGGGTACTTTATACAATATAGACTGGGTCACCTGAAGGGAAGACATTGGGTACTTTATACAATATAGACTGGGTCACCTGAAGGGAAGACATTGGGTACTTTATACAATATAGACTGGGTCACCTGAAGGGAAGTCATTGAGTACTTTATACAATATAGACTGGGTCACCTAAAGGGAAGACATTGGGTACTTTATACAATATAGACTGGGTCACCTGAAGGGAAGACATTGGGTACTTTATACAATATAGACTGGGTCACCTGAAGGGAAGCCATTGGGTACTTTATACCATATAGACTGGGTCACCTGAAGGGAAGACATTGGGTACTTTATACAATATAGACTGGGTCACCTAAAGGGAAGACATTGGGTACTTTATACAATATAGACTGGGTCACCTGAAGGGAAGACATTGAGTACTTTATACAATATAGACTGGGTCACCTAAAGGGAAGACATTGGGTACTTTATACAATATAGACTGGGTCACCTGAAGGGAAGACATTGGGTACTTTATACAATATAGACTGGGTCACCTGAAGGGAAGACATTGGGTACTTTATACAATATAGACTGGGTCACCTGAAGGGAAGTCATTGAGTACTTTATACAATATAGACTGGGTCACCTAAAGGGAAGACATTGGGTACTTTATACAATATAGACTGGGTCACCTGAAGGGAAGACATTGGGTACTTTATACAATATAGACTGGGTCACCTGAAGGGAAGCCATTGGGTACTTTATACAATATAGACTGGGTCACCTGAAGGGAAGACATTGGGTACTTTATACAATATAGACTGGGTCACCTGAAGGGAAGACATTGGGTACTTTATACAATATAGACTGGGTCACCTGAAGGGAAGTCATTGAGTACTTTATACAATATAGACTGGGTCACCTAAAGGGAAGACATTGGGTACTTTATACAATATAGACTGGGTCACCTGAAGGGAAGACATTGGGTACTTTATACAATATAGACTGGGTCACCTGAAGGGAAGACATTGGGTACTTTATACAATATAGACTGGGTCACCTGAAGGGAAGACATTGGGTACTTTATACAATATAGACTGGGTCACCTGAAGGGAAGACATTGGGTACTTTATACAATATAGACTGGGTCACCTGAAGGGAAGACATTGGGTACTTTATACAATATAGACTGGGTCACCTGAAGGGAAGACATTGGGTACTTTATACAATATAGACTGGGTCACCTGAAGGGAAGACATTGGGTACTTTATACAATATAGACTGGGTCACCTGAAGGGAAGACATTGGGTACTTTATACAATATAGACTGGGTCACCTGAAGGGAAGTCATTGGGTACTTTATACAATATAGACTGGGTCACCTGAAGGGAAGACATTGGGTACTTTATACAATATAGACTGGGTCACCTGAAGGGAAGACATTGGGTACTTTATACAATATAGACTGGGTCACCTGAAGGGAAGACATTGGGTACTTTATACAATATAGACTGGGTCACCTGAAGGGAAGACATTGGGTACTTTATACAATATAGACTGGGTCACCTGAAGGGAAGTACATTGGGTACTTTATACAATATAGACTGGGTCACCTGAAGGGAAGACATTGGGTACTTTATACAATATAGACTGGGTCACCTGAAGGGAAGACATTGGGTACTTTATACAATATAGACTGGGTCACCTGAAGGGAAGACATTGGGTACTTTATACAATATAGACTGGGTCACCTAAAGGGAAGACATTGGGTACTTTATACAATATAGACTGGGTCACCTGAAGGGAAGACATTGAGTACTTTATACAATATAGACTGGGTCACCTGAAGGGAAGACATTGGGTACTTTATACAATATAGACTGGGTCACCTGAAGGGAAGACATTGGGTACTTTATACAATATAGACTGGGTCACCTGAAGGGAAGACATTGGGTACTTTATACAATATAGACTGGGTCACCTGAAGGGAAGACATTGGGTACTTTATACAATATAGACTGGGTCACCTGAAGGGAAGACATTGGGTACTTTATACAATATAGACTGGGTCACCTGAAGGGAAGACATTGGGTACTTTATACAATATAGACTGGTACTTTATACAATATAGACTGGGTCACCTGAAGGGAAGACATTGGGTACTTTATACAATATAGACTGGGTCACCTGAAGGGAAGACATTGGGTACTTTATACAATATAGACTGGGTCACCTGAAGGGAAGACATTGGGTACTTTATACAATATAGACTGGGTCACCTGAAGGGAAGACATTGGGTACTTTATACAATATAGACTGGGTCACCTGAAGGGAAGACATTGGGTACTTTATACAATATAGACTGGGTCACCTGAAGGGAAGACATTGGGTACTTTATACAATATAGACTGGGTCACCTGAAGGGAAGACATTGGGTACTTTATACAATATAGACTGGGTCACCTGAAGGGAAGACATTGGGTACTTTATACAATATAGACTGGGTCACCTGAAGGGAAGACATTGGGTACTTTATACAATATAGACTGGGTCACCTGAAGGGAAGACATTGGGTACTTTATACAATATAGACTGGGTCACCTGAAGGGAAGACATTGGGTACTTTATACAATATAGACTGGGTCACCTGAAGGGAAGACATTGGGTACTTTATACAATATAGACTGGGTCACCTGAAGGGAAGTCATTGGTACTTTATACAATATAGACTGGGTCACCTGAAGGGAAGACATTGGGTACTTTATACAATATAGACTGGGTCACCTGAAGGGAAGACATTGGGTACTTTATACAATATAGACTGGGTCACCTGAAGGGAAGACATTGGGTACTTTATACAATATAGACTGGGTCACCTGAAGGGAAGACATTGGGTACTTTATACAATATAGACTGGGTCACCTGAAGGGAAGTCATTGGGTACTTTATACAATATAGACTGGGTCACCTGAAGGGAAGACATTGGGTACTTTATACAATATAGACTGGGTCACCTGAAGGGAAGACATTGGGTACTTTATACAATATAGACTGGGTCACCTGAAGGGAAGACATTGGGTACTTTATACAATATAGACTGGGTCACCTGAAGGGAAGACATTGGGTACTTTATACAATATAGACTGGGTCACCTGAAGGGAAGACATTGAGTACTTTATACAATATAGACTGGGTCACCTGAAGGGAAGACATTGGGTACTTTATACAATATAGACTGGGTCACCTGAAGGGAAGACATTGGGTACTTTATACAATATAGACTGGGTCACCTGAAGGGAAGCCATTGGGTACTTTATACAATATAGACTGGGTCACCTGAAGGGAAGACATTGGGTACTTTATACAATATAGACTGGGTCACCTGAAGGGAAGACATTGGGTACTTTATACAATATAGACTGGGTCACCTGAAGGGAAGACATTGAGTACTTTATACAATATAGACTGGGTCACCTAAAGGGAAGACATTGGGTACTTTATACAATATAGACTGGGTCACCTGAAGGGAAGACATTGAGTACTTTATACAATATAGACTGGGTCACCTGAAGGGAAGACATTGGGTACTTTATACAATATAGACTGGGTCACCTGAAGGGAAGTCATTGGGTACTTTATACAATATAGACTGGGTCACCTGAAGGGAAGACATTGGGTACTTTATACAATATAGACTGGGTCACCTGAAGGGAAGACATTGGGTACTTTATACAATATAGACTGGGTCACCTGAAGGGAAGTCATTGGGTACTTTATACAATATAGACTGGGTCACCTGAAGGGAAGACATTGGGTACTTTATACAATATAGACTGGGTCACCTGAAGGGAAGACATTGGGTACTTTATACAATATAGACTGGGTCACCTGAAGGGAAGACATTGGGTACTTTATACAATATAGACTGGGTCACCTGAAGGGAAGCCATTGGGTACTTTATACAATATAGACTGGGTCACCTGAAGGGAAGACATTGGGTACTTTATACAATATAGACTGGGTCACCTGAAGGGAAGACATTGGGTACTTTATACAATATAGACTGGGTCACCTGAAGGGAAGACATTGAGTACTTTATACAATATAGAATGGGTCACCTAAAGGGAAGACATTGGGTACTTTATACAATATAGACTGGGTCACCTGAAGGGAAGACATTGAGTACTTTATACAATATAGACTGGGTCACCTGAAGGGAAGACATTGGGTACTTTATACAATATAGACTGGGTCACCTGAAGGGAAGACATTGGGTACTTTATACAATATAGACTGGGTCACCTGAAGGGAAGACATTGGGTACTTTATACAATATAGACTGGGTCACCTGAAGGGAAGTCATTGGGTACTTTATACAATATAGACTGGGTCACCTGAAGGGAAGCCATTGGGTACTTTATACAATATAGACTGGGTCACCTGAAGGGAAGACATTGGGTACTTTATACAATATAGACTGGGTCACCTGAAGGGAAGACATTGGGTACTTTATACAATATAGACTGGGTCACCTGAAGGGAAGCCATTGGGTACTTTATACAATATAGAAATATCCAAATGAATAAAACAACACAGTAAATTTTACAGCTGTAGTACTATTTTAGCCCAGGCTAGAGCCAAAATAGAACAAAATGCCATTTTGACCCCACAGAAGCCATTTAGGTATGGGTCTATCAGTACTGTTTTGGCCCCCTTAACTAGGCCAAATCAGGGGGGAAATCCATATAAGGGGCTAAAACAGTCCCAAAATCAGAACTTAAAAAATGGCCCCTACCGGTAGTGCCAAAATAGCCCTACTTTAAGGAGGCCACTATAGGGTCAAAATTTTGGCCCCATTTTTGGGGCCAGAACCTCCCTATCTGATTCACTGTGAACCAGTCTGAATAGAAGAACTAGTTACAAACCCTGGATTGCTATGGATGGCTTCCAAAACATGTCGGAATTCTGATGAAAATAGAAACAAAAATATGGAAATAAAAAAAGTTGCCATTAAATGAAAATGTCAGTCAAAATGATCACAATAACCCTATTTCCCTTGGGAGTAATTGATGTTTTGCCCACTCATCAAACCACTTGTCATTCCCTAGAGTATAATTTTTTTGGTTAACAGTTGCACATGAGAAGACACATGAATATGGATACAACTCAAAAAAGAATATTATTCTCAATGAAATGACATGTGGTCTGTAATTGAAAAACATTTCTCCCAACTGAAAGTATATTTAAAAGGATCTATATGTGAACAAAAATTGTGGAGGTCATATTTGATATTTTCTAAAACATTTTCTGGACAAAGCTATTTAACATGTTATAGAGTCATTAGCATGTTAACTATGGGTAGATATATATGGCATGCAGTGCATGATGGGATAATCCTTGGTCTTCTTCTGCGTCCACACTTCACTGGAGAATTTCATATGGTAATTTCATATATTGAAAAAAACTCTTTTCTTATCTTGGTATTTATTCCCTGTGAAAAAATATAATTTAAAGAACCAAAGTTACAAACTCTGACCTTATAAAGCTGAGAGTGGTTCCTATTGACGGCAATGACCTTGGACTTCTTGCTCAGAACTCGTCCATAAGACAGCCTAAAGTCACACACGGTACCTGCAGCACAAACACAAAAAAATGCATCAATAGAAATGAAAAAAAAAGTGAAAAATGCACTCACTGTTAATTAAAATGACGTGAGCATATATACCTGCAAGTATAACAAGATCAGCTTCTTTAAGAGCGTCACGTCTTCGTTGCCTGATGTGGAGAGGGCTGTTTCTGCCTAACATACCACGAGACATTCCTCCAAGAAAACATGGAATACCCAAAGCCTGTGTAGAAAATATGACACAAATATTATTTATACAACTATATTATTTTCATATTACTGTGTACATTTGGGATTAGGATAAGGTAAGGTAAGGTAAGGTAGATTTTATTTGGCATCTTGCACAAGGTACATCAACTGTAACCCAAATATTATACAATAATATACTAATTATTCATATGTTTTTTCCATATGATCATTGTCTATCCTTAATAATTTCTTTTCGTAGATTCGTAATGTCATATATGAATTTAGCAATAATTTTCTGGGTAATTTTAACATCAGGTGGATTCATCAGAATAGATCGTCGTGTTGCATTTTCTCTCTCTCTATCTCTGCATAAAGCCCACTTCTTTTTTCTCCATATGTGACTTTTAATAAGAAGTGTGCTTCATTTTCGGTTTCTTTTTTGCAGATTGGACATTCTATCTTCAACTTTTTTGTTATACAGGGTTTGGCATAACATGTCAGGTGTGAGTAGAGTTGTTTCAAGTTTGTTGGTTCTCTGTGTTTCAAGGATTTTTCTCTGGGTTCTCTGGTATCTTCCTTTGCAAAAATCAACTTCTAAGTTCCAATTTGATTACAGAACATGCGCCACAGGATTGTTAGACAGTGGCTATCAAGATTGACCCTTGGAAAACAAGATAGCATAAATTTTGTTGTTGCTAATTCTGTATATGAGGATAGATTTCCCATGCATCCCCAACTCCTTTTAAAAAAACAACTTCACCAAGCACAACAAAGTTACTGCCAAAAATGTAAAGGGAACTTAACCGAATTTGCAAATGACATTATTTACAGAATTTGGAAAAATTATTTTAAAATGTTTTTTTTATTTGATCAAATAAAACTATATATATGGGAGGGTTACAGCCTCCCCCCATCCCTCCCTGCATCCACCCCTGATATTCCTAGCATGATACCTTCAAGCTGTCTCATATTTGTTTGAAACATTACCTCTAAGGAGTCTCTAAGCCTGTCTGCTGGAATTGGTGGTAGCGTTGCTTGGCTACCAAGAAGAATGACTGGCTTCTTGGACTTTGATACTAGCTTCACACACTCCATCGCTAATGGAGAAAGGGTTCATTACTATAACTTTCAATAAATGAACATGAACCACAGGCTAACCAAGGGTAGATAATCACTGATACATTACTAAATAATACATTTAAAAATTCACCAACGATATCTAGATTACCATATATGGTGTACTTGGTGTTATGGTCACCAAAAAATTTGGGCATTGTGTCATTATTGTTGTACGAATGTACTGAAACTCTTACATAGTTTATCAACTTCATTTAACTTGATTCATCTATGCTTATCCTATATCGTAATATATTTTTTTTAAATGATTTTTTAATCCTTGAAAAAGCTGAATGATTTCTATAAATCAAATTCATAAATTGTACATTTATAATTCACCTTTTCGGCATTAGCTTGGATTGTTTAACAGTCACCAAAAAGTTCAGACATTGTTCTCGGATTTCCATAGAAATTCACTGACTTTAAAGAGAAAATTTAGGTAGATTTCTTTAGTTAGCTATCTTAACAGCAGTAAGAAAATCCAGCTAAAAAATGATTATGTAGAACTAACTAAACATTAACCAAGTAAATAGTTCATTTAGAATAAGTACATTTGTACAGAAATTTGAGAACAATGTCCGAACTTTTTGGTGACCGCAACACAATCTAAAACAATTTATACCCCAAGACGGCTAGCGCCGAAAAGGTGAAGTAGTATATTAGTACATTTCCAACTTGTTAGTACTCAAGCTAAACCACTCATGATTCAAGGTCCATGAGAGTGCTTACCTTGTGAATGTTGTGGCAGAGGGATATGAACAGGCAGTGGTTTGACTTCTTGTTGGTCCCAGGCACCAGCAAATAGACAATGTAGATGGTTAGAAATATACCTGCAAGGGAAAGTTAATAGTTTATATTAAAATAGATGGCTGTCCCTTTTTCCTGTCCCTTACAGGCAAGTGCTTCTAACACATCCTGAGTGCTTTCGACACTTCCTATGTGCTGTATTACTGAACAGAACATGGATGAAAGCTGTTTTATTAGTCTTTATCGAAAGAAAGAAAAAATGTGTTGTAGTTTTTAATACTGTTTTCTTATACTCCCTAAAGCGGGCTGCATGCACATAGATTAATTGTCTTACTCAATTGATATCATGCTCTGTTCCTCATACAGCACAGTTCTTGACCAATCAGAGTGTGCAGTTTCATTTAGCTTTATTATCAATAATATACTTTCTTATAATGCTGTAGCAGTAGACTTCACTTGAGCAATTTATCAATAATATTTCTATTCCAAAATACATATTGCTCAACTCACCAGTTGATCACAAATTGTACAAATCCCCTTGGGTTTTCCTAGGAATGGGAAGTTATGAAGAAATGAGAGTTTAGTTACACATAATTTAATTCATAAAATAACAGACCACATTTGTCTTGCTACAATGTTTTCCCATTTCAGACCACTTGTCATTCCCTTGCATATTATTTCTTTTCTTAAGGGCTGTCTATGAACATGGATACAACTTCAACAAATAATCTTATTCTCAAGAGAATGACATGTGGTCTGAAATGGGAAAGCTTTACGTCCAAAGTAAAGAGGCTTAGACACTGGTCTATTTTTCTTCTCCCATTTCTTGCCCTCCTTTTCCAATTTTGACTATTGGGCTCCCTGTGGGAACTACAAAGAGATTCAATGAATGCTTCAAGACCAGATCTTCTTAAAAGGAATATGAAGAATGTTATTTCATAATACCTACCTTGATACCAGATTCCCTTTTTACAAGTGAATATGGATAAAGAGTATCAATTGGGAATTCAACAAAAACGGGCCCTGAAAAAAAATTATCTATTATTATTTATTCATTATTTATTTATTTATGATAACGGTAAAAACTCCAAATAGTTACAATAACTGATAAACTGCAATAGGTTTGAGTCCAGTGAGAAAGCGAGAGTACAAGAAAATGAGAGTACATAACTATATACTGTAGATGTTTTAACGGACTTGTCTGGAGCTCACTTCTGTTCTTTGTAGACAAAACATACCTGGAGTTCCAGATTGTGCTTCTCTGAGTGCTGTACGTAGGACTGGAATTATATCTGCAACCCTGAAAAGGTTTAGGAACAAATCAATCAGCAGAATTTGAAGAGCATTTGTCAAAATGAATCTCATCAATAAAGGAAATTTGAAATCATTGCTCAGGGCTAGAAATAATGGTCGGACATCAAATATATCTGGCCAGAACTGCGACTTGTCTGGTCAAAGCATTGCCTTGCTGGACATTTTGACCAGTAACCACCTTTAGCCAGAAATGAGGTATGAGGTATGTGTTTCCTGTTGTGCAACCGACCCTAATTTTCTTGTCAATTTTTGCCGACCCTAATATTTTTTCATTCCCAAATGCACCACAGGGTTCCCAGTAAGCTAATTTCGACTGTTGTATCAGTAAAAAAACCAGACCTACCGACCCCAATTATTTTTCTCATGCAACAAGAAACACACTTATTTTCTTGTTTGGCCTAAAACTAATTTGGCCTGCAGTACTCTTGACCGGCAACTGATATTTTAAGCCCTGCTGCTGCAGTATATATCTAACCTTGTAACAGTAGCACAAAACTTGCACAAAGGTTTGAACAGAGACATCTGATCTATGTCTTGCAGAGCACCTCTTCCCTTTAAGTAGATAAACAAAACCATATGATTAAATGAAGTTATGAGGCTTTTTATCATATTTAGATAGATTTTATTATTTCATTTTATTATTATATTTCAAATTTCTAGACTTGTTCTGTTTTTCTTTTTGTTTCTTAGCCTTTTGGCCTTAACGCTTTTTAGAATGTCGTTATTATTATTATTTATATATAGATATGTATTTATTTAAATTATTGTAATGCACTTGCGAACATATCTGAATGAAACGCAATATAAGTAATAAATTATTATTATTCATTATTATGCTATAGAAATCTTAAAGTAAGATAAATGTCAAGCTTGAAATGGATACTGGTGCTCAAATTAATGGTTGGTCAAAGAACAATGTCTGGCCAAAATTGGTACTTGTCCTGCCAAACTCTTCTTATTACCTAGGCCAGTTCTTTTGACTGGTCACATTGATCCGGTCATGTAGAGATGTCTGGTTATGTAAAGCAGCCATTATTTTTTCTGTACACAAATTATTACATCTTGTAACTTATGTATAACAAATCCTCTTTATGTATATATTAATTCACATTATTATATGCTGATAAATGCATATCTCTTTTAACTTGTCTAGATACAATAATACAAGTCTTAGAATTTTATATACTTTCAAGAGTGTCGCAGCAGCTCCTCCGATCAGTAACAATGGTGATTCTGCCATTTGAGCATTCTTGACTGCTGTAACTGTGTTTGTAAGACCTGTTGGAAAAAAAACACCAAAGATAAGTTAAACATGTAGCATACAATCAGTTTTAAATAGCTATGAACCTAGTAATATTGAAGAAGAGATAACTAGCTAAAAACTAGGGTGAGTTGCAGACTCCGACGAAGGACTAGCGTCCGAAACGTCAGTTTTTTCATCTTTTCACGGTGTAAAATTTACCCTTTTATCATTACTAATATCAAAGAGGGGGGTCTAG
This sequence comes from Actinia tenebrosa, assembly GCF_029948245.1. Taxonomy (NCBI): domain Eukaryota; kingdom Metazoa; phylum Cnidaria; class Anthozoa; order Actiniaria; family Actiniidae; genus Actinia; species Actinia tenebrosa. The sequence goes on from NW_028292584.1 coordinate 6,159,213, forward strand.
AACCCATTGGACCCTATCCTGCCAGCATGCCTCTGAATTGCAACAGCTATGATCACAGAACACCATTATATAAATTCCTAATTTTTGGAACCTTACCTGGTCCTGCAGTGACAGCAGCAACTCCTACTACTCCTGAGAGTCTTGCTACTGCATCTGCAGCAAACACTGCCGTTACCTAGTACAGAATACAGACATTTACATGTAATAACATATATACTTTAATTATCTTTGAACTCATAAGAAGAAATAAGAACACTCAAAATGCTAGGAATACCCCAAAATGCATAGTGCCAGTCTAGCACTGTATATAAATGCCAAGTTTCTCCTAAAAAGACATAAAATTACAGTATCTCTCGACTAGTGAGAGAACTTTCGATGGATTCTTTGGGCAGGTCCGGAACCTTTTTTTATAAAAAAAACCTTCTGTCTTGGAGGAAGCCAGGTATTGTCTGTTGAAAGACTGTCTTTAGTTTTAGCTCACCTGATCAATACACTTATAAAATGTTTCTAAAATTGTACAGACTTGGATTATACATTACTCTAGTACCTCATGTCTAGTGTCTATAACTTTTATCCCATTGTTCTGGCTGGCAACAAGGATTGGAGAAATATGTCCTCCTACCAATGTAAACACGTATTTGACTCCATGTGCCTGCAACATGACATAATATATATTAATTCATAATATATTTTAATTTATAAAACTCAAAGGTCGAATAACAAGGGATCGACACAATTTAAAAGTTCTATCTAAGCTAGTACATCTTTGGCGAGTTTTGCCCCAGTTTAAACAATCAAACAATCATGGGTCATGGAGTACCTTAGTGAGGCTTTGATTGGAAAACATTACTGACTAGTATTCATATATGTACTACATAAGACTAAACATCAGGGGAAAAGCCAATACTAGAAAATTTAAAGTATGAGCAAAAAGTGTGTGTGTGTTTGAGGGGGGAGGTGTACAGCCTCCTCCTCCTCCTCCTCCTCCTCCTCCTCCTCCTCCTCCTCCTGCTCCTGGTCCTCCTCCTCTTCCTTCTGCTCCTGGTCCTCCTCCTCTTCCTCCTGCTCCTGGTCCTCCTCCTCCCTCCCTCCCTCCCTCCCTCCGTCCTCCCCAGACTCTCCCTCTCTGTGGTCCCCGAAAATTGTGGGGTATGCTATTTCTTGTTATAGTACAGTCAGTATATTGCCTGAAGACTGTTTCAACTGGTGAAGAAAAACTCACTTTTAATACTTCAGCAACCAGCTCACCTCCATGTTTTGTTGAATGCTCATCTAACTATAGTACAGATAATCATGTAAATTGATAGATAGCAAGCATATAATCACTAATTAGCTCTTTTATATAATGATTTTAATAAACTTGTGAAATACACTATATAGCATATTTATCACTACTTCACTTTAATCTGTATTTCTGACTTTAGACATTGTTTCACGGTTAAAATGCAAACCGCTCTATTGGGCAATTAGACCCCTTGCCGCAACTCACAGACCAGGCTAATTTGGAGGACAATACAATGAAGTTTACTTTACTAAGGAGTAAAATTATATTGCTTCTCTTCCAAATTAAGCTATAATAGGAGTATAGTATACTAAAAGCGGAATGTCTAGGACATCCAAGCCAAACGTCACATGACTCAAATCCTCTGACTTACATCAGATTTGTTCGGAAGAGCTTGCCCATAGTTTGATTCATGCAAAATTTAAATTTACCTTGTACAGAAACTTGTAGTGAATTCTCAGCTTATAACACACATAACCAATCACTATTAAGATAAAGGAAAACACTGCTAATGCAGCCAGAAATCCCGTCTCCAAAGCTCCAACATCCATCTGTCTACCCATCTCCATCTCGTGGTGAACAACTGGACCTCACGTTGTCCCTACCCTCCCCTCCCTAAATTATTTTGATAGGTAGATCCCAGTCCTTGCTATTCCAATTTTTTAAAAGCGCTCCGATTGCCCTAAAATTCGGATCTAGCTACGAAAAGGGCAAAAATGAAAGAAAAATGAAGAAAATTTCTAAAAAGCTTCATGAAAAATGCGATTTTTTTATCAACCATATAAAAAGGATCTTGGGCTCGCTGTGAATAAAGGTGATGGAGAAGGGCTAGTAACTAGATACCAGTCTATCGTTTCTCATCACGTCCAACATGGCGGACAACTGAACTTAAAAAGTGAACTTGAAGAAAATAAGTTTTCCTGGCAAAATGAAAGACAGTATTAGTGAAGATGATATTAGAAAAGCTCTGAAGAAGCAACTTGAATATATTGGTAAGCTTCTCATTGTTTTAGGTAGACATTTTGTCGGTTATTTTGAGGGGATATCTAAGCTTTATATTTACAGCGCATATGTCTAACACACACTAATAAATACATGTATATATGCTTGTGTTTATAGACAAAGACGATGTTCCAGTTATTAAACCCAAGAAAAAGGTACTCTTATGACCTTATGATGTATCATGAAAAATGTGCGCTTCTCGTAAATGTCAATTTTTAATGTTACATTTTCAGAAGAGGAGTGACAAAACAAACGACGCAAAGAACAAGAAGAGAAAGATTTCAAAAGGAGTAAACAAGTTGAGCGACGCGGTTTCATTAACAATAAACAATACAGGTATGAAATAAATAGATATTATCACACGTTAAAAGCTTGATATCGTTTCTATTAACTAGTTCCGGCAAATCTCGTATCGCGAATTAACGCGCAAGTCTTTTCTGGCTCTGCAATAAGCTTAATTCTGATGCACTGTGTGTTTATATGTGCCAATAAGATCATGGCTAAGGTGAGTAGTCAGAGAGTCACTAGCAAAAATTCCTGATGCCAGATTGAATTAAAATTTAGAAGTTGATTTTATTGGAGGGGGAGGGTAGGGGGACTAGAGAACCTGGAGAAAAAATCTTGAAGCACAGGAGAGAACCAACAAACAACTCCATACTCACACATGATGGTAAGTCCAGGGATTGAACCCAAAACTGCAAGGGTGTGAGGCAATGCCCATGCTTCCTGACTATGCAGTGACATTAAAATAATTGATACTTTTTAAAGAGATAATTAATGAGAATAAACTACAATGTTTACCTTTAGATACACAAAGACCACCTAGACCTCCACCAAGAGTAATTGTTTTCGAGGAGCCAGGAAAATCAAAAGAAAAAAACACAAGTCAGAGTTCTAGGGTAAGATTTGTCCTGTAAATTATGTTCTTTGTAAGATGTTTAGATAGATAATATTAAATCACCCTTATTTTACAAGAGTAGCAGTTGATAATAATATCCAGTGACTGCAACACACCTGTGGCCATCGATCATCCCATGAACAAATTAGAAATTAGAAGTTGATTTCTGGGGATGGAGGAAAACTGGAGAATACAGAGAGAACCAGTTGCAAATTTGCTTGAGTGACCATGAAACAGTGGCTCCAAGTTAGGGTTTGACTCAATGTGTTCATATATTTACTGAAGAGATAGAAAATGCATGCACAGTGAAGTGTTAGGAGAGGCACGACGCATAGCAGAGTGCTTCTCGACACTTCTCGAGTGTTATGCCAATCCCCAAGTGCTTTATAACTGTGCACAGCACAGCAAGCAAACTCAAGCACTCACTACAAGAAGTGACTCTACTCACGATCGAAAGAATTGAACCTATAACCATAGCAGTGGGTGGTGCATTAGCAGCACAGGCCACCCGTACTTCCTGTTTTCTCTGTATGAAACACTGTATATAACTACAAGCCTGCAATTTTTAATAATTATAAAATTTGTAATTTTACTTTTAATGATCTAAACAGAAATTGAAAGATAAAAATACAGAAGACTCAGAGGACTTAGATTTTCTAGAAATAGCAAGAGATGTTAAGGAATTTGGTAAGTTTGTTGATTATATCACTGTGAAGTCCACATGGAGTTATAAAATGGACTAAGGCCCCATCCAACCTATGCCAGATAAATTCGATTCCAAATTTTTATTTATTCGGTTAGGTCTACCGTCCACACTAGTCCAGGCGAATCCGGAACAATTCTTCATTGAAAACGAATTTTCGAAATGGAACCGAATAAATAAAAATTCAGATTGAAATTTATCTGGCATAGTGTGGACAGGGCCTTAGCCAATCAAATCCCATATTATAGCTAGAGACCTCAAGCATCAAGGATGGCAACTCTGAAACAATGATGTAGGCAAGTTTTCAAAACAGTTTTGTGTTTGTGTGTTGTCATCATCTGAATGTGATAATGGCATGCTCAAAAATGTTTTTGGAAACATACTTGCATCACTGTTTCACTGTAGTACTGTTATATGTAGTATGCTTAAGCTTACTATAGAGGTTTTGCACCATCACGTGATGGGAGCTATGTTAGATGGCAGGAACAATACAATCTTTGAATTGAGAAAGAGTGCAATTCCCAAGAGCAAACTATAAGGTATTTTATTGTTCTGCCATCTAACCGCAGGCAGCCTAAACTGTATTATGGACACCAGCATGTGATGGTGCAAAACCTCTAATATTGTTATGAATAGGGTGTACAATGGTTTTCAGTTAAGCTGTTCCTCTTTGTTGTATTCTTACTAACATCAACAGTCCATCTTATGTACATACATATCAGTAGTCATCAGACGCCAACAAATTAATTTTTTTCCTTTGTTGATTTTGTTTTTTTTGTTTGTATTTTATTGACATTTTTGTTTTTTATTGACATTTTATATCAAATTATGATATACTTACACTCGTTTAACAATTTTCCTTTGATGACTATCCCCACATATTCTCATCCTTGCATCATAATTACCGCGACCTAACATCTATTTCACCTTGGCATGCTCTCAGTCTGACCTCTAGCTCAGCTGGTAGGGTATCGGTAGTACAATTCCGAAGGTCATGGGTTCGATTCCCAGCGAGAACGGAAATTAATTTTTCCGAATTTAATTCCAAGGGCTTTCGCATGGAATAACCTCGTTCCCAAGCACTATAACTTATCTATATTTCTATATCCCCAAGGTATGACTGGATTCAGTAAAAAAGAAAGAAGAAAATATGAACAGCAAAAAGCTCAGGCTTTGGGTGCAAAGGTCAGTGGATTATCCAATAATAGTCACCTTTCTCCTTTGATATGTTGATTTGATAAACACACACTCTGTAACATTATCAGGAAGTAATATGGTGGGTTACAGTGCACTAGAGTTCAACTGGTCCGGGGACCCAGGGAGTCATAACTACTCACATTAGAGTCCCCATTATTGTGTTTTGTTTTTAGTGCCGATCAATATGTAGGAAGCCCTTGTAAGCCCTTGTATTTCCTGGATTGAATGATAACTGACTGGGTTTTGGTATTTTTAGGCACCTAAAGGAGCTAAGATGCCATACAATATCCTAATAGCCCACCAGAAAAAACAGAAACAAAAAGAAATGAAACGTCTAAAACTGGTTAGTATATCACTGTCTTTAAAAGGCCATGTTACACAAAGCATTTTCTTCTTCCAGCTTGCAACTTGTTTTTTGTTCAATGTCATAAAAACTTCTGAAAAATGTTTTTTTGGGGGGGAGGGGTTGGGGTAAACGTTTGTACAATTTTTTTGTAATAGAATACACAAAACACCTCCTCAGTCTACCCCCTAACTCAAAAACGAGCAAAGTGACCCCCATTCTGAACCACCTTAAGCAAGAATAATCTTGTAGATTTTGTTTCAAAAAGTATCTGAAAGATTATAAGTGGTAAATAATAGTAGGACTTAAATTCATCTTTAAATGCATTTTCATGTATACTCCAGGAAAAAGCTATGGGGATGTCAACCAAGAAAAGTAAAAACAAAACCAAAAAGAAAGATAACCCAACAAGGTGAGTTACAATCGAAAACGGTCCCTGACATGCCTCTATCAAAGAAATAGAAAACATGTATGTGTATTAGGAGTCCGTATTAGTCATAGAACATAGGGGGATTGGCAGGACACAGGAGAAGTGTTAGGAGAAGTGCAACCTGTAGTGCTTCTCAGCTTTTCTTGATTTTTTCGGTTTTTCTCAATTCAGCCAAGATGTTGTGAGTTAGTCATGCCCACACTTAAATCAGCCCAGAGTTTGTTTCAGGGTTCAATCTGAGAGTTAGCTATGCCCTGTTTTAGATCACCCCAGCGATTGTTTCAAGGTACCAATAAAATTGAACGAATAGCATGCTCAATGAAAAGCGTGCTCAATGGAAAGGTGACAGTGCCCTGATGGCCCAAGTAGCTCACCTCTCTTATCTTTTTCTCTTTACTTTCTAGTTCCACTGGCTGGTGGTCAGACAAGTCTAGTAAAGGGCTTGATGCCTCAATAGGAAGATACAAGAAAGGAGTCCAAGTGCTCAGTCAGAGTGATATTAAGAAAATTAAGCAAAGAACAAAATAAAATGCTTGAATTGTTATATCATTTAATAATAAAATAAATATTTTTAATTGTTTAGTCATTTGAGCATTTCCACACAACCTCGGCCCCAGGGCACTCTCAAGCTGAGAGGGCCCAGTGGACAACAGGGGAGTATTCTGTTGCGCATGCGCATTGCATCTTAGGCACTTGCTTTGTTTTGGTGATCAATGACGCGAAGCGTTGTTGAAAATTCAATACGCGTATCGAACTCATTTCTAAGTATTTGTTTTTATTTCAAAGTAATCGGTGGCATATTTTTGGGAATATTGCCTGCTAAATTAAGCCTAGAATTTCATAGCTAATGAATATTTATTAATATGTTATTGTGAAAAATCTAGGAAGAGTATCACACAAGTATTTCTATCATGCTGAACCTCACTAATGCTATTATCATCCTGTCATATTGAATTAGCTGGCAAAATCGGACAAGACATTATAAAACTTGTTGTATTTAGCAGTTTTTTTTGTCACATTGTTACATGTGATGTATTAGAAGTGATAATTAATATAATATTAACTTAGTTAAGTTAATTTAACTATTTTAAACATCATATGAGCAGACAAAATTAGCTATTCACAGCTACAGTAAAAGCCGGCATATAAGAACCTAAAAATTAAGAACACGTTAGGCTAAGATTAGCCATTTTAAGGACCATTTTATTAGAACCTTGCAGTAAATGTATGTATATAAAAAATTGTAAATGTTGAGGCTAACCGTAAAAAAGTAGGTTCTTATACAGGTTTTTACTGTACTACACTAATATTGGCCCCTGATATGCTGCTTCCCCAGTCACGCAAACACATATATTCAAGGAAGAGAACAAAGCTGTCTATTTGTTCATAGCTTGCTACGGCCAACAATCCTCCTTGGTTACCATGAGAATGGTTTTCAAACAATGAAACTTTCTGTTCCCTTCTGCTAAAACATAACAGCATTGACTTATCTGGTGGTGCAATAATAATAGCAGATTTATTGCCAGATGAGATTGTCATGAGTACCAGTTTGTCTTTGAGACAGGCTGGAGAGAAAACTGCACTATCTTCTATCATTGTCAGTCCAAACTTATCATATCTTGTTGCTAGGGCCTCCTGGACATTTAAGTTTGGCTGGTTTACTGGTAGATTCAAATTGTTGTAAAGAATGTTTCCTTCTCTCATTGGGTTGGCAAATGCAGCCACAGTTGATAAAATATTGTGAGGAGAAGGGACAGGAACTGTGCCAGACAGAAACTTCATAGCCCCAATGACAGCGATGATAGTACAAGCATTACTGCCCATTGGAATTCCAAAGATCAGGGACTGACATAGTTGTTGTGGCAGAATCCATTCAATTACATGACCATAGTGTACATATGGATGTAGGATTAGTTGCTGTTGTGGCTGGAACAAATATGATAGTTGAGTTGGCGGTGATAGTTGAGTTGGCGGTGATAGTTGAGTTGGCGGTGATAGTTGAGTTGGCGGTGATAGTTGAGTTGGCGGTGATAGTTGGGCTGACTGTGATAGTTGGGCTGACTGTGATGGCTGGGTTGACTGTGATGGCTGGGTTGACTGTGATAACTGTGATGGCTGGATTGACTGCGATGGTAGAGATGACTGTGATGGCTGTCTTGAACATACTCCTCCATTGCATCGTGGACATTTGACAGGTCCTTGTTTAGGGCGAGTGTGTCCTTTTCGTGGGTGTCCACATTGAGAACACTTTGGAATACGTCTGTTGTTAGAGGCTTGCTGCTGCTGTGGTATTGGGTCAGAAGTACTTATTGTTGCAGGAGGTGTGTCTGGTGGACATGGAATAGAGGGTAGTGCAGATATTGATGCATTGGCTAGCTTAATATCATTTTCAATAGAATCAATGTCTCCAGGAGCTGTTGAGTCAAGGTTATCATTTGAATCAGATTCACTATTTTTTGAATTGTCACTAGACTTTGTAGTTTCAGTTTCTTTGGGTTCATTGGGGTTCAATATGGCATCTTTAGCAGTTTCAGCTAGTGATCTTGCTTTGTCTGCCAGAAATTCCTGACAGAGGACACAGTAGTAGGTATCACTTAGACAGTCCTCATGGTAAGAATGAGAACAGCCCTCAAATAATACCCAACTTTCTCTGTTTCTTGCTGTACAACTTGGCAGGTCACAACGTCGATCTGGTACTGGTTGGTGTAAACCACAATAGCCCAATGGCAGTGTCCTACATTTGACTTGATCTTTTCCAAATACTTTGGGCAATACAGCACTCTTCTTTTTTCCCTCAAAAATAATTCTTCCCTCCCCAATGTTTCTTGATATATCCACAAATAATTTTGATAGTATGCCAGCACATTTTGCTTTAAGAATTCTGAGGTGGTTGGTTGTGAAGTTATGATGTTTAGGTGGAGTGAAATGTTCCTTGAAGTGTTTTTGTGTGTGTTTAGCTTGAAATGTGGCTTTTGCCTTTTTGCGTAGCTGTTCAGTTGTGTCATGGGCATTTGTTTTTGAGCGAATGATACTATGGGCGTTCTCCACAGGATACTCGTCAGATATGATAAGATGTGAGCGGAATTGATGAAAGAGATTAGGATGATGGATGCCCCAATATGTACATGTAGCCAGCCAAACCAATGGAGCCTTGTTGTAGTGGTGTCTCTCTAGGCAAACAAACATTGTCCAAATACGAATTACAGCATTAAAGTATTCCAGGAAGTTGTTTAGTTTGAAAGTAACACTGTAGATAGTAAGGATCAAAGGCAGGTAGTTATCAAGTAGGTTTAGGAGTGTTCTGTATTGTAAATCTTTGCAGGTGGAGAATTTGTCTTTGACAGTGTCCCGTATAAGTAGCCAGCCATCATAAACAATTTCATGCAAAAGACTGATCCTCCAAGGTTTGGGTGTCTTGGCTAATTTGCTTTTTGGGAAGAGATCTTTATAGACAATTTCATAGAATGGACGGAACTCAGTAAACACTGTTTCTTGTGCATTTAAGGAAATATGTAGAGGGCCAATACATGGTATAATTGATAAAATCGTAGGCTGATCAGATGTATCTTGTTCTTTTGCAGGTCCAGAGGTGTTACAAGGAGTGGTGTATGAGTGATCCAAATGTGACGTGGGTTTGAGCAGTGGTCCAGGAGATGGTTCAGATGATGGAAAATGACTTTCATATTTTTGTAAGGTTTCATAAACGAGTTGACGGGAATAAAACTGTGCTGGCCAATCACCAGGTTGCAGAAGAAGATATCGTTTCATGTAGTCAGATAGCTTTGTGCAGCTCCAAAGTCATCTTTACTCTTAAGTTGCAGTTCTACAAAATCCACTAGGTGTACATCATCCATCTGCCGCATGGTCTGAACAGACTCATGGTCACAGTAATTGTGTGTTGTTATACGGTGTCTTTCAAACTCAGGATTAAAAAATGTGTTGGTTATCCAAGCAGGCATTACGGAGGCATAAGTTTGCGTGAGTCGATACATAGATTGAAGGCCAGATACAGTATTTATACAGGATGATATGTTCATGGCTTGTAGGCTCAGATAGGATGATGCTGGACAGGCTGGTATAGCTGGGATATTATTGAAAACTTTAATTATAATAGTACACATAGTTTTGGGATGGGTGAGTGTAGTTGTTAGTGGTCGTCGTATTGTATGTATGGCTGTATAGTCATCAACAACCAGCACAAGCTGCCACTCATGTTTAATTGCTTCATTGACAACTTGATCAATTGACTGTACAGACCCCTCGCTCAATTGTGTCACCAATTTATCAACCTTAGAGATGCTCACTGTGTCCCCCAGAACATTTGCTGTCTCCATCCCTTCCTTATTGATATTTGATTGCTTTAAAAAAAGGGCGTGGTCTGTCTGCAGCCAGTTGCAAACTTGACTGAGACCATAACAAAGCTTGTAAATAATAGACACTGCTCTCTTCCGATTGGCGATTTCCCTTTCTTTTGACTGTCTTTCAGTTGTCATGGCATCTGTGATTGTTTTGAAAATAGATTTTGCCCCGGCTCTGTGGCACAACAACTCAAATTCCTCTGGGTCGTACACTGGTGGCCTTCCCAATTTTGTAAATTCTTTATACATAAACAACTTTAAGTCTTCTAATTCCTTTGACAGATCACACCCTGAAACCGAAATTAATATGATAAATTGATTTTTTTTATAGAATTAAGATTGCTTTTGTCACTACATGCTTATTTCTAGTCATGCGGTATTGCCAATATAGTATTATCAAGCACTTGTTTTAAGAGAGGACTATGTAGTATGTGTGTTACATATCAGTCTAGAGCTCTTGGTTTCCCACCGCCTTCACACCTGGCACACGGCGTTATCTGATGTACGTCTGTGTTGCCAAACTTACGTTTTGAGAGCTGCATCATCTGATCCTCTAACTCTTCAAACAGCCCAGGGGGGAATAACGTCCGGCCGCATGGCCCACGGAGAATCTCACCAAAGCAGGTATCTTCCACCGTCCATGGCGCAAGAGACAATACATTATCCATTGTTTGTGTGCCTGCTTCTTGCGAAAGGGTTGTTTTCTTTAGCTTAGCACGACATTTGTAACTATTGGAGGGTCTTCCAGACTTGCCAGAAGAACATTTTCCTATAAGCTGCGATTTAATAAATGTAGTCATTACTGCTATTGTACCTAATATGAATAAAACTTGATAAACAAACACTAATTTACTTACTTTGGTAATGGTTTCGTCGGGTTTGGCTGACCTGGATAGGGCTGCCAAACACACACCACAGATACGTGCGTTGTTGCAATTTGGACGCGACGAGAGCGGAATTTTGTCCAAATACGAAGCAGCTGGCCTGCTCCGTTTCATTCGATTAACAGAAATGACTTTTCTGCATATTACACATTTTATTTTCGTATTTCCACATTCTGAGTAACACCATAAAAGTGTTAGAAAGACAAACGAAACGATAGCGCGATACATGTTCGAATTCGAATTTTGCCGCCACGCTTTCGAGAGAGAGGGCTTTCCCTGAGGCGAGCCAGCAATAATAAATTCACGGTCAGCGTCGACGCGCATGGTCGCGCAGAATACTCCCCTGTTCCAGTGGACAAGGTTACACTTTCACTCACACACTACCACCATATCTATTTATCTATGCAACGCTCAACCCACATGTTGATTTTTACGAAGTAAATGAATTCAATGTATTATAAAATAACACTGATATCAAATTCAAATAATGGGAATTTCATTCAATGATGGATTGCGGTGGCAATAGCTTCAACATGGACGTAGGAATAACGAGGAAAGACGTAAAGTTGCAGCATTACGACCATTATCATAACAGCAGCCTGTAATACGCCTAAAGCCACGGAAAAGGCAATAAAAGATTTGGCCATATTTGAATGTGTCTTTGCATTTTCGTACTCTCCACTTTTAGCAGCTCGTTGACTCTGGTACAGAAAAGAGTATAAACATCTCTTCAGAATCCAATCGTTTACAGCATTGAAAGACTTTAGCATATGAAGTGCTTGCAGTACTATTAACATGTATTAAGTCCGGCGTGCAAATATAAGAAGGCTTACTACCTTGCACCTCTACTATTAAAGGTGTTCAAAGGGTGAAACCGTAAAAACTGGTCAACATTAATACTTATTTCCAATAAAAATATTTTCGTCATCCCTCATGGCTATCACGCCAGGAGGCGTCAATATCGTGTTGCGTGAATATCGTACCGTGTGTGTTGGAGTGCGCACCGTGTTGCGTGAATATCGTACCGTGTGTGTTGGAGTGCGCCCCGTGTTGCGTGAATATCGTATCGTGTGTGTTGGAGTGCGCACCGTGTTGCGTGAATATCGTACCGTGTGTGTTGGAGTGCGCACCGTGTTGCGTGAATATCGTATCGTGTGTGTTGGAGTGCGCACCGTGTTGCGTGAATATCGTATCGTGTGTGTTGGAGTGCGCACCGTGTTGTGTGAATATCGTACCGTGTGTGTTGGAGTGCGCACCGTGTTGCGTGAATATCGTACCGTGTGTGTTGGAGTGCGCACCGTGTTGTGTGAATATTGTAACGTGTGTATTGGAGTGCGCACCGTGTTGTGTGGATATCGTACGTCTGTTGGAGTGTGCACCGCCGTACATCACTAAATCTTACCCAGGTTTGATATCAAACACATTTTTCTTTACCTTTGCAGCTTGCCAAATAGCTGCAAATCCAAGAGGCCAGAAACATAATATAGACACCAAAATAGAAGGAATCAATAAGTTCCTGGGCTTCCTTGATATGTTCTTATCAAATGAAGCTGACTGCGGGACGTCTTCACTCGTTGACACTGGGCCGGGTACAATCGAAACGGAAGGAGACGACTTAAAACCAGTTTGAGGTGCCTGTTAAAGATTTCGAAAAAATAACGCAATCCTAAGCAGACCAACACGCATATATAGCTTATCATCTTTACCATGATAAAATCCTCAAAATACCGGTGAATAAAAACCCTGCGTTATCTCCCTTGATGGGCGGCTGTTTACGAGTTCTTGGAGAAACCACAGAGAAAAATATTGCATTTTGAAAAATAGCATTGCTTATGTGAATCAGGCTAGTCTTACCTGGACAAGGTCCTGATCAACCCGGTCAGAATCTCCTGACATGCTCTTGGTGAATAGTTTCCTTAGTTTCTATTATATATCAGTAATAAGTTTAATTACTTCGTTCGTAATGGATGACGTATTTTTGTTGCCATAGTAACATTGTTGACGCGTACACGCCCGCGCGCACCCAGGGTTCTTGCGTTTTCTGTCCCGCCGCGGCACTGCAAGAAGAGATTTGACTCGTAAAATATCATAAAATGGAGACGCTTCCAAGCATTGTAGTTTAATAAACAATACTCTTGATCACATTAGTGGAATGTAAAAACTTTCAAATTTTATCGATACCTTGAAACAACCTCTGTGCTGATCAAAATCAGGTCGCGACTAACTCACAGATCGAATTAGAATTTACCATATTTGTTTGGCGAAGGCAGTGATTGCCTTGGATGCTGCAAACCTGAGATCCATTGGTCCATACGCCCGGCGGCGTAGAATTAACGAGCCTAGCCCCACCCCACCCCCAGCACTGCTATAAATGTAAGCGCACATACTCGATACTTTTATAAGCCAAAGCGCATAGAAGTGATATAGTCTATAAGGGGACACATGGTGATTGGCTGTAAGTCTGAAGTCCATACAGCGCCTCAGATTCTTCGAGTGTCTTACGCGCAATGGCATTATATTAATACTTTTGGATTGAATCGTATCTAATGTTCCTCATTTCATTTTGATAATTCTTATCAGTTTTCGACTGGACAATTACAGCCAGCTAGCCAATCTACTATGACAGTATTAAATGCGCTTGTCCCAGTCTGACATAGTCTTCCGAAACAGCCAGAAGCCGCGTGGGCCAAATACTTTACCATCAGTTAAATCATGACACAGTGATAAACCAAAGGCTCGTTATTCTAAGTAGTATTACTTATCTGAATACCTTCAAAAACCTATCGATAAAGGGCCTGAAACAACCTCTGGGTTGATCAAAGTTTAGGGCACATCTAATTCAGAAATGGAATTTAGCGTGTTATAGGTTTTGTAAAGGGAGGAAAATCGAGAAACTGGAGTAAAAACTCTTGAATCAAAGGAGAGAGCTAACAAATTCTACTCCGATGTGATGCCGATCCCGAGACCGCAAAGGTGATAGGCGAGCGTAATACCGCTATCTGTCACCCCTGATTATGACGCGGTCGGAAACAGAAAATGCGCGGTTGGCCAAATAATTTACCATAGGCAAATAATGTCACATGTCTTGACCACTCGTTCAGTCTTTGTGGCTTTAGTATCATTTTATCTGCATAACTTAATAATCTATTCAGATATTTCCTGTTCGTGTTTAATCGAAAGATGTTTCAGTCCATGATTTTTGACAGCTATGGTCTTTACTTGTCAGTGTCTTTATGGCGCCAGCCCTAAGCTAAGCACTTTGCATTAGGTCAATAATCACTCTAGACTCAAAAACTAAGCTTAAAAGCTTTCTATTCCAAGACACCAACTGCAATCCATTTAGCGAGTAGTTTAAATCAATAAATAAAACAACTAAAAGGTGAGGCTGCTTTAATTGATAGCGATACTAGAAATATTTTTTTAAATGCATGCTTTATAATAAATAAATAAATAAATAAATAAATTCATCATTTAGAAATGGTGGTTTCATTTGGGTTGAAGGTTCCATTAACTTTCTAAGCCCTCCCTCAATCCTGTTGTATCTTTTCTACCTCGTATGCAGCGATTCATTTCCGTATCGATACCTCCACCGATTTTACTTCGACTTAAAATTCCTTCATATCTTCCTTCCTCATGCTTGTTTGATATTTATGTATTTACTTCGTTAATTTATTCATTTACGTTTTAGCGCGAAGTCAATCCTCGTTTTTTGCCACCTGCAACCAAAGTTTTTCGCTTTGGATATTTTTAGATGAGCGCCTTCCTGCGTCAAAAAAACAGCAAACGCCCGATCGAGAATACAAACGACCTCTGTTTGACCCCAGGGTAAACTCTCAGACGTCTGTACACGTCTTTGGCTTCAGTCATTCAAAAGCTTTACGATAACGGTGGCAGCCAAGAAACTAGAGAGCGTCATGCGTCTTAAATTGTCTGACTCGCAAAGCACTATAAAAAATGTTCTTGGTCATTAGTGGCAGCTATTTTAGTGATGTCGGTCTGGCAGCACCAAAATTATCCTCAAACACTTTCTAGAAACTTCTAAGTTAAACTTCATTATGGAAAATCGATTGAGAGTAACGTCTAAAGGGGCTAGTCTAATGCCTTATCGTGCTCGATAAATATATATATATATATATTAATATTTATTTTTTAATAGTTATATTAATAGTAATATTAGTATAATAGTTTATATGGTTTTTAGATTTTTTTATCATTTATTTATTTATTTTTATAATTTCCTTTATTGTATTACTTACTTAATTCAGCCTTTGGCTGCCGCATATTTACTTTATTTAATAAACGATCTATCCATCTAACCTATCTATTAGATCGTAGGGATCTTTGTATTTTAATTTTTCAGTCTAGTATATTATCAAGGATCTTTGAAAATTTGGTTGGACGGGAACTGGGGTTTAGGATTGTAAATATGAGTCGGGGAAGGGTGGGGAATTTGGTACAAATAAAGATTCTGATGATTTTATGTCACATCAATTTGCAGAATGATTTTAGTTGCAATTAATCGAGCGACGATCAAAGTCAAATTGAAATCGTCATAGGGGAGGGGTGGGAAGAATGGAACTAACGGTGATTCTAAAAAGTTCATATCATATTGAATTGATACACTCAGTTATTTAATGTTTTCAGGTGCAATTAAAAAACGGCTTGCTGAAGAACCTTTTAACATGAGCTCTATGCCGGAAGCCGGCCGGTGACAGTTGAAGAACTCTAGCTATCATGCAGAGCTTTTAAATAGACACAACAAGTTAGTGACATTTTAATGTAATTTTACTGGCCAAAAAAAAAAAAAAAAAAAAGCCGAAATTTTTAATTTTAAAAACAGGCTTCATTATAGACTTGTGCCAAAAGATCTTAACTCTACTACTGATTTATCGTGGAGATTGCTCTAGAAGGTAGAGGAGAGGTTGCGGGGGATATTAAACATGTACTATAGTGAAGAGCTGGCCAAAAAAAAAAAAAAAAAAAAAAAGCCGAAATTTTTAAATCTAAAAACAGGCTTCATTATAGACTTGTGCCAAAAGATCTTAACTCTACTACTGATTTATGCTGGAGATTGTTCTAGAAGGTAGAGGAGAGGTTGCGGGGGATATTAAACATGTAATATAGTAAAAAGCCGGCGAGCAGCTGTTTTTTTGATAAGATAGGGGGGAAAAGCACTTAAATATCCAATATTGGTATGTAAGTAGAATGGCGTACGGAAATAGGAGTTGTGAAAAGAAAAGACAGTTCAAATATGGTTTATCATCTATACTGTGGCAATATTGTTTGGGTGACTGACCTTGGCTATTGAAAAAAAAAATCGAATTGTTTTCTTTCGTATTCCATATTGTTATGACTTCCGCGGGAACGGCTTTATTCGGTAAAAAAAACACCATTTTTTGACGGGAAAATCCTGCGACGCTTGCTTTGTGTTGAGCAAGCTGTTCGAGGGTTATAAGCGCAAGAAAAAATATGAGTAATTTTTAAAACGTTCATATATTTGCATATATACTTGCCTAATTTGTCGGCATTGGGCCTTTTTTAAAACGACCTTATACATTTGATTGCATTCTTTAGTAAATCACGCGAAAAAGAGAGAAAATTCGCAGTATGGAATCTGAACAAAGTATTTATCTTCATGTTACGATTTTCTAAGTTTTCAGAAAAATTAAAAAAATTAAAGATAAAGATAACATCCTTAAGTTGCCTAGCAACGAAGGCCCCTGACGACGTATAAACAATAAGAAAGCCAGAACATGAGCCAGGAAGTCATTTGCTATTAACTTACGTCATGAATGACCTATCGCTAGCAAAATCTATGTTATGATGACTTTATGTGGCTGATTGCCAAGATAACATAATAAATAAGACAAAAAAGGATGAGATTTAATTTTTGCCCTGAAAACTTTCTCGGGTCTCCAAAACAGTTGCCACTGTATCAAAAGAAAAATTTCAAATTCTATATGCTTCGAATTCAGTCAAACCTTAAATTATTCGTTGACAATAGTGTAGGGTGGGGGGTACATGCTCCTGTCCTCACCCCCCCCCCCCCCAAAGTTTGCTTTCAGGCACCAAAAAATAATTAATTCATGTGGGATAGTCTGTAGATTTGGTGGGAAGATAGTACAATTTTCATTTGTAGACCTCAAGAATTGGAAAGACTGGGAAATTCTCAGTTCATACTCAGGAATAAGATTCTACCTTTGAGCTGTATTCATATTTATGTGCAACTGTCAGACAAAACATTATTTATTAGTCTTCTTAAATGCAACCACCAAACAAAGAAATAATACTCTAGAGAATGACATGTGGTCTGAAATAAGAAAACATTACACCCAAGGTAGAGGTTCGCTGACGTTATTCCTTTATGAACACAATCATTACGCTGTTCTTAATTATTATTAGTACATTAAAAACTTCATATTTAGCAGAGTAATATTTAGGATGTATTGCAGGGGACAAATCCAGGAATTTGTTAAGAGGGTGTCCCAAATAAAGAAATATATATAGAGAGAGATTATGCATCGCCTCAAAAAAAGCATAAGAATAAACTGGATCCACTCCTGGCATTAAAGATGAATGGTCTTGATAAGTCGTGCTGTAACTACACTATTATAATAGGCCATTTCATGGATCCCGTTACTCAACCTCAGCCTCGTCAGCATGTAATTATTCTTTAGAATTTGACTACAGTCCGCAGTAATGAAAGGAATTTACACATCAACGAACAATTGAAACACTTAAAAATTTCACAGGTTGTAGGCAATTTCTAAAGAATACATTACACGCTGACGAGGCTGAGGTTGAGCCACGGGATCTGTGAAATGGTCTATTCTTGTTTACTGCTCTTATGTATAGTATAACGTAAGGTACTGTGTGTGTATATATTTATGACAACACAATTCTCTTTGTCATAACTCAAGACAAAGCTTAATTGAAAAAACAACTGCGTTTCTTAGTAACTAACTTCTAGCTTTTTCATTGAGATGAAGTTTATCCAACCTAACCTCATCCCTATTCTTTCTAGAAGTGGTATTATATGATCATCGATGAATATCAACAAATCCCAATGACATAAGGATATACTATTTATAGGATCTTATAAACAGAACAGCAATAACAACTGATCTTTACAACAACACCTTAATCAAGTCTACTTTAATGAGATTATTTCTGATTAGTGCAGTTTCTAAAACGTATTAGGAATTCAGTAAGGCTCTGAAGTCAAAAAAAAAAAAAACACAATACATATAATACATTAGAATTGAAAATTTCAAGTAAAAAAACCACACTTTCTAGTATTTACCAGTGACATGCAAGACTATGATATAAACTGATCATCACTGCATGATTTCACAAAAGTCAATTGTTCACCAAAGAATTAGCTTGTTGTTTGTGTTTGGATGCACGCAGGCTACCAAAGAACTAATCATGACAGAAAAATTTACACCGTTGCTATTTCCGGTAAGACAAATAATAAACGTCTGTCAAAGTCAGTGGAAAAGAATGCACTACAACAACCAAGCGCTTGCTTACGTGTGACACGAAGCGAGATTTTACGTTTTTATGACAATTAACTACGAGTACGTTCGAGCATTTGCAATTCAAAATTTCTTAATTTTTCGTTCGAATAATCAAAATAAACGATTAGACTTCAGGATTCAACGAGAAAAAATGCAATGAATAAATTTAAGGAATATCTGGTCTTTTATCTTATATTTGTATTTGAGTTCGACTCTGAACTAGTTTTAAAATAAAATACATCTTGGAAACCATTCGAGTGTAAAGGTCAGAAAGGAAAGCCAATTCAGTGTTCAAATATGTATTCAATGCTGAATCATTTCCAAGCTTTTCTTAACTTAAATACAGAAAAAAACTAGTACAGAATTTCGAAATTTATAGAAGAAATCAGAACCTTTAGAAATATAAGTAAACATTTTAATACGAGTGAGGTTTGAAGTACAATAATGTACAAAATAGCCTAATAAAGGATGTATTTTTTCCTCGAGTATAATAAACTGAAAGAATTATTCTTTAAATTATTCTTAATAATGCAAAATAAAGCTAAAATATAAGGGTTTTTAGCATTGAAAGGCAAAGGAAAAAGATATTCTCGACACGTAAATAAAAAAATTTGAGAATGGGATGTCAAAGCGTAGCATTTGCTTGCCATAAGCTATGTAGAAAAAAAATTTAAACAACAGTTTGAAAATTCAGTGTAGAAATTGTCTTTATTCTTAAATCTTTGCATCTACAAGTATGCTTCCTAAATAAGTATTTCAAACGGAATATAAAAGTTATGTTCAGCAGAAAAGCTAGATCATTGTAGTTAAATTATGACTTCACTTCAATAAACGAAGCGAGAAGAAATTTTAAGTTTGTGGTGGTTTGGTCACATTTTTACATTGCAAAGACACTCCTTAATGTGATTTTACGACAGTAAGTACAAAATTAAACTCCTTGTTCGAGTTTACAGCAGTATTTAATGTACAAATTTGTGTAGGCAATAACTGACGCTGGAAGATACAGCAATAATAACAATTACAAGCGCTGAATAAAGCGGTGACCAAAACACGCATTCTTAATACGCTTTAGCAACAAATTATTTGTCATCTCACAACATCTCTCAAAGATTTTGAAACTCTTCTACTAATTTTTTATTCCAAAAATAGTGTGATAATATATTTTAGGTGATTTCTTTTGCGAGTTTTATGTCTAGGTGTTTCGCTTTATACACACCGTAAGGAAGATACTTGTGAAAACGAAACTAGTACAAATTGTTTCCAAGGTATTTCAAGAATGGCAGAGTATACAAAATATGGTTCAGTCGATGGTGCGTTCCTACCGATACATTGAGCTATTCTAGCTGTATCGTCAAAGAGCAATAATAATTTTACAATGAATTTATAACACTGACTTTGTTACTCCAGTCTTGTCCAGATTGCTTGGCAGATTTTCTCTTATTCACACTTGGTCTAGCTGACTTCATATCAAGGACAAAATCACTGTCCGAAGTCGACTTAGCCGGTTCAGCCTTCACAGGTTCAACGTGTTGAGCAACTGCAACACTAGGGGGTTCGGCTTTTGGAGGCTCTTCAGGTTTTGGAGGCTCTGATTCAACCACTGGGACTTCGGCTGGCTTGTCTTCATGTTCATCAACCACACGTTTGAGTTCTTTAACCGCTTCTGCTTCATCGGGAGTTGGACCGGAGTGTTCTTCTGGAGCACTACGTGCTGGCTCGGGAGCTGGGGGCGGTGCACTCTCTTCTACAGCAACTGGCGCACTTTCTTCGATTTTTTCTGATACAACTTCGGGTGTAGCATCACCATTAGCTAATACAGGTGCTGGTTCTGCCTCTGGTTTCACATAAACCGTTGATAAATTAACCATATCAGCCGTACAGGGTCGATTATTTTCCGCCAAATACGCCAGTGTTACTTTATCGCATACGAGTAAAGAGGTTTCATTTTGATTTTCCTTGATCTTTTTGACGACCTCGCCATGTGACATACCTTCTACGTTACAGCCATTAACTTCTATCAACTTATCTCCTTCCCTTAAACCACCTTGTTCAGCAGGACTGTCTTTATCAACGGCACTAATAGTTTGTCCTGGTTGGTTCTTGTCCCCGTGCAAGTTAAAGCCATAGCCTTGATTTCCCTTTACGAGTCGAGCAAGACGAGGGACACTTATTTGACTTGGGTCGGTCATATTCTTAGCTCCCAGCTTTGATGACAGTTATTAAATACAAGAGGTCTACGCTTCCTAGCGGCCAAATGAAGAATGTTCTCTTAAAACTTCAAAGTGACGAATAACTCGAAAACGCAAACGGGTCGACCCTCTTCCCCGTGAAATTTGATGCATCTTTCGACTCAGCATTGCCTTATAAGGTACAAATCCCGCCCACATGCGATAATGTATTCAATCAGTAATTTATTCAAGCCAATTAATACTGGGAGGTTTTTTTTTATTCCCAACAACATTTAAAGAAATATAAGACAATTCAAAGTAGACCTTCAAATTTCCGCCTATTTTGTATTAGTTTTTCGCTTAATGAAGCGATTTTTCATTGTTTTTTCCCCCCGGACTGTGGTTTAATTAATTTTGTACGTTCTGATTCATACCTGTATTTTCAGAAGTGTTTGGCTTTTGCAAATAACTTACGATCTCAACCAGATGGTACGAGAAAATTGCCAAAATTGCGAAGACTTTTTCTTTCTTTTGCAAGATTTATTTTTTATTTATTACTTCTGTGGCCTGCGCAAGTTTAGATCATGTAAGTTTATTGATTAGTCTAAATTTATGGAGAATCAGACAAAACAAAATGAGTAATCTATACTAATCTTACTTACTACTTTACCTATGCAAAAACACAGAATTTGCCATGGTCAAAAGACGTAAGAGAGGCAAAAAAATCCACCAAACCAGACCTGGGAAATAGGAATGAATAAATGGAAAGGAAAAATGGGGAAAGCGCGCGATCGTGGTCAATAATAAGACTCAAAGTAGTTTCGAAACATAAGCTTGTTTACTGTATGTTTTATTTTGTTTGACACTCAATATATCAGGCAAATATCGAATTCTTGAGAAAAATAATACTTCGCGATCTTTATGAGTTTACGAGGCCAACTTTTTTAATTTATAGTAATGACCAAGTTGATCATGATCAGATAAATATAATTGATCCATACATTAACATATGCAGACATATGTTCATAATAGGATAATGCATAGACGACGTGCTCTTGCATAGCGATTTACCCTTTCAACTTCTCTGCTGACGTCGATAAAGCCAAGTGGGCGATTGAAATGACAAAAGCTGTTAGCTGTCTTTTTGAGCAAAGGCAATTGAAGCATGTCCTACAGTAATTCGGAAACCCTGGGGAATCAATTTTTTGACTGATGTCCGACAGTTTTTCGGAAGCCCCGGGGAATCAATTTTTTGAAGTGAACTTTAAGTGCACGAAAAATTGGTAAAAATATATGCGAGAATCGAATGAATACGCGAAAGGATAACGTGCAGGAATGAATCAATAAACTAGCTTTATAGCGAGGAGATCGAAATTTAAAGTGGATGTATGAAGGGGAGCTTTAAAAG
The DNA here is from genome assembly GCF_029948245.1 of Actinia tenebrosa. NCBI lineage: Eukaryota > Metazoa > Cnidaria > Anthozoa > Actiniaria > Actiniidae > Actinia > Actinia tenebrosa. The sequence continues at coordinate 6,181,406 of NW_028292584.1, forward strand.
CCAAGGAAAAAGTGCAGGGTTCACTCAGGGAAGGAAACAAGATTGCCCCCTCTCCCTCCCCCAACCTCAGCCCCCCCTCCCCCCGGCCTTCGCGAGGGCCAGGGAGATTTAATTTAAACGCTCCGACTACTCTTAAATCTAGCCAGGAAATTTTAAAGATTATCAAGAGGTCGGTCAACGGATAGAGTGACTCACAGTCAATCAGAGATCATTCAGCAGTCACGATATTGGCAGTGCAGACTGCGCCAAATATCATGTTTTGAATAAAAGCAACTCACAATATCACTCACAATATTCAACTCACAATAGCACTCAGTCTTTTGTCATTTAAACATAAAGAATTCAAATAAATGTTTTAAATATTTGATGTTCAGGTTGGCTCCCCAAGTGCGATGTGCGGACCTCCTGTGGATTTTGTAGGCGCATGTCTTATGATGGAAGATAGGACTGTGATGTTTGTGGACAAGATGGCGGACGTTCTTGGTTTGAATCTGACAGAGAGAAGAACTAAGCGATCAACATGAGCTTTAAGGCTTTTGATCTCATTCCTGTGCTAGAGAAGATAGCTACGTCTTCTTCTGACAAGCCGAAAACGGTAAAACAATCAAAATAGTGATAGTAATAAAATCGAGCTAAATCTTTGAAATATTTAATATAATAAATTGAAAGCTCAGCTTACAGCTGTAAGCTTAGGTGTTTAAAATTAAAGCGTAGCTTTAAGAAGGCTAGCTTGGCTCTGATTTAGCTTTAATATACATTAGTATAATTTCTCAATTTGGCCCTTTTTATATTTTGTGTATATATTTATACATTACAAATAATATGCAGTACCTAGCTATATAGCCTAATATTACCTATATATTTTATGCTTTAAAAGTTTATTTAGTTAAATTTGGTCTGATCGTGATGAAATAATAGGGTATACTTAGGGTATAGCAAATCATATGCACATTAAGCAATAGAAAACTTTTTCCGTGTTTACATAGCCTGATAGCAACACGATGGGAGGTTGGGAGAATTCTCGACAGTTATGCAAACCCGAGACGTAGTCGAGGGTTTGCATGACTGTCGAGAATTCTCCCAACCCCCCGAGTGTTGCTATCAGGCTATGTAAACACAGGGGAAAAAGTTTTCTATTGCTTTTATAAAATAAATAATAAGGAAAAGCATTACCACTTGCAAGAAAATAAATCTTTATTTGAATTTGATTCTTATATCAAAATACAAATTCTCCATACATCACGAACTTCGATCGTTAACCTGTCGAATTTCGTGTAATAAACGCCAAGGAGGCAAATGTGAAGCGAGAAAGAATCGCTAGCTATTTTAAACATTTATCATTCTAAAACTTTAAAACAAATACAAAGAAATGTCCAAAGATTGAATAGAAATCTTAATAAAAGATTTCAGAATTAATTATCTTTACAAAAGTGATCAAAAGTGGATAACAAGTGTCACTGTGACTGGAATTCTCGGTTGAAAGAAACGTGGTTTTGCTCAATTTGACAGCGAGAAAACATGGCAGCGAAGTTGATTGTTTCGTCTTGCCTCGAGAAGATATTTTGTGGAGCTGAAGAGCTATCGCTGGAAAAAGTTTGAAGCTGCTGACTGTTTCCTTGAAACACTTGTATTCTTTATCGGGCGGTGCATTTAAATCATGAGAAGGACGAAGGACGTGTGTTGTAGCTCCTTAGGGAATTCTCTTTGCGGTGACCAACGAGAGATTGTCATGATATTACGATCAGAAAGACCTGCATGAGACCATAGGGTTATGCCTGTGGCCCTGACACAAGTCAAAATTTGGAACTTCGTCTTCAAAATACATTTTTGGGGGCGTTTTTTTCCTCAAAAGAAACTGTAAATTTTTAATTTTTGAACTTGTACCGGGAAAACACGAAAGTTGTGACGTCACAACTGTGTTTACATATCCTCATGCAAACATGGCTATCAACCAATCACAGCGTGCGTACTATTTAATTTATTTTATAATACTTAATGACCATGACTTCTATCGTTGTATGCGTCGTTCTACAAAGAGTTCCAACAACTGCATATCATTTGTGGGGTATTCTATAATTGCTCCAAAGTATATATACCCCTAATTCCCATGTAATGCATCAGTCAATGTAAATCCTGGCCCCGAACCAAGGAAGTGGTGGGCAGGGACCGTGGAGCATATTTTGTATTGGGGGGGGGGCTATTGACCACTAAAGGTGGGATCAACTAGTGGGGTCCAGGGGCATGCCCCCCCTGGAAATTTTGAAATCACAGCTCTCAGAAATGCGATTTCAATCATTTTAAATGACATTGGAAACATATTTTTTCGCACTCAATTCATGGAAATATTGCACAAAATTCAAAATGGCAAAATTATTGGGGGGGCTATAGCCCCCCAGCCCCCCTTGTTCCGCGGCCCCTTGTGGGGACTTGGGTATTTGAGTTGTTCAAAGTGTGTTAATGCCCTGATTCCTGGGATATTGTTGACAGGCAAATTGTCCCTATTTTCCCTGCTACCAGGGAGTAAAGCTGAGTCATTTGCATTACATTGTCATTAAAGGTTTTATTAAATGCTGAGACAATTCAATTTGGTCTCAGTCCCCCTTAAATGTCAAATCCAGACTCACTGGTTGGACTACCGAGGAAGAAAATCTTGCCAATACCTTGATTACTAATACAGTTTCCATCATCAAATATTGTTGTTTTTCTAAATTCCTTGCACTTCCTGGGTTGAAGGAGGGGGATTTATGTTGACTGGTGCATGAATATCATAGGTGTGAAAATGATGGCAGTGACTCATTTTAATGGGGGCTTATTCTTTTTCAGTGCCTTTGGACTGAGGACTTATTAGAAGGGGGCAGGGGAAGGGGGCTTATTAAAGGCTAGGGGCCTCCATTCTTGGAGTAAAGAAGAGCCAGCTAATTAGATCTGAATTGATTTCTTTTTTTTTAGATTGAATGCCTGGATTGTGCTGCACAGAATTTATTCATTGGTACAGCAGACTGGTAGGTTTGGTAACATTTTTTAGCAAGAAGTTAATTGGGTTCTGCAGTCTACAAGCTGATACAATTATGCTGCCAAAAGTATAACCCTAGGGGCTTCAATGATGTGCGAGACTGGGTATCATATTGCATCCATTAGTTTCCTAGCTTCTTATTCTCTATTTGAATGTAGACCATATTCATTGTTATGCTCCCTCCACAGTTATGTGTTCCATTATGTGTTTGATGACACTGTGTCGCCTCTTGGAAGAACTACTTTCCAATGCAGCCTTCTGACTCATAAGCATATTGGCATGGTAAGATGTTGGTAATGTAGCAAACAAGAAAGCTTTCAGAAAACCAATACTTCATTTGCATGTCATCAACCTCATCATCATCATGATGGTATTAGGGACCATGTAGTTAGCTTAACTCTTCAAGTTTTATCGATTCCCTCCCCCAGAGGTGAGTGCACTACATGCAAACATTTTGGCATGTTACATCGTCTTGGCCATGTTGTTGGTATTTAACAAAAGACTTCCCATTAGCCTTCTTTATTAATACTACCAAAATAATCAATACAACTTTTTGTCCTGTTTCGAGATCTCTTGGAAATTATTGCGAAAAATAAATTTCATAGTGCGCCTTTTTTTTCCTTCCCCCTCTCTGACTCTTCCAAATTTATTAAATTCCATGCACACATTCACCAACTGCAGGACATTCCTTTAGTCTTCTAGTTAGATTTTGATGCGTCTTTTTGAATTACCAACAGAAAAAGCCTATCCAACAAGTAGTAACAGCACCAACCATTAATAGACTGCTGGTTCTTTGTGATGGTATGTAAAAATATTATGTACTTATTGACTGAGTGGGAGGGCTGTACGGCAAAATATTTGGCTCGAGGTGATGCTGTACGGACCGAGCGCTGCTCGGTGCGTACAAATGACCGAGAGCCAAATATTTTCCCCTATAGCCCAACCTAACTCAGTCAATAAGCATTTTATCATATGACCCTCATGAAAAGAAAAATGATAAAATAAAAGAAGGAAAATACGGTTGCGGGTTTCAAGCAGGGCCGTACAGATCCGTACAGCCCTGCTCGCTCAAAGCCATACGGCCCTGCTCATGCCATTTTCCCAAAGGTTTTTGTAAGAGCGCGCGCCCGGGCAGATATGGGTCATATGATATATAGATATTACTGTTGTTATGAGTTGTTCAAAAGTTTGTTGGCATTAATGGTGCTAGGATTGTTAATTCTCTGTTTTTTATTATTGCAGCCTGCGTAATGGCCCAAAAGGGGTGAGGGTTGGGTGAAGGCTGCAGCTGTCTCCCTCTCTTCACCACACCCCCACCTCCCATGACTCTTGTCTTCCATTACGCAGGCTACATTATTGTGTCTTGATATGACTACTTCCAGAATCCTTTTTGTAGTTCCTTACATTGGGCTAATTAATGCCATTACCTTGGGACTCAAAAAGAAGTTAAATGAATCCCCTAAAACAATTACGACTTTGGACAACAAACCCTATCACCAAGAAAAAAAGAAATATCATTATGAGACCACTCATTTGATTGATGTCCCACTTAAAAGCTCTATACAGTGTAGGAGTTGGGAGAGATGGATATTTTTATCTGCGATCATGTACTATTTTTGTTTTTCATTTATAGGCATCATTCTTATGTTCAGCATGTTTGAACTTGAGGTAAATACTTTCTTCCTATAAAATTTTACAATTATATACATTGTATATATTGGTTGACTTCTATCTTCACTGATTTGATTGTTTACAAGGGGTGAAAATGAAAACGGCCTAAGTGACTTTTTGGGGTATTTTTCAACAATAGCCTAAACCAAACAAAAATACCAGCAAACAGCCTCTTTTAGTCTAAATATGAATGTTTAGTATTTATTTTTCGTGATTTTGATTGGAAAAGTAGAAAAACGCTCCTTAGTTATGCATTGGCTTTGCTTGACAAACGTTCATTTGTATTTTATGATAGATCATTGTATCAGGCTTTAAAGACAAATTAAAAGGGGTAAGTTTCCTTTTTTCTCTTCTGCAACCATATACTAGGTGTAGTCTCTTTTCCTGCAGGTCAATGAGCTGAAACTTGTCTTAAATCATAAAAATTTTCACTATGTTAAATTCTGGTTTTTTTTTCTCTTCGTTTTTAGGTGAATTTTATTGCCAAAAATGAAAATCCTAATAATTTTGATCCGTTTGCTGTTGAGGTAATTCTCTTCCTGATTATTTTTTTCTTTTCTTGCTCAATTGTTTCTTTAATCATACATTGATCCCGGGATCCCTGGGGATGACTCCGGGTTAAAAGTATGTATCTGGTATGCTTGTTGTATCTCTTAAGGGTAAAAATCAGCAATTTGGTATCTTTTAGGGTGTTAAAATTGAAATTTAGAATTTCGGCATTTCTTGCTATCTTTTAGGGTATCTCTTAGGGCCAAAAAAAATGTCCAACCACGCCTTTTTTAAAGGAATTCCGGTATCTTTTAGGGGTATTTTAGAAAACTTCTGACGAGTACCCAATACTTTTAACCTGGAGTCCCCCCTGGTACATCGGGACATTTATGGCTCTCAATTGCCCCTCAATACACCATAGCAATGTCGTATTATTTGAGATTCTGCATATTGACTTGTTAATGTTTTTTCTAGATCTGTATTTCTATTGCCAGAAAGAAGTCCATTCAAATTGTCTCTGTAACAGAAAACAAAATAATACCGCTCAAGGAAATTACACTAGCCGAACCACCATTCTTCATGGTGAGCAACAACATTACTTGTTTATTAACATTGAAAGTAGGGAATGTGCTATTACCTCCTAGACCATGACAGCAAAAGGTCTAATCTTTTTAGTATAAATTAATGTTCAAATGAATGGATATGGACAATTTTGAAATTAAAGATGTGAGTTATGTTTCGTCAAGCAAATTTTGGAGTCTGGAGTCTCCCATTCAATCGATGCTCTAAAGTTTAATCATATGAATCAATTTAAATCAGGCAGAAAAGCACAAATAAAAACAAGGGTTTTTTTGTAGCCTGGATGTTGCGCATTAATACCAGTTTTATTGCTTTTCAGGCTGCTGATGCAGGTGCAATATGTGTTGCTTTGTCCAATCAGTATCGATATTGCATGGTGAATGCATTGAATGCAAAGGTATAGTTATAAGTTAAAGGTTAAAGTATAGTGACACGCAGGGGCAGATCTAGGAATTTGACATGAGTGGGAAAGGGGGGGGGGGAGACAAATCTCACCTCTGCCTATACAAAATACCAGAGAAAGACCAGGGCATGCTCCCAAGGAAATTGTTAAGATACGGTGCTTCCAGGAATATTTATTACCATGGAAACGCAAAAGTATGTCCTCATTTAATTATTAAAAATGTATTTTGATGTACATGTGGGTTTAACGTACAAAAGCCTATGCATAGAAGTATGAAAATAAATCATTATTTTTTGAATAAATAATTATTGCTTATACATATTTTACAAATTATTGTTATATCGTAAGGTACAAGAGCTTTTCCATTATGAAGCAGAGAGGACCAAGGGGCTGATCATGAGAATAAGAACTGTGAGTACAACATTGTCGTAAAATGTTATCATTTTTGCATGATATAAAAAAATAAATTGTTTTTAAAAAATCACTTTAGTTAAGTGTCTAGTCATTCTAATGCTTTCGCACTAATTGGGGACACTTTTCACTCAAAGGCACTACCACTACATTTAATATTTTATATTTTATGCACACAATGAAAAAAATCACAAAAAATCACATATTGATTTTTATTGAGGGAGTAAACCAGAGAACCCAGAGAAAACCCTCGTAGCATAGGAGAGAACAACACATCAAACAAACTCAATTCACATGTGGTGACCGCAGGGCTTGAACCAGCAACTGGAATACGCTACATTACATCACTACCTTCTTCAAGTTGAGCATTGCATGTATAGGAAACGTGTAACACTATAACCATGTTTACATGCGTTGATTCTTTGCAGTAAATTGTATTAAGATTTTGTAAAATTCAATGAGCTGTGAGTCGTGTTATATGTATATAACATATATTGAAAAGGAATTCACTATTCTTCTGGAAAAGAAATCTCTTTATTTGCCATGCAGTAATGCCAGGAACCCTGGATTGTAATGGCGGTACCATATATACTCTTGTTTTTCCAGGAAGAGTTTCTTCTGAATGGACCGACAGATCTGATGGGAATGTTTGTGACATCTGAAGGGACGTCACAAAGAGCTCCTTTAACCTGGTCATTTAGTGTTGAAGCATTAGGTTACTCATTCCCATATGTAGTAGCACTTGGAACCAATATTATAGCCATTTACAGGTACAACTAGAGGCTTTACGCAGGAGGCACAACAATAGCTTTGCAGCATCACGTGATGTCAGCCATGACAGGATGAACAACAATAGTCTTTTCCCCCCCAGGGAGACTGAATTCTTTCTCGTGTAAATCAAACAGGATGCACGCCAATAGTCTTTTCCCCCCAGGGTGACTGAATTCTTTCTCGTGTAAATCAGACAGGACACACGACAATAGTCTCCCCCCCAGAGAAACTGAATTCTCTCTCGTGTAACTCAGACAGGATGCACAACAATAGTCTTTTCCCCCCAGGGAGACTGAATTCTTTCTCGTGTAAAACAGAGTTGACCAGATTCAATTTTTCCTGCCTCCTGTCATGGCTGACATCACATGTTGAAGCAAAGCCTCTATTGACTTTCCTGTTATATATTCCTAAGTTATCCCTTTATTTACTTCCATGTCCAGGTGTGTAATTGTAGGGTGTTGATGGATGGGAGCACATTAGATCTATTCTAACCTTATTCTGCCATAGGTCAATCCATGGTGAAAGGTTTCACCATTTTTTACAGCAAAACCTAATTGTTTTGATGCAAGCAGGATAGGAATGAATGATCTGCTTCCAATGAGTCTGATTTTTCAACAACAGCAAAAAAAATAGATTTAACTGGCAGCTCCTGATATTCCTTGCCTTTCAACAAACATTTGTTCTAATTTATGCTATGTATGATAATATTATTTTATTGATTTTGAACAGTATTGTTAGTCAAGACAACAAAGCTCAGAGACAAACTGTCACATTCAAGGTAATGATCGATGGGTATACATGCAGGAATACAGAATTCTGTTGAAACAGTTTTTTCTTATCTTCCAATGTAACACACCTAGAATAGGGAGCTTGGTATACTGTGGTCTAGCTTGAGTACGAACATCTTTTGTTTGAACATCATATATACCTTGTTGTTTATACTGAAGCTAGACCACATGGCATATAATTTCTGTTTATTAAAGTGTGAAAGTTACTAGATATTCTGGCCATCTTGGTATTATCAACCCATTTTGAGTTCCTAAACATAGTGCATTAATGGTCTAGCTTGATTGATAACATCTTATGTTCACAATGCTGGTGTTGTTTGTAGCCAAACTAAATCATAAGTTACATGTAGATCTGTTCTTACACAGCTCAGAAAAGGGCTATTGAAGAAGCTGGTTAGAAGTTTCTACTATAAACTTAATGTCTGGTCGTGAGGGAATTGATTTTGTTTTCTTGAGAGTCTCGATGCTTCACAAGGCAAAATATCACGCCACCAGTGTCTTTCACGTTCTGATCATGTGCACGTGTTTATTTTCACGATTATTGTCATGTGCAACTTTTTTCCCAGTGAGATACATTTAGATTTAGCTAGTGTCACGTGGTCGTCTTTCAACCAATTTCATAGCTATCTAACAATACTTGATGTTTTAGACAACTACTGATTTATTTTAAACTTGTTGTGCTCTTAGGGTGGAAAATTACTTCTTAATTATGAAAACAAAGTTTTTGTTTGTTCCAACAAAGAACTGTACTGTTTGGTACAATTACCTTACAAGAAACAGGTAAAGTTTTGTATAGATATATTAATGATAAAATAATATAGAGATGATATGTTCGCAAACACATCTTCACCATGTGTCATTCCCTAGAGAATAAGATTCTTTGTTTGAATGGTATCCATATTCATGTGCCTTCTTCTGCATAACTATCAAACAAAGAAATGATACTCAAGGGAATGACACATGGTCTGAGATGTGAAAATATTACACCCAAGTTAAAAAGGACTATTTGATCATGAAATGAGGGCCACATGTTCGTTTGCCATTGAATTAAATACTATTCACCATTTTCCATACATTGGTTCACTAGTCAAACACAAAGCGCTCAAGTGAGGCTCCAAGGTACTTTCAAAGGATTATTCAAATTTGAACCTTACAACCTCGACTGAATGCTTTGTGTTTGACCAGTGAACCGATGTATGGAAAATGGTGAATGACAAGGATGATAAATTAACTACAATAGATGAAAAAGGAAGAAATAATAGAAACATTAAAAAGCTGTGGGATTAACTTATCTCTAAATTTCTGTTTCAGATTGAAATGCTTCTAGCAGAAAAGAAAGTCAATGAGGCTCTTCATCTTGCTCATATTGCCATGGAAACTGAAACAGGCAGTGAAAGAGACAGTAATGTATGTAGCCCGGTCAACCAAACAGTATTATTTTTGTTAACAGTAATTTATATTTGAGTTACTGTTGTGGGACACTCGAACAATGAACACTTTGGGGTTTTTATTTCCTGAACTTCTACGTTTCAAACCCTTTAAATGAAAAATTGAGTTCAAATACTTGTACACTGAGTTTTTTCATCTTTTCACTGTGTAAGATTTACCCATTTGTCATTACTGTTTCATTAGAAACACCGACGCAGTTCACACTAGGTTTTAGCTTTTTACTCTTCTGTACACTGAGTGATCAAAATAAATCCAATACCAATCGATTGGCTCAGGGGATAATTTACAGTATGCATTTTTAAAAAGTGACAAAAAACTCGCAGAGTTCACAGTACGAGTGTCCTCACTGTAAATGAGAAAATAAAAATTTTTAGTTAACAGATCAAAAGCAGTTTTCCGCGCTTGATACTCTGATCGAAACACACGGGATGTTGAGAGAACACGAGAGGAGCGTAGGAAACCACGACGCATAGCGGAAAACTGTTTTTTGATCTGTTTTATAAAATAACGAACACGCCAAAAAACAAAAAAAACCCAGCGTATTATTCTGATGTATTTGTAAAGGATGATGCAAGCGTGTATTGATACCCTCATCAAACATGGTTTCTGACCAATGGTAGCGCGCGTACTAACCCCAACTAATGACTTTTTAAACATTGTTTGAGATTTAATTAACATGATTTACAACACTCTTTTGCAGCTTCTTAGCCAGGTGCAACAACAAGCAGGGTTTATTTATTTCTCAGAGGGATGTTTCCGAGATGCTGGAGAGCTGATGATCGATGGAGGGCTGGACCCTAGAGAGGTGAGTTTGAGATTAAGGCCCCGTCCACACGTATCCGGAAATTTTTGTATCCGCAATTTTTTTTTTTTTTTTTTTGCGGATACGCGTTGCGTCCACACGTGTCCTCAAATTTTTGTATCCGTATCCTCAAATTTTACGAAAACGGATACGTGTGGAAGGTGAAAACGATTCGAATACGCTGCGTGTGGACGCAAACATTTTCGTATCTGCAAAAAATATTTTGCGGATACAAAAATTTCCGGATACGTGTGGACGGGGCCTAATTGCTGCCCGTTCCTTTCTGCATTTAGCACAGGCAACCCAAAAAGTAAAGTGGAAAAGAATTTGGAAATTTTTTCAGATTTATGATACATTTTTTCCTTGCATTTTCTTTCAGTTGATAGTACTTTTTCCTTCATTACTTATATCATCCTGGACATTCCTTCCATCCAGAGATCTGCATAATATCAAAGATGTCAATGGTTTGAGTAAGTTTTTCCTAGTAATAATTCTGTGTTTGCATCCAGGAAGAAACCCAACAAACTCTCTTTTCACCTCTGGGTTCTCAGGCTTGATTCCTGGACCGGGCATCACATCGAGCAGAATTTGTATCAAGAAAGAGACTACAAACTTTGCTCACTTGTGGTGCTGGGTCCCTGTGGCGGATTTAGGGGGGGGGGGGGTTTATTGGGTGCAAATGAACCCCCCTACCGGCTGGTACCTTGGATTTTTTATATTTTTTTAAATAAATAAATGGTACTAGATAGATATGGATAGGTTATCCTTATCAGGAGCGCCCCTAGGCCAGTGATGTGCCTCATGGGAAAAATGATAATGCAAGAGAACGTTATTGTTGTGCCGAGATTTGCAAAAAGTCCTGGATCCGCCACTGGGTCCAGGAATCAAACCTGAGACCTCAGAGGTGAGAGGTAAGTGCTTGACTCTCTTGATTCCTGGGATTACATTGAAGTATAGTGCTTTTGTGAGTCAGTTTTTTATTCATTTTTTTCAGTGAAAGGAAGCAAGACATTCATGGCAGAAGCCAAGAATTTTCTTCTGTCATTTTTAGTAAGTCTGGTTTCTCAGAACAGATATCATTTTTAACCTGATCTTGCTGAGTCAGTGGAATCAATCAAGCTCCTTACTACAATATGCAATCAAAAATACATTAATAAATTCTGTAATTATTATATATTTATAGGAAGATTCACGGCGGAGGCAAATCTATGTGGAATGTAAAGTGGTGAGTTTAAACTTAACTTCATTCAGAGAAAATTGAAAACAAACAAGAAATTAGTTAATCTAGTTTGTGTTTTTCTTTCTTTCTTTTTTTCTTTCTATATAGGAGGTAGATACTGCCTTGTTAAAACTGTATGCAGAAATAAACTCTCCAAAGCTACTTGAGCTGGTCACGACAGAAAACTATTGTGCCGTAGAAGATACAGAACCATGTTTGATGAAATACAAGGTATCACACAGAAGAAATAAAAAACGCACGCGTTCTGTGTGCAGTTATAAAGCACGTTGGCAGAACACGAGAGAAGTGTTAGGAGAAGCACGACGCGTAGCGGAGTGCATCTCGACACTTCTCAAGTATTCTGTCAATCCCCAAGTGCTTTATAACTCCACACAGCACAGCAAGCAAGTTTTTTATGTCTTTTATAAAATACAAATTACATGAATGACGAAACTGAATGTGCGCGTACGTGCTGTGTGCTCTCATAAAGCACACGCTCCCAACCAATCATAACGCGAGATTTAGAGCAGTTATTTCATGATGAGATATGGCGTATGATGGTTGTGGTGGTGATGATGACGATGGGAATATTGTTGTGGGTGGTGGGGATGGTGATTGCGAGGATAAAGTTGTATCATTGATGAAGGTGATGTTGTTGTTATAGCGATATCACGCCACAGCACTGTTCCATATCTACCACAACGAACCTCAAAAAGCTCTCGACTTTTGGAAAAGGTAGGAAAAACAACTCTATTTCAGTTGCAAAATCAGCTGATGATTATTCAAACGGCACGGCACGGCACGGCACGGCAAGCGAAAACAGCTACCAGTCACGCTGCGTTCGACATCACTGTCATCAAATGAAAATGCTTGTAAACTGCACCATTATGTTCACAACACAACATGTACTGTGATTTTTCACGCTGCTCAATAGTTTTTACTTTTACTGATGCTTTTGCTGTTTCCCCCAAATGCGAGATTTTCCATAGTTAAAGGGAAAAGGTTGCGGAAATTATCCTATTTGATCCAACAAGCACGCTTCTTTCTGCAAGGAAAAAGCAAATTTATTAACTAACGATAAATATTTTCTATTTAGGCTGTGTTTTGGAGAACTGGTCGATGAAACGTTTCCAGGTCTGCCTTGTGTTGCCAGTTTCTTAAGCAGGTAAGAAGGTGCACTTAAATAAAAGGTTGTACAGTGGAACCTGTTAATGCAGACACCCTTTTATTACGGGCACTTGTTTAGGTTCCAGTAATGTCACTTTACCCTTAAATAAAAGTTTGTACAACGGAACCTGTTTAATGCAGACACCCTGTTATTACGGGCACTTGTTTAGGTTCCAGTAATGTCACTTTACCCTTAAATAAAAGTTTGTACAATGGAACCTGTTTAATGCAGACACCCTGTTATTACGGGCACTTGTTTAGGTTCCAGTAATGTCCTCTTACCCTTAAATAAAAGTTTGTACAGTGGAACCTGTTTAATGCAGACGCACTGTTATTACGGGCACTTGTTTAGGTCCCAGTAATGTCCCCTTATACCCTTAGATTTATCCGCTCAAAAAGGACAATTATAGTAATAAGTCTATGAGTTTTTACCGAATTTTATCTCCAGTGTTCAGGATTATGATCTGTTGTGGAACCATGTTCCTTGGTTGTTGGAAAAGAATCAGGAAATTGCAATCAAAGTAAGGCGTTAATTGGATGTTATTTTGAACGCGCAGTGTTTATTCCATTTATCTCAGCCATTCGTCCATCCATTCTATTCCGTCACTCCATCTTTTCTATTAATTCATTCATTCCCTGACCCCATCCCCACCCATCCTCTCACCCACTCCTTCGTTTGTCTCTTTATCTATCGATATTGCAAGAATCACTGTGTAATCCCAGTCTTTCCCGCGTTTTCTACAGGTTTTCACGGAGAGACCTTCAAATGAACCACATCACGACAGCATGACACACACCCGAATCGTAGAATATCTACAACAGAAATTTCCAGTGGCCCAGATCACATACTTAGAATTTTTAATCTTTACGAAGAAAATAGACGTAAGTATTAATCCTTGAAAATAACAATTAACAATTGTGAAATCATAAAGTGCGGATTGTACACGCTGCTCCGTGACCGTGACGGCGCGCTGTTTGATCGCTTTGGTAGGATGTGAAGTTAGTCCTAGCGATGGGATGACCTACAGTGCGTACACGGTACGATTAACGTAACATTGAAATGGCTTCTCATAATAATGGTTATCGTAAGAGTGGGAAACATACGGTAATTACTTACAGCACGTACACGGTACTATTGCCGTAACATTGAAATGGCTTCCCATAATAATGGTTATCGTATGAGTGGGAAACATGCGGTAATGACTTACAGCACGTACACGGTAGGGTATGCCGTAACATTGAAATGGCTTCCCATAATAATGGTTATCGTATGAGTGGGAAACATGCGGTAATGACTTACAGTACGTACACGTTACTACATGCCGTAACATTGAAATGGCTTCCTATTGTCATTGTAATTCATCAAATCAGAACGCGTGGCCACGGCTACGGTAAGATACGGTAGGGCTACAGTACAAATACGGATTTGTCGTATCGTTTCGTACTCCAACAAAACCCCTCTTCTACATAAATTGGTAATGGAGTTTTGAAATTTCTTTTTATTTCTTTTCACAGAAAGAAAAGTTTCACACTCACTTGGCTCTTCTGTATCTGGAGCAAGTGTTCAGCGCAAGAAGAGATCCATCCTCGTCAGTAGAGACGATACAGAAGGCAAGGTAAGACAGCATGCCATCAAACACTAGGAAACTATAGCTACCGGTGATTCTACTTTAAAAATAATACTTGATTATAAAATTGAAAAAAAATCACTTTTTTATAGTGGGTTTTGGCCCACTGTCACTCACACACACTACCACTACATTCAATATTCTGTGCACACAACTCTCAACTCACATGTTGATGTTGGGATCTACCACTACATGTTCACTATTCTATGTGTACAACTCTCAACTCACATGTTGATGTTGGGATCTACCACTACATTCAATATTCTGTGCACACAACTCTCAACTCACATGTTGATGTTGGGATCTACCACTACATTCAATGTTCTATGCACACAACTCTCAACTCACATGTTGATGTTGGGATCTACCACTACATTCAATGTTCTATGCACACAACTCTCAACTCACATGTTGATGTTGGGATCTACCACTACATTCAATGTTCTATGCACACAACTCTCAACTCACATGTTGGTTATGTCAAATAAAAAATTACACAAGATGAAAATGAATTGTACAATTACTACCTTGTACACTTACTATTCAGTAGAGGGTGTACAAACTTATTCAGCGCAAAACTCTCACGACATATAATACTCTAAACTAAACTTTAAATAGACGTTTCTTTTGTTTATAAACATAGAGAGAAACTTAGGAACCTGCTGGAGATGTCTAAGCTGTATAGAGTATCTCATATTTTATCTAAAATCACCGAAGACTCCGATCTGGATGCCGAAGCTGCCATTCTGTATGGAAAGGTATATATATTTGTATTGCTTTTGTTTTTCACATTCAATAACAATAATCGTCTTTAGAGAGGGATTCATTTGTTCAAAGGTACTGAGATATAATTTGCAGTCATGGACGTTTCTCCCCGCTTTACTGGTAATTCCCTTAAGGAAGAAATGGGTGGTGAAGTGGTGGTGCATTCACCTCTCGCCCGCCAACACAGCGCGCGTTTTCTATTTCTTCACGATTGAGAAGGGAACTGATGAATTACTTAATAAGCAACTGAGGCATGGGTAAGTGTACCAATGGACTGTTAGTAAGGCTAACACGTCTTTGAATATTCTTTTGTAGATGGAGCAGCACGATAAAGCACTGAAAATCCTTGTGTACAAATTGAACGATTTCAAGGGTGCTGTCAGATACTGTAACATCAACTCAAAGGTAATCTTTATGGAAAACGAAGGTTGCGTAGCGGTAGTACGCTTGGCTTCACACCTAGGAAGTCTAGGGTTAGATTCCTGTACTCGGCAACACATGTGAGAAGAGTTTTAGGTCTCTCCCTCTTCGAGCTTTTTTCACCGGGTGGTTCACTCTCCCTCGATAAAGATGCGCAGTAAGTGTGCGCACTAACAATAGTAGCACCATCCTTAACTTGCTTTTACTTTACACTATCATTTTTATATTTTTATTAGGATCGTGACCAAAACTACCGTGCCAAGTTATTCCATGCCTTACTTCTTGTTTATCTCAAGCCTGACAAGTAAGTTTCTTTAGCGTTTGTTGAAATAAGCCAAACTCGTACCCAGAGCTCTTAATTCTTACTGCGCATGCTCCACTAATTATTTCGTCGAGCATGCGCAGTAAGAAATAAGGGCTCTAGATACGAGATTGGAAATTAGCCGTTTGGGAGTAGTGGAAATGCGTTGCATTATGGGGCTGTTTTGAGGGAGCTTCATCAGTCAATTGAATTTTCACGAAAAAGGCGCCATGTAAGTGTTAAAGCGTCCCCCAACTGTTTTGCTTTTCTATCGACAGAGACATAGAACCATTCGTCCAACCTGCTATATCACTATTAAACTCTCATATGCAAGACTTTGATACCGTAGAAGTAAGTATATGAAGACTTTATTGCGCGCTTTTCCTTTAATGTCAAAAAAATGCGACGTAGCATATTATCCGATTATCACTCACCTCTCTCCTCCGAGGTCTCGGGTTCGATTCCTTGGACTCAGCAACCCATGTGAGCAGAGTTTGTTTGGTCTCCCTCTTCCTTGATTCGAGGGTTTTAATTGGGATTTTTCTCCCTCCGCAAAAAACCAACACGCTAACTGACTTGATTCCTGACTTTTATCAGCCCAGAGGTTGTTTCGGGGTTCGAGCTGTGAGTTAGCCGTGCCCTGACTTAGATCAGCCCAGAGGTTGTTTCAGGGTTTGATCTGTGAGTTAGCCATGCCCTGACTTAGATCAGCCCAGAGGTTGTTTCAGGGTTCGATCTGTGAGTTAGGCTCGATAAAATATAAGTTTAAAAAAATATATTATGTATAGTGTATCTTAGAGTACAAACACTAAAAGTGTGCAACACTTTGCACTATTTAGTAGTAAATAGTGCTAATTAAACAATAGAAAACAATAGGATTAGCACAATTTAGCAGTATTTAGTGGTATTTATGTTACACACTTATAGTGTCTGTATTCTACTAAGTTATTGGTTACTAAATTTTTTTAGGTACTTCGTCTGATCCCAGAAGAATGGTCCATAGGTGTCCTTTCTCGTTTCCTTACCGGTTCTGTTCGTTCAAGTCTGCACAAAAGTAGAAATATAAGAATTCAATCCGAACTAGAAAAGCAAAATCATTTAAAGGTAAACTATTAATGCTTGTGCCTTTGACCCATCTGATCCTACCTTAACTAGCTTTATTTAGAGAGGGTGAAACATGACAGTCGCAACTAATAAACTTGTGGGCCTGAGACGGCACCTCCATTTTTACGTATGGTCTTCCGAGCCACGGTAAAGGTCTAACCATTTGCAGATATTTGTAGAGCAAAGGCAGTACCTTCTGCTTAGATATTTTAAGACCCTGAGAAATGGTCAGGTCTTACACTGAGGCCAGTGCTCTTCTCCCGCACAACAGGCCAGCCAACTAAACCAACTGATGCTACATACTGGAAGTGTATTGTAAAAGTGTCAGAAAAACAGCCTCTTTGGAGTGAAACTCCCGTTTTTATTTATTTTTTAACCCTATAGAGGTTTTGCTCCATCATGTGCCCACGCCCATAATCCAGCTTGGGCTGCCTGTGGTTAGATGGCTGAACAATAAAATTCCTTTGCTCTTGGGAATTGAATTCTATCTCATGCAAAACGATTGTATTGTTCCAGCCATCTAACATGGCTGCCGTCACGTGATGGTGCAAAACCTCTAAAATCTGTTACGCAAGAATTTAAATGAACTCAAACTGATTCGAATATTGATTATTTTCTTTCTTTTATTTCTTTCTCTCTTTCTTCTTTAGGTTAAAGTTGCAAGCGTTGTAAGTCAGAAAGGAACTTTTTCTATAAACGAAGAAAGGTTTGTTACGAGCTATTGCAGTTTTCTTGTTGAGATGCGCAAGATGCACAATATGAAATAGGCTGTAAACAAAAGTTACCAGTCTCTTTCCGCTACTCGGTTCGTCTTCCCCGCGCGCATCGATAAAAGTGGGTCCAGCTCTGCACTATGGTTACGCAATAAACCTGTTTCTTGGTTTTATTGACATTGTCTTTTTTTTTTTGTAAGGTTATGTCAAGCATGTCGTCGTCCCTTCAACGATCCTGCCGTCGCTCGATACCCAAATGGAGTCTTAACACACGTACACTGCGCGCGCAACAAGAATGTGTGCCCCCTTACTGGACGCGTCTTCTCGGCAACAGAACAATAGCTTGAAATATCCATGCACCGACTCGGACATTTAGTACCCTGGGTTCTAAGAGGCTCTCTCGCTCCAGTGCTTCCCGATCGTGGGTTCTTTAGCGTTAACAAAACCTATTAAGACATTAGAGACCTTTATCATCAGGTTTACCGCTGACCGCTAGGGATCAGTCCCACGCCAGCAATCACTCAGCATCAATGATATTCAATATGGCCACTCTTCCAGCAACAACTTCGTGATGACACCTTGCTAAATATCGAATATTTGACTGAAAACGCCTGACGTCGGACTGCAGTTTGAGGTTTGCGGTACCTAGCAAGAACGTCATGCTAAAGGTCTCTATAGTCAACCATTCACCGTTGCAGCAGTTTTCTCAGTGGAATTTAAATCTTGTCCCACAAACAAATAAAAATTCCTGCCCTGTTTTCTATAAGGATTACATGGACTTTTGTCTAGTGTTTTCATATATAGACAACAATAATTTGTAACAAATTTCCTGCGCGACCAGATTTTTAGATTCTGAGATACTTTAGCCATACGTTTTAGCTGATTGACATAGTAATGGTAACTAAGGGGAGTTGGATTCGTTAATTGGTTCAAGACATTTAGGAATCTCATTTCTTTGTAAATAGAGTAATTCGTGTAAAGATTTTTGTCCGAACATCAGTATTTTACTGACGAAAGCAAGACATGACGAAATTTTGACGGGGAATGAGAGGACATGCCTGGGGATATCCAATGCGTGTCCACTCATTTTCCACTCATTTGTCATGTTATCGCACTGCGAAGAAACTATAGTTCGCAACTGAAATCATTATATATTCTTGGAGTGCGCCCACGACTCAAAATCCCTCCAACAGCCGCCATGTTAGTTGATTTAACAAGAGAAGCTAATGAGGAATGCTTTAGCCTGCCAAGCAGGCGTTCTTGTGGGTTTGGGCCCTTGCTCGAAACAGGAACCCCAAAACCCCGATTCTTCCTCAAACCCATCAAAAGAACGTCTGCTCTGCAGGCTAGGAATACTTCGTTATCGTCAACCAATATGGCGGCTATGACGTAACATGCACCCCAAGAATAGTTTATACCTTGTTTCCTATGATTGGAATGGTTACGCATTCTATCAGTCCTGCTAAAAAAGTTGAATTTTTGTTAAACTGAAAAATTCCTTCTTTTAACTACGAGTACATATTACATAGATGATCATAATTATAAAAATATAATGCAAGTCGAACGCTGTGCGTTGGTGATCGGGTATATAAAGATCAGTTGTTTAACAATGCTATGTAGACTGTTATATTTTAACAAGGAATTAGAATTTTTAATATGAAATTCAATAAAATATGATGTAATACATCTTGGCATTGATTACATGAATGTATTTATGAATTATGCAGTTATTTTGGAAGCCTTCTAGTATGCGTGTACGTGTATCTATGCCTTGCATTCCCGGCCCCTTGGGTTCTTAGAGGTCACGGTAGATTTACTCTAGTTGCAGTGATGTACCTTTCTCCGCTCTCCGACTGATTCATGGGAAGCACGGGTGGTGCGTCGCACGATGTATGTATGTGAGCATTTATTCTCTCCTGTGCTCCAAGGGTTTTTCTCCAGGTAATCCGATTTTCCTCTCTCCTCAGAAATCAACTTCTAAATTCTCAATAAGGCCAGTAACTTATATCACCTATTCGATTTATTCTGACATACTACTCTTCCCAGTAGACCGAGGTAGTTGTGATTTTTTAATCGCCTTCGCAGCGTCTGTTATGTTATCCGCAAGTACATTTCAAATCGACCACGTGATGCCAATGTTGTACCACGGGGACAATTTTTTTACACCACGTGATCAAAATTCAGTCAAGTTTTAATCACGTGGTGTAAAAAACTTGTCCTCTTGGTACAACATTGGCATCACGTGGTCGATTTGAAATGTACTTGCGGATAACATAACAGACGCTACGAAGGCGATTAAAAAATCACAACTACCTCGGTCTACTGGGAAGAGTAGTAAGGTAAAATAGCATATACAATGATTGATAAGGCCCAAGCCAGAGGCATATTTAGGCTCCTTTCGAACTATGATGGGAATAGATTGGTTATTTTATGAAATTTACGCCATAAAAATAAGACCTGGCAGACTTGGACGATATCGTGCAAGTAGCCTATAGAACCCAGGACTTTTCCGTCAAGGGGCGGTATTCTGGGATCCCTGTGTATAGAAAAATGGCGGCTTCTGGTTTGTTCGTGAAAGGTGAGAATACTGAAAGCATTATCACAATAACAGCTGAAGCACAGAAAAAAACAATCTATATCACGGCTCCTAGGTTTATTTGGTATTACTTTACATTGAGTCGTATTCAGTTTTTTGAATTTTCTGTCCGATCGTGCTTTGCTTGTCGCATGCCAGCACGTGAACATTCATTGCATGAACTTCACTTTGAGTCTTTAGTTTGAAAGTTTATTTGTAATAGAAAGTATTAGAGCCTCTTTTACTTTAATGGGGCATATTTTTAAGAGGTTTTCTTGAATCTGACCAGCAGAGATGTTTTAGCTTGCTTATAAACAGTAGTTTTTAAACAATTCGACTCTCACATGCTTGTACACTGTTATGAAAACACCTGGTTTTTAACTATTCCTTCCCATGCAGCCTTGGTGTATTTTCAGTGGTGAGGATAACAAAAATGCTTTATTACTGAGCGGAGCAGGGGAAAAGCTGTTTCATTCGTTTTATTATATTAAGTTAGTTATTTATTTCGCTTGCACAGACGGCGTCAGCACTGTGCTCCATTCACTAATAAAGCACAGTTTTCGACCAACCAGTGCATGCCTACTATCCTGAATATATATATTAAAACATTTTAGATGTTTTTTTGGTTTGGGCATAATAATTTCCCATTGCAGAACATATGTTATTCCCTAGAGCATCATTTCTTTGTCTAACAGTTGCACATGAATATGGATACAACTCAAACAAAGGATCTTGCATTCTCAAGGGAATGACATGTGGTCTGAAATGGGAAAACATTTTGCTCAAGCTAAAGAGTTCTATAGGTAAATTCTTTCTATTATATTTTTCTTGATTATTGTAAGGTTCAAGGTCTAAAATTCTTATTTTTGCAGTAATGATAGAATGAAACGAGTCAAAGTGGTTCGACACAATCTTAGTGAAGTTATCTCTAAAGGTGTAAGTATAACAATAATTATGTTCTTATGGGAATGTAGAGATATATAGAAAGTAATTAGCTCCAGGTTTGAAAACTAGATTTGATAGAGTGGTTTTCATAAACCCATGAGACAAAGTGTACTAATAAGCCTTTTCATAGTTTAAGAATTGATTCCACTGCGCATGCGATTTTATCCCGAATTTCTACTTTCTTTTGTCTAAACCTTCTTTTGTTCTTAATTAAACAAAAGAAGGTGAGAAATTCGGGATAAAATTGCATGCGCAGTGGAATAGATTCTTAAACTATGAAAAGGCTTATTAGAGTGTAATAGTCAGATAAACTCAGAAAACATTATTATTAATATTTATAAATTAAATTCATATTTAAAAAACTTATTTATTTATTTATTTAGGGTAGACAGCTCGGCAAGCTGATTTTCAGACATGCGGTGCTTACAAAAGATACAATTATAATAAAAACAATAAACAATAGCCAACCAGCCAGACAATTATAAATAGTATATATAATCTAATAATAGTTTAGACCCCCTCCCCCCCAGTAAAATTCTGCCAATCCCCACTCCCCCCCCCCAATCCCAGTAAAATTCTGCCTCAATATAGTTGTAAGAACTGATTTCTTAATAAAGGGTTAAAGTCCTCACAATCATAAAGAATATTTACTTTTTTAAATCTATAATAAGTGTTTCCATAGCAATGCCTTTGACTACAGTAAAATGTAGCAAATATGAATTATTTAATGTGCATAAATTTAAAAAATATTATAAATATGTTAATAATAATTATACATAGGTACAATGATTTTTATTTATAACCCATTTATAAATAATGATAAATAATTAATTAATATTGTCTTTATTTAAGTTTATTTAGTG
Organism: Actinia tenebrosa; assembly: GCF_029948245.1. Classification (NCBI taxonomy): domain Eukaryota; kingdom Metazoa; phylum Cnidaria; class Anthozoa; order Actiniaria; family Actiniidae; genus Actinia; species Actinia tenebrosa. The sequence continues at coordinate 6,203,482 of NW_028292584.1, forward strand.
TTTATTTAGTTTCAGTTTTTTAATAATAATTTTGGATATTTTATTTTAAATTTATTTTGGCAGTAGAATTCATAGAATAGAGAAGAAAAAGTGAAGTAAAATCTCTCAATCCTGACATAAAAATTTAAAAGTAAATCTTAATAATGTTTCAATAAAAAATCTTTAAGGATGGTGGTCTTGCAATCTATTCAAAATATCTGAACCATAAGTTTAAATTAGAAAGCATAATGTTTATAAATATATGTATTCGAGTCTCAAAGGAAAAATATTAAAAAAAAAAAAAACAAGAAAAAATGCTGAATTCCTCGCTTGTACTTTGGACTCAAAACAGAGATGTCATCACTCGCTTCTCTTCTTGTTGTTTCAGCTGACTCACTTTTTAAAATATTCAGAAAGCATTATAACTTTTATTCTAGCTTTCACTCAGTTATAAAATGAAAACAAATCATGCCTGAAAAATATATTAAACTGTTTCCCAATTCAATTATTTTTTGCTACTAGCATGATTTCTGTATCCTATTGCATGCTTAGGTACTTTAATGATTGTACCTTAGTGCAATCTAAAATGTACTCAAAAAATATTAATATCTTGCTAGGAAATATAGCTAGAAAGTTATGCATTACAAGTTGTTCAGTGTAGATTTAATGGAAATCCAAAAAGCACAGAATAACATATATTTTTAAAATTTTATATAGAGATATATCTAGGCAAATATACTAGGTAGAAAGGTCAGACATACAAATTTACGCCTCATGTACAAAGATAATCATTGAAAAACTTACATATATTTTAACACCAATATTTTCTTGTGTAATTCCTAACCGCCAGTTTTGAAAACATTTGGAGTCAGGAATTTAATGAGGTATTGATCTGTCAGCCTTGGTTGTCGTTTTCCTTTATGATTTCTCTTAATAATTTATTCTAGACTTCATTAGCATATTCATCAGACGGTTATGCCACAAATACGTTACTTATTATACAAATACGGTCATATACAGCCGTACTATCCAATTAATGCATGTGAAACTGTAAAGGAGCAAACTCGTGATCGAATTGAATGGAAAGAGTCCTTGAACTATAATTTGTGCTGTTTTTCTTCCAACAGAAAACTGTTTTTCTTGGAGCAAAGTTAAGAAGGCATGTAAAAAATGATTTTAGCTTGTAAAGAGATCTTGCAAAATGTATTCTTTTGATAAACAACTCTTAGGTCATAGTCACAAAACCTTAATGTTAATAGTAAATTATATTTTGAGTTGCATGTTTGATAAATATATTTTCAAAGTGTATTTTCAAGTCTAGGTTGATCAAAGTTGTCGATCAAGAGCTTGAATGTATATAATATTGTCTAGTGAAAACATACACGTGGAATCATCAAAATGCCCTATGACCTTTAATAAGTAAACCCTCATAACTCATGTCTAAATAATCAAATAGAAATAGAATAGAATAGAATGCAAAGTTCTATCTGTAAAACAGTACTTAATCTAATTTGCACAAAATAGTATACAGCGTTTATTTGCGTTCAGCTATCTTGCAGTAGATACAAATTCCCTGCTGTTTTTTTTTAAACATTTACATTGTAAATTTAATGATAATATTTAATAGAGAAAAAGCAGTATACAATAACATATAACCTTTTGTAATATAATTTATTATATAATTAGGATAGTAGTAGCTGATTGGTCGAAAACTGTGCTTTATTAATGAATGGAACACAGTGCTGTTGACATCTGTGTGCTCGAGGTTTTGCCAGATCCTGCGACCTTCTTTCTTTTTGCGTAAATAAATTCAATACTGAACTAAAATTAGTAACTATGTGATAAAATGAATAAAACAGCTTTTTCCGTACTCCATTCACAAATAAAGCACTCAGAAGAATTTTTATCCTATTTTATAAAAAACATATAATATGATATAACAATGCATAATTTTCAAGCATATAATGATTCTCTTCTTCAACCTTTAAAATCGTAGTAATGAAAACAGCGGTAAATTCTTGCAACTGATTATTGCCCTTTTTTGTTCCTGATTTAGATGGCAGTCGATTCTGTAGTTCCTCATTTGTCAAGGTTTCTCCATGATGATCCATGGGTTCAGCCTTTTGTCGGAGAGATTGAAAGAAGGTGAGTTGTTTAGACAGTCAATCATACTTACAATATGAATACAAAATAATTGACCAGTTTGACCTGTTTTACATGCATGACGTTTTCAATCCCTGGGTTTCAATCAGTGGATAAAAGACATCGTAGGCCTAGGGCAAACGACGAACTTGCCATGCACCGAACTCATTAAAAACAATGGATATCAGGTGATAATGAGGAGGCATTCTTTGATGTAATTAAGTTCGGTGCATGGAAAGTTCGACGTTTGCCCTAGGCCTTAGAATCTAAAAATCTGATACAAATGATGGTCAAACACTGACCACCATGTGCTGTTGGCCAGAAAGAATTACATTTCTTATTTTCGAATTTGAAATTTCAGATACAAATGTTTTCAGTCAATCAAGGGAGATATTGAAAAGCATGAAGGAAGTTTAGATGCTTTTTCTAGAGGATATGAAAAGTTTGGCATAACTAGAACAGCAGAAGGTCAGATGTACAGGGAATGGGCCCCTGGTGCGCACGGAGTGTTCCTTATTGGAGACTTCAGTAAGTTGCTGGCAGTGTATCAGTTTATTAAGAACCCATTTGGGACTTCAGTAAGTACCTATGGGGTGTATTAGTCTATACTGCAGTTTTGAATTCTCTGTTCTACAGGGCTAGCTTCAATTGCGTAGAGGATTATTTTGAATATTCATGTGTTCTAGTAAAGGTCCCTGGAACTTCAAAGTACTTGTATTGTTGAAGTTGTGCATTCTTTACTTTACTGTTGGTATTTGTGAATATTTAGACACTGATTCGAGGCTAACCCTGTATAAATGAATCTGTGATCAAGTAACACATTGGTACTAGTTTGACTAATAAGTATTTATTCAAAAAAGATTATTCCTACCGGAAAGTTCAGTAAGTAAGCAGCGTATTAGTGTACTGTTGAAGACCCCCAAAAATTGTAATGGGTAGAACTTGTACGAAATAATAATAGTAATATTTTATATAGTGTCAATTCCAAGAGTTCAACAACGCTTCACAATTTTAATACATTATATTCACATAGTAATTGAATACAATCATACTTCATTCAATGAATTCAAACAATTCACTAAAGTATTTGTAATTAAGATAACTTTTCTCGATTTTTATTTTTATTTTTATTTCATTTCTAATCATAATATGACAAGCAATTATTAATATAATATTTTAAAACTCCCTGGATGTGTCCCTCCACCAGACCCTTCCCCAAATTTTGTGTCTGTGGTACTCAGAGCCCCCATAACAAGATTACAAAAATGAACTCATATTGTTAACTGTTTTTAGATGACTGGAATAGGATCTCTCATCCATGTACAAAGAATGAGTTTGGAATCTGGGAATTGAACCTGCCTAACAAGTCTGACGGCACACCCGTCATTGCACATGGAAGTAAAGTCAAGGTATGGGCAAAATGTTTTACTTATATTTGATATTACAAGTTGATATAAATGTCATAAATGTCACGTATATAATGGGTAAAAAAAATTCAAATTTTATGGAACCCTAAAACAACCTCTGGGCTGATCTAAGTCAGGGCTCACATATTGAACCCTGAAACAACCTCTGGGCTGATCTAAGTCAGGGCTCACAGACTGAACCCTAAAACAACCTCTGGGCTGATCTAAGTCAGGGCACGGCTAACTCACAGATCGAACCCTGAAACAACCTCTGGGCTGATCTAAGTCAGGGCATGGCTAACTCACAGATTGAACCCTGAAACATCCTCTGCGCTGATCTAAGTCAGAGCATAGTTAACTGGAAAAACGTAAAAACCCAGGGAGAGACCTAACAAACTCTATTCTTATGATATGTCCCGGAATTAAACCTGGGAGCAAATTACTACTGTTACATCATCCAATATCTCATATGCACCATTGTATTGATCTCAGATATTGCTTTTTTCTTCAGGTTGGAATCCAGCTAGCATCTGGTGAAATTGTAGACCGTATATCTCCCTGGATTAAATACGCCGTTGCCCCAGAAGACAACATTCTGTATGAAGGCGTCCACTGGGACCCGCCTGAACCATACTGCTTCAAACATCCACGCCCAAAACCCCTCAAAAGCTTGAGGATATATGAAGCGCATGTTGGTATCTCATCCAACAAGCCCCAGGTTGCTAGCTACAAGCACTTTACAAAACATGTTATTCCGAGGATTAAGTATCTTGGGTATAACAGCATTCAACTGATGGCCATCATGGAACATGCATACTATGCTTGCTTCGGCTACCAAGTAACAAACTTCTTTGCAGTATCAAGGTATAAAATATTGAGATAGCTGGGGTAGATGTAGGGGAGGGGTTGGGAAGGTTTGCACCCCCTTCTTCTTAGTTGAGTTGATGTCTACTGCATCATTGGTGCTTGAGTTTGTGAACATGCTGATCATAAGTCATGCACCAACTCCTCCCCCCCCCCCCCCCCCCCCTCAAAAACATTATGGGTCTGCTCCTGGATCTAGAAAAGTGCACCCAATATCTGAGAAAAAGATATTCATTGTTTTTGGACAAAGACATTCAGGCAGTTCTAATTTATTTTCAAATCTTCAATCTTAACTTTCCCTGAAACCACCTCTGGACTAATCAAAGTCATGGCACGACTAGCTCACAGATCGAACCCTGAAACCACCTCTTGGCTGATCTAAGTCAGGGCACGACTAGTTCACAGATCGAACCCTGAAAGAACCTCTTGGCTGATCTAAGTCAGGGCATGGCTAACTCACAGATTGAACCCTGAAACAACCTTTGGGCTGATCTAAGTCAGGGCATGGCTAACTCACAGATCGAACCCTGAAACCACCTCTTGGCTGATCTAAGTCAGGGCACGACTAGTTCACAGATCGAACCCTGAAAGAACCTCTTGGCTGATCTAAGTCAGGGCATGGCTAACTCACAGATAGAACCCTGAAACAACCTTTGGGCTGATCTAAGTCAGGGCATGGCTAACTCACAGATCGAACCCTGAAACAACCTTTGGGCTGATCTAAGTCAGGGCATGGCTAACTCACAGATAGAACCCTGAAACAACCTCTTGGCTGATTCAAGTCAGGGCATGGCTAACTCACAGATAGAACCCTGAAACAACCTCTGGGCTGATCCAAGTCAGGGCATGGCTAACTCACAGATCGAACCCTGAAACAACCTCTGTGCTGATCCAAGTCAGGGCATGGCTAACTCACAGATAGAACCCTGAAACAACCTCTGGGCTGATCCAAGTCATGGCACGACTAGCTCACAGATCGAACCCTGAAACAACCTCTTGGCTGATCCAAGTCAGGGCATGGCGAACTCACAGATAGAACCCTGAAAGAACCTCTTGGCTGATCTAAGTCAGGGCATGGCTAACTCACAGATAGAACCCTGAAAGAACCTCTGGGCTGATCCAAGTCAGGGCAGGGCTAACTCACAGATAGAACCCTAAAACAACCTCTGGGCTGATCCAAGTCAGGGTATGGCTAACTCACAGATAGAACCCTGAAACAACATCTGGGCTGATCCAAGTAAAGGCATGGCTAACTCACAGATAGAACCCTGAAACAACCTCTGGGCTGATCCAAGTCAGGGCATGGCTAACTCACAGATAGAACCCTGAAACAACCTCTGGGCTGATCCAAGTCAGGGCGTGGCTAACTCACAGATAGAACCCTGAAACAACCTCTGGGCGGATCCAAGTCAGGGCATGGCGAACTCACAGACAGACCCCTGAAACAACCTCTGGGCTGATCCAAGTCAGGGCATGGCTAACTCACAGATAGAACCCTGAAACAACCTCTGGGCTGATCCAAGTCAGGGCATGGCTAACTCACAGATAGAACCCTGAAACAACCTCTGGGCTGATCCAAGTCAGGGCATGGCTAACTCACAGATAGATCCCTGAAACGACCTTTTGGCTTATCTTAGTCATGACATGGCTAACTAACAGATTGAACTCTTGAACAACCTAAGGGCTGACAAGGGCATGGCTTACTCATAGATAGAATTGGAATTTAGCATAAGACTTTCTAGTATGGTAGGATTAAAACCCTTGATTCAAGAGTGAGACTCAATCAACTCTACCCAACAGGGCCGTAGCCACAAATTTCTGATTGGTCTGGTTTTCGAGGGTTTTTGGTTTTCCTTACATTTTTTTTGCCTCATATTTTTTCCCAAAAAGTTGAAAAACACAGCTACAGCCCTGCTCAAATGAATACTTAGTCTACATGTAGAAAGCAAACCTGAGACTCTAGAAGTGAGAGGCAAGTATACTACTGCTACACATACTGTATTTTCATTGCCTTTCAGTCGGTATGGGACTCCAGACGAATTGAAGGAATTAATTGACACAGCGCATGGCGAAGGGATTGTAGTTCTTCTAGACATAGTGCACAGTCATAGTGCTAAGAATGTCATGGATGGTATCAATGAGTTTGATGGAACCCAGAGCTGTTATTTTCATGATGGTCATCGTGGTGTTCACACTCTCTGGGATAGCAGGTTGTTTGACTACACTAAGTAAGTCTTGTTCCTGTAGTTTTTTTTATTTCACTTGAAATATCAAGTACTGTAGCCATGAACTGCTGTTACTGTATTTGTTGATTGTTGTTGTTGTTTTCGTTGTAGAAGTTGTCGTCGTTCCCTTTGTCATCCTACTTATTGTCGCTGCTATTGTTGTCTTTTTCTTATTATTTATTGATGATGGTATAATCATGATGATGATGATGATGGTGATAATGATGATGATGATGGTGATAATGATGATGATGATGATGATGGTGATAATGATGATGATGATGGTGGTGGTGATAATGATGGTGATGATGATGATGATGGTGATAATGATGATAAATATGATGATAAGTAAGTAAGTCTTTTCATCTTAAAATTTAACCTTTTATCATTTACTCTTTCCTTCAACAGATGGGAAGTACTGCGCTTTCTTCTGTCCAATCTTCGTTGGTTCATCGAAGCATACAAGTTTGATGGTTTTCGATTTGACGGTGTTACATCAATGATATACCACGACCATGGCTTAGGGCACGGGTTCAGTGGTGGTTACCCAGATTTCTTTGGCTTGGGGGTCGATACGGAGTCCCTTATTTACCTCATGTTGGCCAATGATATGCTTCATACTGTCTTCCCTGAAGTTATTACCATCGCAGAGGTAAGATTGTCTGATTCTCTTGTGCATGATTTTACCCCAGCAAGGGTGGTGTAGCATTAGTGCACTCGCTTCTCACCTCTGGGGTCTCCTGTTTGATTCCTAAACTCAGCATCAAATGTGAGTAGAGTTTATTAGGTCTCTCCCTTGGGTCTAAGTTTTTTTTTCGGTTTTCCTCCTTTCTAAAAATAAAAACACGCTAAATCCAATTTGATCTGTGAGTTAGCAGTGCCTGACTTAGATCAGCCTAGAGGTTCTTTTGGGGTTCCATCTGTGAGTTAGCCATGCCTGACTTTGATCAGCCCAGAGATTGTTTTAGGGTTCGATCATATGGTTCTATCTCTGATTTAGCCGTGCCCTGGTCTTGATCAGGCCAGAGGTTGGTTCAGACTTTAACTTTAATTAGTGTTCTTGACGTCAGACTTCTTCGTTCAATATACCGTTCGCACCATTTTTCATAAAAGGAAAGGAAAGGAAAGCAAGAGAAGAAAAGAAAAAATCAAACACGCTTTTTAATTTTAACACGCCAATTATTTTTTGTATTTGTTAAACGTTAGGAAGTGTCTGGTATGCCAGGGTTATGTCGACCAATCAATGAAGGAGGTGGAGGATTTGACTACAGACTAGGAATGGCTATACCTGACATGTGGATCAAGGTACACCATTAATTCAGATTGGCTCAGTGTATTTTGTCTCGCTCTAACGACCTAGAGGCCAGCACACCATGAAGTCTGGTTCACACTAGCGTCGTAATCGAATGCACTGAATATACACAGACTCAGTGCCTGTCTTTTTTTTTTTCGCAGGCGATAAATGTTATATTGAGTGTGCGTATGTTTCTTCCGATTCCGATTAGGATGCTAGTGTGAACCAGGCTTAAAGGTCCATCCACACTAATGCGTTTTCCTTTGACGATCTCATATACGCCAACGATATCAGTAAAGCTCTTTACAAGCTCTTCACCTTAGGCGTAATGTGTTTTTTTCCCCGGACGACAAGATTCTTCGTATAACAGTTGCGCATGAATATTGATACAACTCAAACAAAGAATCTTATTTTCAAGTGAATGACATGTGGTTCGTAATTGAAAAACATTACGCCCAAGCTATGCTTCCCTAGAGTATCATTTCTTTGTTTAACGGTTGTACATGAAGAGACTCATGAATATAAATACAACTCAAACGAAGAATCTTATTCCTAAAAGAATGTCACGTGGACCGAAATGGAAAAACATTACACCCAAGCTTAAAGGGTCTATTAGTCCAAGGGATCTGCAGTCGCTAACGCATGACTTTGCAGGTTCTCAAGAGCACTAAAGACGAAGACTGGAAAATGCAAGATATAGTCTGGCAGCTGATCAACAGGAGACACAATGAGAAGACTATCGCATATGCAGAAAGTCATGATCAAGCTCTGGTAGGAGACAAAACTATCTCATTCTGGTTGATGGATAAAGAGATGTACACTCACATGTCAGTCACGTCTCCCTTGACACATATCATCGACAGGGGTATAGCTCTGCACAAAATGATAAGGTTCGTATTTGGAAGTACAGTTAAAAAAGAGAGATAGAAAAGAGAGAGAAAAAGAAAGAAAGGAAAGGACAAACAAACAAGCAAACAGAAAATAAAAGGAAGAAACAAACATAAAAAGAAACGAACAAACAAACAAATAAACGAATAAAAAAACAAGAACCCCAGAAAGAAACAAAGAAAGACACAAAGAAAGACACAAAGAAAGAAGAAGGAAGAAAGAAAGAAAGAAAGAAAGAAAGAAAGAAAGAAAGAAAGAAAGAAAGAAAGAAAGAAAGAAAGAAAGAAAGAAAGAAAGAAAGAAAGAAAGAAAGAAAGAAAGAAAGAAAGAAAGAAAGAAAGAAGCAAAAATTAAATTCGGCAGTGACCACGTTTCATATTGGTTTCCATACAGGCTGATAACCATGGGTCTAGGCGGGGAAGGTTACCTTAATTTCATCGGTAACGAGTTTGGCCACCCCGAATGGCTCGACTTTCCCCGAGAAGGCAACAAGAACAGCTATCATTATGCTCGTCGACAGTTCAACCTGGTGGATGATGAACTTCTGAGGTACAAGTTTCTGAACAGATTCGACGCGGCAATGATGCATCTGGAAGAGAAGTATGCCTGGTTGAGTAGCCCACAGGTAAATATTATTGATTCATAATGATGATAATAATGATGATGATGATGGTTGTATTGGTGGTGAAGATGATGATAATGATGATGACAATAATGGTGGTGGTGATGATGATGATAGTGATAATGATAAATAATTTACTATAGTAATGGTACCAATCAATCATCATCATCCCTATCATCATTATCGCTACCACCACCACCATGATCGCCATCATCACTACCATCATTATCACCATCATAATTATCATCGCCTCATCATCATCCCCACAAACCACCTATATCACCATCATGGCCATCATCTTAATCAGCGCCACCATCATTATCATCATCTCCATCAGCCAGCAACAATATCACCATTGCTAGTCACCATTGCTAGTGTCAACATCATCACAAACGACAACACCATCAACTTAATCATCACCACCACCACCATCATCGTTAGTCATCATCATCACGAACAACGACACCATCAACTTAATCATCATCACCACCATCATCGTTAGTCATCATCATCATCACGAACAACGACACCATCAACTTAATCATCATCACCACCATCATCGTTAGTCATCATCATCATCACGAACAACGACACCATCAACTTAATCATCATCACCACCATCATTGTTAGTCATCATCATCATCACGAACAACGACACCATCAACTTAATCATCATCACCACCATCATCGTTAGTCATCATCATCATCACGAACAACGACACCATCAACTTAATCATCATCACCACCATCATCGTTAGTCATCATCATCATCACGAACAACGACACCATCAACTTAATCATCATCACCACCATCATCGTTAGTCATCATCATCACGAACAACGACACCATCAACTTAATCATCATCACCACCATCATCGTTAGTCATCATCATCATCACGAACAACGACATCAACTTAATCATCATCACCACCATTACCACCATTATCATACATAGTTATAAAAACCTTTCCATCTCTTTTATTCCCATTTCCCTTTTCCTTCCCGTCTTTCCCTTTCATTTCCTGTTATTTTTCTTTCTTGGTTTACCTCTTTCTTGTCTTTCATCACTCTTTCCCATATTCTGTAGGCGTTTGTCAGCTGCAAGCATGAAGATGACAAAATCATAGTATTTGAACGGGGTCGTCTCCTGTGGATCTTCAACTTTCATCCCAATAAAAGCTTCACTGATTATCGAGTAGGAACAGCTATTGCTGGCAGGTATCCTTTATTATACACTTAACAGGCCTGTGTTTTACCATAGCCTGTGTAGCTAGCGGCCCAAATGGAAGGGAAGGGGACTGGGGACCTCCCCTTCATCTCCCCAGTTGCCCATTCCCCAGAGGAAACAGGGTTCCAAGTATTCCATCTCCTTGTTATTGACACCTTAACCAGTTACCAGGTATTCTATTGTTCTCGATTCTGATGCTGAAGAGTTTGGGGGCCATAAACGACTAGATCCCAAGTGTCAGTACTTTGCGGAAAGCCGACCTTGGCATGATCGACCTTTCTCTCTTTTGGTAAGAATATTATTATTATTATTGTTATTATTATTATTATTTTATTTATTTATTGCTACGCGATATTATCTTCTCATAAACTTCGTCACATACTAGGTTTTCCTCTCTCTGCAAAACCCTACATCCTAACTGATACCAATTTGATGTGTGAGTTAATCGTGCTCTGATTTTGTTCAGCCAAGAGGTTGTTTCAGGGTTCAATCTGTGAGTAGATAGGCTGTAATGTTACTCTGATCAGCCCAGAGGTTGTTTCAGGGTTACATAAAATCCATGTGTGCAGTGAAAATTTGACTCATTTATCGTTTCGAAATGTGCGCTTTGTTTGTGAGGGAGGGGTAAAGACATATCCCTACTTCTTCTTCTTTTTTTTTTTTTTTTTTTTTTCTTTTTGAGGCTGGGGGAGGGGACATCTCACCCTAAAAATCAATTTGAACCCACCTCCCTACTCCTATGCAGCTTAATAAACATCGGTCTATAATTTGCTTTAAATTGATAGTGCGCTCCTTGATCTGCTAGTTAGCAGGCATTCTTTATTTTTTCTCCTAATATCTGTGGCTTATCTTTCAGGTGTATATACCCTGTAGAACTGCCCTAGTGTTGGCGCCAGAAGATCCATGATTAGTATTTTAGTTTAAATAAAGTTAGTTTAAATAAACCAACATGATATTTTATTCAAATTATAGGAATGTTCAGTAGTTTAGATAACCGTGGTTCCATGTAAAGGAACAAAAATTTATGTTATTTCGAAGAAGTTATAAAGGTTTTTCTGTTAAGGTTGTTGGCCAGGGACAAGGTCAAGATAATGATCCCAGATTGGGACCTTATTTGGTAATGGTTTTATGTAGTTGGGACCGCAAAGTCCACACATCAAAAGGTTTTTTGGTTTCTTTTATCAAATAGGAATTATGGTTACAGTTATTTTGAATATGAATGTGCGCGCGTGCTGTGTTTGCTCATATAGCACGCGCTGCCAACCAATCAGAACACGAGTTTCATAACAGTTATTTTTTCTAAATGAATATGTAAAATCCCTGAGAGGGCTAACCTAACGTGAGGTAGCTCAGAGGTTATATAATGGAAATAAAAATTGCGATGACATAGTCAAATAAAAATATATGCTTTTGGAACAAAATGTTGATTTGTGTCCCTAGGTTCAGGAATATAAATATTGCTTTTCCCATTTCTTCCCCAGAAGTAGGTCACCCAACCTTCGTGTGACTAGGGCCCTATAATATACCAATCAAGATCCCTCTGCATTCTTTCTCCACGTACCACATCAGTATTAGCTTCTCACTCCACATTCTCAAGAGTTTGTCTATCAGTCTTGTGTTTGTGTGTTGAACTCGATGAAAATATTTTATACTTTTCATTGCAAAAAAAAAAATTAATACTGTTTCAAAAATTAGAAGTGCGATCAGAAAAGAGACGGGTTTGAGAGGTCGTACGTTGGTCAAACAACTAGAAATCAGATGCAAAACACTTTGAAAAATAAAAGAGAACATGTGCTATCCTTTTGAATCCTGTTGAAATAAAAATCATATGAGATACTTATTAGAATCTTGTGATCTGTTTTCCTTTATTAACCCGTGACTGATACTACCATGTGATCATTGACAAATCCATTCAAAAGGAAACTACGTTTGATCATTTGAATGTCATGCCATCTCTTGTTGAGTCACGTGTTTATCGTAAGTTTGGGCTCAAAACAACCTCAACTGGGGGAAGGTAAGTACCCTAAAGTAACTTACTTGTAAAAATGGCTAAAAAAATAAAAAAGCAATACTATTTTTATCAAAAATAAAAAATAAATAACAAGAAGAAGATAACTGTTTTATATTTTAACGATGTACGAGAGAAAAATGATCTTAAAATAGGAGCGTAAAAAGTATTACTATACCCGTCCCCCTGTGCTTGCGAAAGTTACCCAACTGTGTCAGGATTTGGCGCCAAATTTTGTAAAGTGCGGAGCAAGACGGCCATCTTTGCATTACCTGACAAGAGAACCGTCGGTTTTTCCATGGAATTATCCACCAAAAAACACCACCAAAGCCTCTAAAGCCATGTCTCAAACCTTCAAGAGTCCTCGGCCAATACCTGTTTTAGTAAACGAGTCGACTTTTAGTCACAAGAAGACGAGAAGAGGTTTTGATGTCGAGTGTTTACCACCGAGGCCGCCAGTCAAGTCTGCTCCTCCTGTCAGCCGAATATTCAAGCGTTCAAGAAAACATGTCGAAGGAGCTCATGCTGTCAGCTTTAAGGAAAATGGATGCAGTATCCTTTTAAGATTTACTTTTTTGCATGCACTGTGAGTAAAAGTTTGGACCATCACACTTGGTATAATTTTTAACATAGATGTTAGACTCGTCCTCACGAGATCTAAGCCTAGTATTTTTAACATAGATGTTAGACTCATCCTCACGAGATCTAAGCCTAGTATTTTTAACATAGATGTTAGACTCGTCCTCACGAGATCTAAGCCTAGTATTTTAAACATAGATGTTAGACTCGTCTTCACGAGATCTAAGCCTAGTATTTTTAACATAGATGTTAGACTTGTCTTCACGAGATCTAAGCCTAGTATTTTTATGATTTGCCTTTGATTTGAATTTGCTTTATCCACATCAACTTTATTCAACTCTGTTCTATCATATTTGCGTTATTTTCTTTGCTCATTTTTAAATTGGATAATTTTTTTATAATCGCGCCTTCACCTTCTAAACAAGTTTACGACGAAATCTTTTTTTACTACGAGATGCAAATGAATGAATTCATTGTTCTCCTAACAATAACCCGAACTATCTACCGATCTATGGATTTTGAATGAAATGTTTTTACTACGAGATGCAAATTAATGAATTCTTTGTTCTCCTAATAATAACCCGAACTATCTACCGATCTAAGGATTTTTGAATGAAATATTTTTACTACGAGATGCAAATGAAAGAGTTCTTTGTTTATTCTAATAGTAGCCCGAACTATCTAAAGATTTTTTATTTACTACGCATTAGAAAAGCAAAGAATCAAGTTATGTTTTATGTATAATTTCCCTACATTGATGATGATGATGATTTTTAAATCATTTTCTGTGAAATCGATGTTCAAAAAGAACGTATACAAAAGACAACTTGCAATCCTTTTCTAAATTATCTTTTTTAACGTAGCAGATAGGTATGGTATAAACCCCTTTCAAAATTATCAGGAAAATGAAAAAGAAATGAAACTTCTTATCAGTGGACTTAGCGCCGTTAATCCTTTCCTGTTATGTCTGGTTCCCATATATCAGCTGCACGCCTGCCATGATTGTAATAACATTGTCGATGTTTGTCACAGTCATGTCCCAAGCTGCACTGGAAGCATGCAAAACCCAACATTGTAGGTACACTGCCGATAATGTTCCCATATTCATTTGACGTCACAGACAGGTTGGGGACATTGACTTAATATCAACTCAACTTTAGCAGGCATGTCGGCAACAAACCTGGACAGTGTGATGTCAGCAATAAAGGGTTTCCATCAATAGAATAATGTCGCAGGCATGTCGCCAACATACGGAAACCAGGCTTTAGCCTCAGATCCAAAATCATTTTGAAAGGGTTAAAGGGATTTTTTACTTTCAAAGTTGTTACAAACTCTATTTACCTTGACTAAATGTTCAAGAATTAGAATCACCTGAACTTGTAAGTCCTCACTACGATGCAAAATCCAAAGAGCTATATTTCAAACAGGTTTGTATGTCGTATTTCATTTGTATGCTAAACATGCTAAACATGTATGAGCCCCAACGTTTTGCTAATATCTACTTAGTTTTCCATTCAAGCCCACATCCCCAACTTTTATTTTTAAATGTATGCATACTATTCAGCTATATTTTCCAATATTTAAGTACCCCCTCTCCCCCCTACCTGACATTTTAGGGTTCTCCGTGGTTCTTGTTGTATAAGGCATCACATTTGATAGCCAGTGATGCACAACCTGAGCAGACTTTTTTGTTTCAACTCTAAGTTTGTCACATATATGATGGATTGAAGCATCATTAGGCAAATAATAATTATTTTGAAAGATGCAAGATTTTCTGCCTGTCTTTATGCTTGATATGAAAAGTTGCATTAATTTGTTAATCAATTTTTATTGTGACACTGATTTGATAAGCGAACTTCCAGTAGCTGTATCCACTAGCTGTCTTTCACGCTCTAAACTTTTAATGTTTTGTCTTGTAGTGTTTTGAGGTCATAAGTAGACTAGGTGAAGGATCATTTGGTGAGGTAAGAACATAAGGATCAAACAATAAATCACTAGCCAACTTTTGATTTTCTGGTTGAGTGATCAAGCACAAAGCGAGCTCCTGGGAAACAATAGCTAATTGTAATTTTCTGGAGCCTCGACTCGGATTGTATTGTGCTTTATCACTCAACCAGAAAATCAAAAGTTGGCTATTGCTCTAGCAATTTGTTTTTTGATTATAAAGTAAGCATTATAAATCTTTTTTTCTAATTATTTATATATTTCTATAGTTTATTTTGCACCAAAGTTAAAAATTTTGTAATTTACATTGGTCCTTTATGACTAATCAGCTGTTTTTGTCAATGCGGTTTAAGGTATATAAAGTAAGAAGCAAGGAAGATGGGTGTTTGTATGCAGTCAAGAAGTCACGGGAAAGATTTCGTGGTGATGCTGACAGGTGAGCTCAACTTGTTAATATGTTTGGTCTAAATGACATTTGATATGAAGTTAATTCTCTTGTGATCAATGAGCTTGTTTCATTGTCAATTTAGGGTAAATATCCTACAGAATCCTACAGCACAGAATATTACATGTTTGTGTGCTTTTATTAGATGGGTATTGTAATCTCCCTTGATTGAGCCCCATAGATCTTGGAGAGAATAATGAGAAAAAATATGGTTTTAAGTAAAAAAGGGCTATCAAAGCAGGTGCATTTTCAGTGGTTCAACAGGGAGTCCAGTTTTTGTTTTTTTCCTCCTTGCTTGATATGATTATGAATATATTTTGATTATGATATCCCTGGGTTTCAATCAGCTAATAAAAGTCATGAATCTCAATATCAGGACTCCAAAATAACAGCTGGTCATAGCACAATATTATTGCCAACAATTTTCCAGTCAAATCTTTACCTTGCTGGATATTTTGACCAGTAACATTGAGCCAGAAACAGGTACATGTATTATGACTGAGCTGAATTGGTTGGTCATCATGACTGGAGACTGACTGGCTGTTAATTCTTAAAGCCCTGTACCCTTCTTTGCTATTGACATCATTTTCTTTTATGGTTATGTGCCACTTTTTAGGAGGTATAAACTGGAAGAAGTGAATAAACATGAACTGTTGAGACGACATCCAAATTGTGTAAGATTTGTGAAGGCCTGGGAAGAAAGGTAGGGATGGATCAATAGTTTATGTACAGTACCAGTATGTTTGGAATGCTCATAATTTGTCATAGTCTCCAACTGTATTGCAACTGAACAAAACTAGCTCCAGCTTTAATGGATTGATCCAGTTTTTACTCTTGTTTCCCAGACAAAATCTATATATTCTCACAGAGCTCTGTGTTATGAGGTTAGTACAAGATAACATTGAGTGCATGCTGCATAGAGTGCATGCTCAATGCATGCTGCATAGAGTGCATGCTGCATTGAGTGCATGCTGCATTCAGTAATAAGGTCAAAACAATTGGAAATGACTTAGAGGCAAAGATCAAGTAATAATTTTAAATATTTTATTTTATTGAAGTCTGAAGAATTCTCTCGAGACCATGGAATCGTTTCCTGAAAATGAAGTATGGAACTTGTTGGTTGACCTGACTTTGGTAAGTGGTTTAGTAGAACAATAGAGATATAAAGGGTTGATTAAAATATAATGGGATAAGGAATGACAATAATGTAAAAGGACATAAATATATATTAATAATATACATTATATGATAAAGGAAGGTTTATTACTCAAATTGTATAAAAATATGATATATATAATTTAATAATATATAAAAATAAATAAGTAATATAGAGGATATTACATGAGCATGTGGAGATACAAAATTTATCTTGGTAAATTTCATATCTCCAAGTGCCCATGCAATATTCTGTTTATTATTATTATTATCCATAAAATCAACTTAATAAGCTTTTTATTATTATAAAAGTTTTTATTTACGGTATAAACTAATAGCATGGTATAGTAGTAATAAATCATACGTTCGGCGTGTATAATAGCATGGTAACGATATTTTCACATGTGAAAATATCAGTTTTTCGAAAAGGAGAAATATAGGTATTTTATGGATAATTATATGATAAAGATAAATAATGTGATATAGAGGGATGAAAACTGCAGAACCTAGGGAAAAACCATTGAAGCATCTTCAATCTATCATCATTAGCCTTATCAAGTGCATTGCAAACCTGGCAGGCTTTCAGTCCAACATGGAGTGTAAATCCAATTAGATTAGATTTTTTAAACATGTATAACATCATATCCAATTTCTTTGTAGGGTCTGAAACATTTGCATGATCACAATATGGTGCACATGGACATCAAACCTGCTAATGTATTTGTTGGAAGAGACAAACTTTACAAAATAGGAGACTTTGGGTTAGTTCTAGAGCTGTCTAAGGTGAGTCTGGCACCCTTAGAATATAGGCTCTGATTTGAAAGTCATAAACGTATATGCTTGCTCTATTTTATGTCTGATTAAGAGCAAGATAAACAGGTTAACTGTCTGATAAAGGAATGGCATAATATCTTCTCTCCATCATAATGTTCTACTTTTTAATACATAGACAGGGCTAAAAATAATGGCTGCTCATGATCAGTGGCTGGTCGTAATGACTTGCCACATGGATGTTCTGCATTTCTAGCAAGACTGATCAACAGTTGGTGTATCCAGTCAGTGTGACCAGTCAATTGGACCAGTCAAAATTAGGTGTTTGGACAGACATTGTCTGTTGACCAGTCATATTTTATGTCCGGTATCTAATAATTTTTCTAGCAAATGTTGTCTAATTCTACTGACTCATATTAATTTTTCTGCTTGTGGTTTTAGTGTGAAGAGGTCACTAATGCACAGGAAGGAGATCCAAAATACCTTGCTCCAGAACTTATGCAGGGAAGTTTTACAAAAGCAGCTGATATTTTTAGGTAATACTATGTGTAGATGATGCTATAAATATTTTATGGCCAACAGCATACTGTTACCTACCGATATCCAACCAACATTCAACCATGCAACTACTGTACCTATCAACATCCTACTTACACACTACCAACACCCTACTGACAACCTGCCAACACCCTACTGACAACCTGCCAACACCCTACTGGCCACCTATGACAACCTACCAACATCCTACTGACAACCTACCCACACCCTACTGGCAACCTGCCAACACCCTACTGACAACCTACTGATAACCTACCAACACCCTACTGACCACCTATGACAACCTACCAACATCCTACTGACAACCTACTCACACCCTACTGGCAACCTGCCAACACCCTACTGACAACCTATGACAACCTACCAACATCCTACTGACAACCTACTGATAACCTACCAACACCCTACTGACAACCTGCAACAACCAACCATTCCTGCTGACAAACTACAACAAATTACCAACACCATACTGGCACCCTACCAGCACACTAAAACAAACTACTATTCCTGCTGACAAGATACGACAATTTACCAGCACCCTACTGACAACTTGCAACAGCTATTAGACTTATTCAATAGTTCATCTAGAATATCTATTAACAATTGATGCTTTAATTCTTTAGCTTAGGAATCAGTATTTTAGAAACTGCATGTGACATAGAGCTACCAAAGGGAGGAGATGCTTGGCATCAGTTAAGAAATGGTCAGCTACCTAAAACATTTACGCAAGGTACAAATACTACGTTTAATGACTTGCTGTTTTCTTTACCACATAAAACAAGGACATTTCATGTGGTACATTTGATATGCAACAGGGCGTCACAAGGCATGGGGTGCCCAATGACATCAATTGATATCAACAGAGAATACAACAAAAGATGAATAAGACAGCACATCAATCACCTTTACCCCCCCCCCCCCCCCCCAAAAAGAAGAAAAACACACAAAACTCCATATATTTTCCATCATTTTTGTTTTGTTTTGCCCCCTAGCAAAATGGCTGCTTTATTATTAAAGTAGACCATTAGTGCTGCTGCTTGCTTGCCATCATTGCCGTTGCTGTCCTGCATATCCTCAGTGCCAGGTCTTTAACATAAATAAATGACTGAGGCACCATTGAGTCCGGTGGTGACGACCACTCTTGGTACCTGTAAAATTGTGTCCATTTATTCCAGGTTTATCTCCAGAGCTGAGTCATTTAATAACTTGGATGATGGATCCTGATCCTAGAAAAAGACCCACTGTAGATGACATCCTTGCCCAGCCATCTGTCAAAAAGGTGGGTTCATAGACTGTTACAATGTCACTACCATAACCAGGGCAAACTAGACAGGGAGAACCAATCAAATTGTAGAATGAATTTACAAACCATGCCAAGCCATGTCTAATCCAATCACGAGAATGGTAACTTAAACTTGGTTTTACGTGTAAACAATTACATAGCCATCGTCATTTTCACATGGGAATAAAAGGATATGTTGAAAGGATAATGTTTCTGAATGGCATCCGAAGGTCATAGGTTTGATTCCTTCAGAGATTTTTTCAGAGTTTCCTATTTCAGCTAGTGACAAATGACAAATTAATCTATAGGCTATTGTTTTCTGCTGGTTTCTGATTGGCTGCACTGGGAAGTTGAATGTATTATTTTCATTCTACAATTTGATTGGTTCTCGCTGTCTAAGTGGCCCCGGTTATGGTCGTTGCACTGTAAACAGTCCCTCATTTCCCTCCTAACTCAGTCAAGTTGAGTTTTTCCCCTGACTAATTATTGGTTGTGCAGGGATTGGGGGTGAGCAAAACAGCTCACAACAAGAGGAAAATTTAATATTGTGAAGTCTCATGGAATCTATACGCGGACAAACTTTTGCAAATAAAAGCCTTGGTTATATTGAAATGAAATTTATATCAGTCAAGAAACATGGTAATTGTAATTTACGTGGCTTTATTTCAGACTTGGAGAAAACGAAAATGGCTTTACTATTACAGTAAGATGGTAGGTAACTTTTGGTAGATTTTTAAAAATTGCAAATATTAATAAAAAAATAATTATGGATATTATTCCCTCACTCCAAGGTTCTTTCCTTCCCTTTCTTTATGCTCTCTTTATTTCTCTGTTCTTGTTCCTTTCTTTTCTTTTCCATCCACATGTCCTACATTTGATGTTATTAATCTTCCTTTTTCATTAATAATGATGATGCTGCTGCTCTAGTGCAGTTTGACATATAAAATATATTATAATGAAGTACCTGCAGTTCAACATTCATCCTACTGAACACGGTTTCTACTCTCTTTGCAATATGTGATACAAACAGTCTAGTATCATCTAGTGCAAGAAAAACTTTCAATATTTTTTGAAATTCACATATTTTTACAAATTGTACTGTATCATCTCATCTTACTATTTCAGTATTCATCCCTCTCAAAGTTCTACATCTGGATATCAATATATGTAATGTGGATAATAATGTTACTGGTATGGCCCTTCAAGCCACTAAAACGTAAGTTTGACTGACATTAATCATAATGGTGTAGTTCTCATAGATATTGACACTTTATGCACATTTGAACAGTGCACTGATGGAGGGAGGAGTAAAGTATGCACCATCAGCTCCTGGTAGACCAGCTACTAGCTAAAGAAACACTGATGTTAAATAAGGACTTTACTTTCAAACAGCATTACTCATAAACGTTAAATTATTATGGTGATTATAATTTGTTTTTCTAGGTTTTTGGTCAACTGACACCCCAACACCCAATCAGGATGTATCATTTCATTCTGAAACTAGTTATTCTACTATGGAAGGTAAGTAATAGATCAAGCTGCATGTTCACTCCTGTAGACTGTACTCTATATCTGTACTTCGTTACTATCCCAATGGTATTCAGGCATGTTATTCTTAAAGAAGACTCTTTTGAAATCAATTTTTCATCACTTTTTTTTTTTTTTTTTGATCCAATTTGACTTTCTTTCTTTGACTGTATTATGCATGGCTAATAAATCTCTTTACCTTGGTCGTAGTGTTTTAAGATCACATGTCATTTCATAGAGTATCATATATTTGTTTATTAACAGTTACACATTAGAAGACACACGAATACGGATACTGAATTCTTGAAGTAAAGACTCTTATTCACAAATGAATGACTCACGAAGAGATCTACTGATAATCTGGATAGATCATTTTGGAATTTTCGTTTTGTTGGTAGTAACACATCATCATCATCATCATCTATTGCTGTTGTGGGTCAACAACATAGCACCAACACCCCTTTCGTTGAGTGTCCTCTGTACTAGGCTGATTGAGTTGCCTCATCACACTAAGAGGGTGTACCTCCAAGGTCTCAAGACACACAGCCCTTCAATCTCCTTTGGTGTCCCCTTCTTCTATTGCCCAAGGGGTTCCATTGCAGTAGAGTTGATGATAGTAGAGTTGATGATAGTAGAGTAGTGACAGTAATAACGCAGGATTATTTTTCTTTTAATTACTAGATTCCCATAACCTGTCACAAGAGAGTGTCCATACTCCAGACAGAAGTGCATCCTTTGAGGATCTACTATCCCATCCAGTAGCCAGACCCCCTTGGCATAAGTAAGTTAGATTGTCTTTTCCACCAATTTTTGATTTAATCTTTTCTTGGAGTGCATGTAGCATCATGGCTGCCAGGTTGGTTGACAATTACAAAGCATTCTTTTTAGCTTCTCTCGTTAGATCAAACAACATGGTGCCTGTTTGATTGGTATCCTCCTATTCTTGGGCTGCATGTTACGTCATAGTCACCATGTTGGTTGACAATAACAAAGCATTCCTCATTAGCTTCTCATTAGATCAACCAACATGGTGGCTATTTCTTTGTTTTTTATATCTCAAAGGATTTTAAGTCATTGGGGGGAATTTCAACATGGGTGAAAATTTTTCACTCATTGCATTAAATAATTTGAATGTCTTTTTAGGGACGGTTATTGCAGCTCGCCAACACATCTACAAGTACCGACTTCAACATCTCACACCAAAGCTTCTCCAGCAACATTTGCAATGAACTACTTAAATGGACAGTAAGAAAGATAAGATTTCTTAAGGAGGGTATTTTCCAGTCTGGTTTCAAATGTTGCCATTCCAAACTCTCACACCAAAGCCTCTTCATGTTCCATCATCATTTACAATGAGCCACTTGACTTGTAAGAAAGATAAAAATAAACAATGTCCAGTCAACAGGCAATGTCTGGTCAAATTTGGTACTTGTCCAGCCAAACACCTATTACTGTGTGTCATGTCTTACCATTGAGCAGCTATTATTGTTAGACTAAGACAGTGTATTTTCTAGTTTGGTAGATGTAATTTTCCAAGTGTCCCACTTCAACATTGCATACCAAAGCCTCTCCCATTCCATCACTTTATTTTGTAATGAACCAATAATGCTTGTTAAATGATATCTTGCCATGTGTTAATTTTAAATCCATATTTATTTCAGGTTGACCCCTCCATTAGATACAAGCAGTCCAAGTCGAGGGCAATACACACCTCCCTCTGAAGGACGAAGGGGGAGATTATTTGAAGATGATGGTGTTACGGCAAAACTGGGAGTTGGACCCAAGAATCTGTTAGACGTAAGAGTCTCAACTATTAGAAAACACACACTTATTAATTTAGAAGGGGAAAATGGTATAATATCCAAAGGTACCGTTTACTACTTTTGAACTAGCATTTACAGAGCCCCCTCAAAGAGAATTAAGGTCCATGCACCAACTTCCCCCCCTCCCCATCCACAACACTCAGCATCCATTTTAGGTGTTTCAGGTTGCACACTACTCCAATGAAAGTACTACATAACCTCAATATATGTCCAGCCAGCCAGTCTTTGCCTGGCCAGTTATTTTGACCAGTAATGAGGTATGACCAAGTTGAAACAATTTGGCCAGTCATTGTGACTGGCGTCAGACCCTCTTAACCCCAATCCCTTCATGGAAAGGTATGTGTTCTTTCTGCAAGTACACATCTAAGGTCTTTTCTGATTAAACAAGCTAACATGTCTTCTCATTTGTTGGCTTCAAAGGTTTTTGAAGATGCTGCTATATGATTAATTGTACATCTAAAAAACTCAGCACTTGGATATGTAATGGAGTCTGCCTCAGTCAGACACAGGTGGTATAGGGCAACTGCAAGACAATATTCAACAGTTTCCCACAACATTAAGAAAATCGTAATAAATTAGGTGACCTCCTTAAATTCAGGCATAGCAATGGCAAGGAATGATGATTTCAAAAAAGGTTGGTGAAGGTACATAGGCGGCATGTTGCATACCAAGCTTAAAATGTATGGTGGATCCTATGTAAATAATGTCAGCACAGAAGAAAATATGGAAGAAGAAACATGCAGACAAACGTTGGGAAAATTCCATATCGTTGCTGATTTCATTTACATTGACAATAGTGCATTTCGGGCTTCATAATATGGAACAAAACGCACACCAAACCTTATCGAAATAGCTGTGTACATGCTTTTTCGTGTGCGTGTAAAATAATGACTATTACCGTAATAGCTTCGAAGATCATCCAACACGGCATGAAGAAGTTTGTGATTGGAATATTCACTCTAATGTTTAATTTCGGCCTGTGTCTTCACCTAATCTTTTGCTGTAGAGCTACAGTATGAAAACTGTGGTTGAGCACCAGAGGAAGGCATAAATCAGTATTACAGGCCATGAAGTAATAGGGTAAAATGCCTGTCCTTGCTGATTGGCAGTCTTATAACCATGGTACTGCATATTGTTATTATAGCACAGCGCATTAAAGTATGACCATTATGTACTCGCATACTTCTATGCACTGGCATTTTGCTGCCAAACAAACTTTTACATGCCTTTATTTAGTAAATCCTTGTTTAGAAATGTGTCAGTTTAACGTACAAAAGCCCATACATGAAAGTATGCAAATACATTATTTCTGGTCATACATGTTGTGCTGTAATATTGACTGCAAATGTGACTGTCATATCACAAATTTTAACCTTCCAGCAGTGGCAGATCCAGGATTTTTTCAAAGGGGGGTTCCGTTTCTTAAACTGTGTATAATTCTCTTTTGTTTAGTCGATGTTTGACAAAAAAAAATTGGCTCTAATCACCTAATTTACTATCTAGTAACGGAACTTAAAGGTAAATTAAACATTGTAAAAATATTAAAATCAAAATTTATTCAAATTTATACAAGACATATTTCTATTACCTAAAAGATCAAACCTTCAAAGGGGGTTCTGTGGACCCCTTCGACCCCCCTGGATCTGCCACTGTCCAGTACCAGAATTATAAGAGGGCAAAAGAAACAAAAAAATAAATATAAAGATACAAATGAAATATGCCGGTGGTTATAGTTGTAGTATTCGGTTGGCAAGTTTAAATTTTTGTTAAAAAAATATTTAATAAGACCTACAACGACTTTCACTTGCAGCATTTTTTGTGTAGATGTATAAAAACTAGTGAGAGAGCAGGAAAAAATATTAAATGAAAGTTTAAAAATGTAAAAAAATGTTATTATTCTTAACTAGAGATATATCAGTGGTAGGCTTGCACCAAATCTCACTAAATTTTTTCCAATGGTAAATCATATTTTGAGAAGTTCACTCTTGGTATTAACATCATTCAGAACACTCTTGTGTCTCCTTTACTGTTGTAAAAAAAATTCATGTTCCAAAATTTGTTTTGCCAATGGAAAAAATATCCAGTAAGACTTATATTAGTAGTAGAGCAATAGAGTACAAACACTAAAAGTGTGCAACACTTTGCACTATTTAGTAGTAAATAGTGCTAATTAAACAATAGAAAACAATAGGATTAGCATAATTTAGCAGTATATAGTGGTATTTATGTTGCACACTTATAGTGTTTGTACTCTAGGGAGTTGATTATACAAGTAAAAGTACGACTACCAAAACAAGATTATTCCTTTTAAACCAAACAGAAGAAAAAAAACCAGTTTGTGGTGGAAGGCTTTTAGATACAAAATCTCATAGTCGTACTCTTACTCATAGTCAAATCTAAAGCTTAAAGACCCATTCCCACTTACCGTGATGCACCGCAGTCACAGATGAATTTCGTGGTCCATGAAAGATTCATATATTGAATAATAACTTCATATTAAATCCTTTTCCGACATAGCACTAAGGCACAATAATTATTCTTTTACATTATTTTACGGCCTTGGGGACTATCTAAGAGTTTATTCAAAAGGTTGGAATTGTTTTTTCAGTGGAGACACGATTCAAAATGTAAACAAATTGTGATGCATCACAGTAAGTGGCAATGGGTCTTTAATACCAAACCTTCAATCTGAAACAACTTGGCTGATCATTGTTAGGGCACAGTTAACTCACAGATAGCATTTGCAGGTACTTGAAAAGCTCTTTAAAAAAACATTTTCAAAATTATTCCATGTCGTTTTTAATATTAAGTAATATAAAGTAAAGTTTACTTTTATACATCTATTAAAATATTTCTTTGTGTTACAGCCAGTTTCATTGTTTCTGCGACTTAACCCTCTTCAGACTTCTGGCGTTTTGGCTACCATCAATCAAATTGACAATGGGCTGAAAGCATTCCAATTCATTCTCATCACCAGAGATGAATATTCCTGCAACTTGGTAGCTATTTTCCCATGGAAAATAGGCTGTCTCTAGTTGTGGGGATATTTATAACTCATAACAGCCATTTTACAATGGGAAATAAGCTGTTGTAAAGGCAATCAGAATGCTCTCAGCCCCTCGTAAACTTGATAGCCTGTGTACAGCTGCTTCCCAAAAACATGATCATTAGGAGCCAAAATGACAGATGTCTGTAGTTAGTTAAGTCACAGAAACAATAAAACAGGCTGTAAAACTACAAAACTATATACAATTCTAAAAGCTTCAATCTATAGTAGGGCTGATCTATTTTAAGTGAGGGGGAGGGAAATGAATATACAATCTTTTTAGTTACTCCCTAAATGAACCCAAACAGAGATTTAAAAACATTAGTCTTCCACAAGTAAGACACTCGGAGAATAGAGCAGATTGAGTATCATATGACTGAAAAGATTGTGTTCCAACATGTTAGAGAACAACAGACCTCATTTGATGTGGTGCAATTTTTTCCCAATTTCAGACCCTGTTTCATTCACTTGAGATTAAGATTCTTTGTTCGATTTGTATCCATAAAGTCTATTAGATTGGTAATTGCATTAGCCAATGTCATTAATGTTTGTGAAGTGTCAGCCAACAATTGGTCACGTCTTGGCTGTTTAGCATTACTTTTCATCTACAATTGCTTTCAATATAATAAGTTATTATGACATGAGGTAAACTATTTATACATCTGGTCGAATCAGCAAGCCCTCTGAAAGCTATAGATTCTGGTTCACACTAGCATCTGAATCAGAATCGTAGCCAACGTTTGAGTCTCATTGTTGCATTTATCACCAAGGTGTGGAAAAAAAGACAAGCACTGTCGTTGAGCTGTAAAGAACGGAGTGTGTATGTTGCTTCCAATTTCGATTCTGACACTAATATGAACCAGGCTTAATTTATAAAATATTTGCTTTGATGTATTTTTCATTACTATACAGTAGTTACTTTAATTGATATCAATAGGTTTTACTTCCATCAGTGGTGGAAAATGGCTAAAGTTTGTGTGGCTGCCGTTCTCTACTTCCTCTTCGGATGTTGCACCATCGTCGGCTTCTCTGTAACCATCATTGAAACTAGAACCATTGTTTCCCTCCTTTGAACAAAACGAATTAGAACTGTCACTACAGTATCTTGTGACTGGAAAATCCTTATTGGTCTATCCCACCCTCCTCCCCCCATCAACCACAGGGAGCCCAATTTAGATCAAAGTGAATGGTGATATATATATACTTAAAACACTCATTAATAATTCATAAGCTTATGGTCCAATTGGAGTCACATGCATGAACCTTTATACCCGATAAAGTCCTCTTCATTAGTATTCAAAAAATTTTATATAAAGACATGTGATCTTTATATAAAGACCACTCGAATACTATGAGGATGACTTCATCAGGGATGAAGTATGCATCCAAGTTTAGATGAAGACATAGAGCTTCATCAAGGTCATAGTCAACCCTAATGATCTTTGACTAACGTGCCTGTCTTTGCCTTGGCACCCAATATCCAACGTGTGGGAGCTTCTATTGAATCTGGTTGCGCATGCCCATGACGTCAAATCTCTATCGAAGTATAAAAATCTATGTTCGTGACGTGTATGGTGGCTCCAGTTGAACCAAAATCTTATAAATTGTTCATGAGTGTTTTAAGCAGTTCAAAAAACGAGTAGATCGTGTTTTATCAGGTATAAAAGCACGAGGCATAGCCTCGTGCTTTTATACCTGATAAAACACTCCTACTCGTTTTTTAAACACTACGTAAGATCTACATTAGATACTGCACGCACATTACAGAGGAAATTATCTTGATCTCGAATCTAAAAAAATAATTATTTAATTATTTAATTTTTTACCTTATCCATTGTTCAAAGCAAGTATCATAAGTCCTTATGGTTGTCTTCCTCCATCCCTCCCCAAGAACCACACCCTTAGCAATGGACTACTTCAATGTGGTGGCCATCTTGGATTGCAAGGCATTATGGGGCATCCAGGGGGACAAATAAAGCTTTGTTACAGTAATGATGTTGATTGATATTAACAGCTCACAACAACAGAAAGCAAAAAATATGACAAACATATAAACTATAAATTTTTCATCTTTGTTTTTCTTTGCCCCCCTGGCAAGATGGCTGCTGTATTGTCGAAGTAATCCATGGCTGTGTGACAGTTTCTTACTTTATTTCCTTTATTGCCATTTAATTTAAATTGTAACCTTCCACAAGCAAAGTGTCTTCACACTATCTACCACTATGTAAGACTAATAGGTTCCACAATACCTCTATTAAGTGCTATCATGATATTTTATCAGTTCCAGTTTACTGACATAGTATTTATTCACTGCTTTAGCACTGAGAGAGAACCTAAATGTGTAATAAATCTAACTATCTCATGATAATAAGCGAAAACTGACTCCCCACCTAGCCGACATCTTCATCTACAGCTTCTAAAAGCCAAGTGCACCATGGAAAATCGTAGACAACGACTTACCTCATCCATAGTTGGAGAAAGCAATGGAGTTTGAAGAGAGTTTTGAAATCCCTCAACCTCCAAACTGAACGTCACAAGTCCAGCAAACACCAAAACCAAGCCTGAAAAGAAATCGTTATAAATTAATGTTTAGTAAATTAATTCAGTTGTAATGAGCATTAATTTCTTTTAGATCCTTTTGTTTTGGGCGTAATGTTTTCCCACTTCAGACCATGTGTCATTCCCTCGAGTATTATTTCCTTTAGATCCTTTTGAGCATAATGTTTTCACACTTCAAACCATGTGTCATTCCCTTGAGTATTATTTCCTTTAGATCCTTTTGGGCATAATATTTTCCCACTTCAAACCATGTGTCATTCCCTTGAGTATTATTTCCTTTAGATCCTTTTGATTGTTATGTTTTCCCACTTCAAACCATGTGTCATTCCCTTGTGTATTATTTCCTTTAGATCCTTTGGGTTGTAATGTTTTCCCACTTCAGACCATGTGTCATTCCCTTGTGTATTATTTCCTTTATTTTGTCATTCCATTGAAATTAAAAATATTCTTTGTTTCCCTGTAATGCTCGAGAAATTATATTATGCACAATGTAAAAGGTTCCATAATAATTGACAAACAAAATTTCAGAATTCAATCATGGCCTGGAGTGGATCTGGGGGGGGGGGGGGGTCCTAAGGTGGGTTTTCTTGTGAGATTAGCAAAGTTACCTCCTTTTAAAATCCTGGCCCCTTCCTGTATGATGGTTTCTTACCTAGGATTTCAGTAACAACCAGTGTTGAATCTGCAAGTGTCTTAAATTCACGCACAAACACCCAGTCTTCAATCCACGTAAAGAGAGGTACAAGGCACAACACTCTGTTTGTTGCTGTTGGACCTGTAGTTATGGTGCATGTTCAAGTTACTTAATATATCAAATTATATAAACAATAAACAAGGAATAACACAATAGAAATCAGTCACCCAGGATCTCTCTATGTCTATAAATTGGAGACAGAATTGTCTTCATTTGCATTCAACTTCAACATATTAGATTTTCTCGTTCAAACTCAATCGAATCTCAAAAATATTAGCAGAACATTAAATAATACACCAAGAAAATATACATCGGTATAATTTTAGACATGAACATAGATTTTTGCATGCGGTAATTGGTGGTGCGACCATTGTTTCAGAGACAATATTCACAGCTCAAGCAGTGGTTATGAGGTTTTCCAAAGTTTGCAAGAGCGGAAATAATACTAAAAAAAATTTAATCCAGTATGTCATCTTTTTTCTGATATCCAAGTCTAAAATTATACTAAAACAATTATTTACCTCAGGCTCAGTGGTTATATATGGTGAATATTATTTTACCTCGCCGCTTGGTAAATATTCACCAATACTCACCTCACCTTTGGTGAATACTTGTTGGATATTCCCATCTCCAATATTTTATGGGCTTTACAATGACTTGCCCTTCTAAATGTCCATGCAGATCAGCCACTCCTACTTTATATTTGTTTTAAAAAATTATTTCCCTCTCCATTTTTAACAGATATTTACACAGCAGGATATCTTAAGGCCGGTTTAGATGGTACGATTTTCGCCTACAGCTATAGTATACAACATATGCTTGTGCAGCTGTCGTAGGCAAGTTGTAGGCTTGATTTACACGCTACAACACGAGTTGTAGGATGGCACAAGCGTGTTGTATACGATAGTTGTAGGTGAAAATTGTACCGTCAAAACTGGCCTTTACAAACATACCTACATTCCTGTACATGTAATCAACAATAAGAGCAGCAACCCAACCAGAAAAAACAGTAAGAAAGATAATGGACACAATACCATCTGGTTTGGACCAATTAACCTGAAACATTTCAAATAAAATGCAATCAAACACCCCACATGATTTTTAGGTAAATCTAGACTCTAGCTCTAAATCCTCTACAAAACCAACATTCTAAATTACAAACAAGGGTGGTGTAGTACCCGGGGGGGAGGGGGGTACTACCACCCCAACTTGGGTAGGGGTGTGCAGCCAGGACCTCAAAAACCTGACCCTATCCCAGACCTAAAATTCTGATTTTACATACCCTATCCCAGACTAAAACTAAGAATTATACACCCTATCCCAGACTAAAAGACGCAAAATACGGTTTTACAATCGATTGCAAAATGTAAAAAAATGATACCCTACCCCAGACCCAAAAACCATACCCTATAGGGCGGCACATACCCGTATAGCAAATATAGGGGAGTACCCCCCCCCTGGGATGTAGTACACTTAGCTCTCATTCATCTCATTCATCTCATGCTTTTCACCCAATAATATATCTGATGCTAATATTAGAAGCACCCACTAAAAATGATAAATTTTGTAATACTTTGGCAAAATGGGACTAATCTTTCTCATCCACTGACAAAGGGAAGCCTGGAATCTTTATACCGCCACCCAACCAATACTGTAGCTCAGTTGGTAAGAGCGTTGGTCCATTGTGCGGAAGGTTGTGGTTCAAGCCTTGGCCGGACCAATACTCAGGGTCTTAAAATAACTGAGGAGAAGGTGCTACCTTTGTAATTACATCTGCAAATGGTTAGACCTTCACATGGCTCAGATGATCACATTAATGGCGGCCCCGTCCCTAATTAACTAGAGATGTTAACAGAGGACCACAAGTTTATCAGTTGAATTACTATCAAGTGTTATCCTCTATAAATGAAATTAATTATTATGATTTAAGGGAGGCATTTGCCTCACCCCAAATATGAAGTAAATTGTATTGATGACTAAACTAGGAACCAGTAGCATAAAACGTGTTACTAACCTTGTCAATATTTTCATATCGGTGCATTGCAACCCAAAACATTAGTGCATAACAACTGGCAAATATGTTATTCCACACACCAGCAACAGCAAAATGAATGTCCCCTCGGTACGATCTCCAAAACACTACCACAAAAAACATAACTAAATTAAATCAATAAATTTTAATGATGATGATGATGATGATGATGATGATGATGATGATGATGATAAATGGATGAGGTGTAAGCTGCTAATTCATCATGTCTCACCACTGTAAGTCCTATGGGTTAGGTTACTGGTTCAAGCCTTCCGGACGCCACATGTGAATTGAGTTTGTTTGATGTGTTGTTCTCTCTAGCCAATAAAGTTTTTCTCAGGGTTCTTTGGTTTCTCTCACTCCATAAAAATCAACATGTGAGTTGAGAGTTGTGTGAATAGAATATTTGAATGTAGTAAGGAGTGTGTATGGAGGACTGACAAGGCTCTATAACACCATTAGCTGATCCGAGGATGGAGGGAGAACTAGGTCCAGTTGGCATTGCAGTGCATTGTGGGAATGTTTTAGGTGATGAAATACATGCCATCCCCCAAAACATTGCAAGTCCCAAAATGCACTGCAATATCAACTTGTCCCAGGTTTTTCTTCCTTCAACCTTCGAATGGCTAATAGCTTTTAAACCTACCATGTATAAATTAAAAGAGGTTATTTATTTTATTCAATTTGGGCCAACGTTTCCTCCCCAAAGCCCTCTTAGATCTACCATTGAGATCAGGGCTTCTGAATAATGGCCAGAAAGTCACCGATCATGATGGTCGGCCAAAATTAGTTGTAGCTTGGTCATACATGTACCTCATTTCTGGCTTAATGTTGTTGGTCAATATTACTACCAAAACATTTTTGGCCATATGAGCCCCCATTCACCTTTTCGGCGCAAGCTGTCATGTGGTATAAAATTGTTTTGAATTGTATTGCGTCCACCAAAATATTCGGACATGTTCTCGAATTTCCATACAAATGTGCTGGCTTTAAATGAACTATTTACTTTGTTATATTTAGTTAGTTCTCTAAATACAAGTAAAATATCATTTCTCTAGCTTGATTGAAGCTTTTCTTACTGCTGTTAAGAAAGCTAACCAAAGAAATCTACCTAAATTTTCTCTTCAAACTCAGTGAATTTGTATGGGAATCCAAGAGCAATGTCCAAACTTTTTGGCGACTGTAACACAACCCAAGCTAGAGCCAACATTGTCTGATGTCTGGCCATCATTTTGAACCCTGGAGATGAGTCCATACCTGAACTAATAGACCACATCATACAGCCACCAACCAGAGCAAGTAGTGATCTGACAATCAAGGGTATTGGAAATTTATGACATTTGTTTCTCACAAGAGAACCCATCGCACTATTGTTTGTCCTGTTGCTAAGGAATGACATGTTTGTATGGTTTGTATAATTTGGACACTCTACATGTGAGTGAACGGCCATTAGTACATCTGATGTTGACACCATGATAACTCCAGCAAACCCTATAATCATGGCTAGGATTTTAACTGGAGAGAGATTGGATCTTTGCTGTGGATAAAAAGAAAAGCATAAATTTCAAATCAATCTATCAATCGACTTTATTTGTTAATTGAGGATGACAGTTGACAGTAATTAAACTGATGAGCTTGGACTCATGCTTTTCTTTTTACATCTCTAGTTGATTAGGGACAGGACTGCCTTTAACATGGTCATCCAAGCCATGTGAAGGTGTAACCATTCACAGATATAATTATGAAGGCGGCATGCACCTTCTCCTCTGAGTGTTTAAGACCCCCTACACAACAGACTGATGCTCTTACAGAGCTAAATAGGTGGTGGTCATTTTTCTTCCTCCTTTATGAGCAATAGTACTAGTTTTTATCCTAACGTACCATACTCTTTCATGTAAAAAACTTATTCTAGCGGTTTTTATCCACATTACCGGAAGAAATAACAATCAATGGAAAGTAAAGCAACTACTTCCGGGTTGTGTCAACGCTATAATTACACTTCAAATCAATCGTTAGAAAACGAAATATTTCAATGAAATAAATAATCTGAACTTTCTTTTAAGAATGTAGTTAAATGTATGAAGATAATGCAGATACTAACCCTTATAAACGGCAAACGCTCTAAGATAACCGTAGTCCAAGGAGCAGCGGCCATAAAAACTCCTCCAGCAGTTGGACTCATGACTTTGAGCCCATACATAAACAGTAAATACGGCGCTGCAAGCTGCAGAAAACCCATGACGGCAGACTTCCAGTAATTATGAATGTTCCGCAAATTATTCAAGAAAGTATGTTTGAGTTCAGTGTCTCTACGAGCCACGAAGATAAGCAGACAAATGTACAAGATGACTGTTCCTGGCGTCCGCAGAAGAAATACAAGGCTCGGAGAGTTGTACGAAAGATCTGCAAAATGGATGACAACGGAAAAGCTGCCACGAATCAGACTCAGGGAAATGAAAGCCAGAATACTGGATGTGGTGAAATGGCTTCCTGAAGGCATCCTGGCTGTATTTGGTGGTGGAAAAAGTTGGAAAATTTAAAAACAATCAGATATTTGTCACCCCGCCATTTGCTTTTTTAACAACATCCGTTTCGATCAACCATCATACATTGCAATACCTTCCCGCCACAGGAAGCCCAGTAGAAAAATACAGCTTGTCCGTTTTTCTGTCTGTCTGTCTGTCTGTCCGTATGTCTGTCTGTCTGTCTGTCTGTCTATCTGTCTGTCTGTATGTATGGGTGTCTGTCTGTCTGTCTGTCTGTCTGTCTGTCTCGGGTGTTCTATTTCGTCGACTTGGTTTGATCCAAGAAAAAATAACTAATTGATCACATGTTCCTTTTCAAGTCCAAGGATAATGATGGCTTAGTCCTTCATTAGGCATATATCACGCCTCAATGGTGCTAATTAATCATGTCGAGTCACCATCAATTAGTTCGCTGAGAAGTATTCAAACCTGAAAAATTATAGTTCACTTTTCGTTTGTCGAAGGGATACATAGCCTCGTCACTGTTAGACCCAAAATGTCGTTTTCCTGTCGTAAAGGAAGCAAAACAAAAAGTCTAAAATTTCTTTGCTCTGGACACAAAAAAACTAAGGATGCCGGGGCGGTTCGACGACCGATGGATAAAAGCAACAAAACTATCAATTCTACTGAAAATCAACAAGAAATTCCAACCATACTAAGAAAGAACATTGCTATGATATCGGACAGTTCTGGGGCAAATTCTGCTCAGATATTTCGAGTTCATTCGGGTGAGCGCCACTTGAAGCTCTTTCAGTATTCAGCGTGCTTTTGGCAAACGAACAAAGCAGAAGCGGAGGGGGATGGTTTACGATGTGTTCGCATACACGTCGACAAAACCGAACGAACAAACTCAAAAACCAAGGTCTTTCAGTCGAGTAACTACAAGATACGCTGAGGGAGAGCCAAGCTTTATTGTCGTTATTGTCGTACAATGTCTCATAGATCTCTCGCCAGGCGGCCATACTATCTACCAGAGAGGTAGTTTGATGAATTAACTGAAGAGCAATAATGAATTGAACTGATAAATATAAAGAAATCCCTGTGTTCAATAGGCTAGTCGCGAGTGTACCACATCACAGTGGCGCAACTCTGGCAGCCCGGCTATACAGTCCATGTACTATGACCCTTCTGGAGAAAAGCTCTGACCAGTTTGAATTAGTTAGGGTTGATTTGAGAGGAGGAAAGAATAACCGATGAGTCAAAAAACCCTCGAAGTCAGAAAGACAACCAACCAACTCTGCTTTCATGGAAGGACTAGGAATCGAACATTGCCAGACCGTTACGTGTACCTACCCATGAAAAGACTCTTCCTACACTCTGCTATCAAATGATTTGATGAAATTGTTTGATACGTGGACCGATAGTTGGATAGCCATTGTACAGCTTTAGATGGTGAATTTTCTTTAGCTGAATAATATTCAAATGTCACAAGAAGTAATTTTGATTAAACTATTTAAATACCGATGACACGCGATTCAACATATTTGCAAATGCTTAGTTTCAAAAATTAATATCTTCGTCATCTTAAGAGCAACCTTCATGAGACTTTGCAACTTCACTATTTTTGATGTGAAAAATTTGATTGTAAACTCCTTTTTCCAAAAAATCAAATATCTTATAATGTCGTGCATAAGGGTCAATTGGTACGATCGTTGAACATAGCAACGGTAACTATGGGGAGCCGGAACCATTAGTAAGGCGGGTCGCTTGTGGTTCTTATCAATGTTCGGTTCGCCGACGAAGACGTCAATCAAGGCGTTCCCACCCAAGATAGTCTTATGCATCTGTTAATGAAAACTTTGTTTTCCGACATTGTCATGGAAACACTTTGATTGACGTCCACCAAATCCCTATTTTGTCACGTTGCCAAATCGCGCCTGCTATTTAGGGCCTCTTTATAATTAAGGGAGGGTAGCCCTAGTAAAAGGACTACCCTAGCTAATTCTGATGGTAGGTTTGCCCTGATGGTAGGGTGACCCTGATGGTAGGGTAACCCTGGTGGTAGGGTGACCCTGGTGGTAGGGTTACCCCGTCTCTTTGATAGTGTAATCCTTCTGCATGCTCGGGAGAAATATTCCTTCGTAAATTCGTGGCTCAGGATGACCCAACTTCCTGGGTCGACTTTTTATCGGTACGTTGTCAAACCTCTGGTTTTACGAAAAATCAATAGTTATAAATCAGTAAATAAAAACTTACGAGAATCAAAATTAACTAGTAGAATGCATTTTAAGGTCACCATTAACGCCAATATCTTATGATCTTACCATTTAATTAAAGTGTTCGCTCGTTGCTAATCAGCCTTACCGGGCAACCCGGCCCTACCACTAGGGTTACCCCGCCTATATGTTTTCCTTGTAAATCCGTGCTATCTATTCTCGACTTTCACATCCCCATAATGCCTTGCTTTTTGGGGGGGTAACCAATCAAAAACTGTCCCAAATTGAAAGGTTTCTTAATTGAATTTATACTATACCTGCTTTTATCTGTACAATACTGATTATCAGTTTATTCCAAGTTATTATTGCGTGTACAGATCATCAAGAGTTTTGGTCTCACAGAAAATGTATCACTTAAGAAAAAATGTTTAAAATTTACCTTAAACGTCTTCAAGCTTCTATCTTTTTCTGTTTTTTACTTCTTCATTTTATTTTTGGATACCAAACGAGGTATTGTCAACATTGTCTGATCAGCCTTCGGCAAAATAAGTGGGTTTTTACCTTCTGGTTACCCCCCAAAGACGCAAAGGATTATGGGGATGTGAAAGTAGAGAATTGACCCTGCTTGGCGGTAACCCTAGTACTATTACTATGGTTACCCTCCCTGCAGTAAACAGGCCCTTAGGATACGAAGCACTAGTTGTGTGTATTTACAAGTAATTTATTTGTGGTTTAGACTCATTACAAATGATATACTGGATAATCATGCAAGCTACTATAAAACCATATTTTAACGAACCTTGTATTTAATCTATTAGTATTCTACTTGTGCTAAGATCTTTCTTAGAATACTTCGTCTAAAAATCTAGTCAAATCGCATCAACGCAGGTAAAATAAAGACCAATTGTCCTAGCCAAAGTTAAAATGCATACATAAAAACGCGAGTCGAATATCGACTTCTATTCATGACTCTAAGTTATGATCTTAGTTACTGGAAGTTGTATCGATAAAAGTATTTGCGCTCGGTATTGAAAACTTGTGCGGCCAGGCGGAGAATGTAACGAACGAAAATAAGCGCAATTTACAACATTTACTTTAAAGAAATCTATTGAAATATTACTTGGAAAGTATTTAAAAAACTCTAGGATAAAAATCCATCTCATGTTGCTTCGTTATTCATATTTCATGCAAGTCTTAGTCTCCCTCGCATCCGTTTTTAGTGTCGGTCGTCACGCAACGCTTTGTGGGGAGGGAGCGTTGCGCGACGACCGACACTAAAAACGGATGCGAGGGAGACTATGCAAGTCTAGGATTATACTTAAACTATTTATTAGTCATTAAAAATGTTTTAAGAGTTTTGCATGTGGTACAATCGCGCGCCACCTATTTAATGAGGAAATAATTGGATATTGTTTTGTTTGAGCATAGATAGATCGATATTTTGACCAACTTAAGAGCCAATGTTCAAGTCAAAATACAATGCCTTCTATCTCTAGTTATTTAATGGAATTATATATATCTTATTGCAGAGTCGCGCTTGGTTACACTTCACTCTCGCTCTCTCTCTAATTCCCTGTCTCTTTCCCCTATTTCCACATCACTATATGATTTGGATTCAATGAATCTTCACTAAACTAGTGTAAAATATTGCCCTAATTGGCCATTACGGAGTTGAGGAAAAAGCTGGGTCGAGTTGGCATTGAAGTACAGTATGGGACTGTTTTGGGGGACGAAAAAGACGCCATCTTGAAAATATGTTCCCTAAAAGAGTCTCACAATGCACTGCAATTTCACCTCGACCCAGTTTTCCCTCGACCTCAGAGAACCGCTAATAGAGATGAGAACTGAGAGGGACGGGGGCAATCGGCCATAAGAACTAATTTGATTGGCTAAAAATGACCTAAGATATACTGAGCTATCAACCAAAGTTAAAGTTATACTTTTGATCCTTAAAAAGAAAAATCGAGGAATACTTCCAAAGCAACGGTTATAACAATGAGCTAGAAAAAGAAAGATATCAGTCTCAATTTTAACTCTGAATGATCGATCAATCCACAATACGTCTTTAAAATCATTCAATGTTACAAACACCCAATCGCAAAATCATTGTCGGACTGATTCAAAACATAAAATATAAGCTGAGACCGACAGGTATCCTGGGAAATGACAACTATATCTTCGATATAAAACATGTTTAAAAGCCTCCATGCTTTCTATCACTGCAACAGATTTATCAACATTCTACGAGTTGTTTCGCTAGATACATCTAATAGTTCATTTTATTGGCATCATTTGCTACCACTACCGGACTCTCCCCTCCACAGGATTTTTTTGGTTCAGTCAATGAGCACCAGGGCCCGGTTGTACGAAGCCTGGATAGCGCTATCCGGCGGATAAATCTTATCCAGTGGATAAATATATTGGATAACAGCATCGACTTATCCACTGGATAAGGATTTGTCCATTGGATAGCGCTATCCAGGCCCAGTTGTCTTACTATTCTCATGAGAAAATACAAATTTGAATGAGAAAAAAATTCGCGAAGCATTTTGGTAGTGGTAACAAGATGACGCCATCATGCAAAAGGCCTATTAACGTACTTCCCATGTAACATTTCGGTCCCAGTCTCGATGTTTCATGTTTTTGAACCAAACAATGATTTCTCAATTGAGCGTATATATTTTTGAGAGTTTCTTACAATAAAGCCAGCAGTGCTGCACTGTAGTCGTTCTTTCTCAGTCTACAAGTGCGCAAAAAGTCAACAAACTACAAACCAAACCGATTTGTTTTCTCAGTTTATATAGGTTCTGCGTTGGCGTTCTTCAAGTGTCTTACATCTTCCTGCATGCTTTTTCCTTAATCTTTCGTCTCATGTTCCTAAAATCCTTCCATTTCATGAGGTAAGTAACGATCATCCGTCTTCCTCGTTTCGTACCAAGGATAAGAAACTGTTTTCGTTTATTCACGTATCCACAATTTCTACTCTCCATGTTTGGTATGCGTAGACGTTGTAATTGATCGCGCTTAAGGGACCCCTTCAAGGATTTGATTGCGGTGGCCTTAAGAATCAAGTAACCATCTTTCATTTTCTTTTCACTCACGCGCGCTCTCATAGCTGTGAAATAAAATAAAATCCTGAAGTAAGTATCAAATGGAGCCTGTTATTTTTTTGAAAATATTCGTAGGGATCCTTTGAGCATAAAGGGCGCGCAAAGATTAATCAGTAGTATGTAAGGCCCTGGCTAAACGAGGAAACTTGCTTTCAGAAACATGTTTGACCGCGCGCATGTTTTCACGATGTTTGCAAGTTTGGCAACATGCGAAACATTGCTGCGTGCAACAAATGTTGCTTCCAAGACGCAAAAACATGCAGAAACATTTCATGTCCCCAAGACGCATGAAAACAATGTTTCCCGATGTTTACTCGTTTAGCTTAGTCTACTACGCAGCCGCTATTATATAGTTTCGTCACGCAATGCTCACTCCCTTAAGTAGCTACTACAAGCGTTGCGTGACGACACTAATAGCGGCTGCGTAGGAGACTGCGTTTAGCCACGAAAGTCAACATTCTATAAGTTTGTTACTTAGCAACGCTCGCTCTATTTTGAAAGCGCCCATGTGCTAACTGATGTTTAATAAACATGTTCCCCGATGTTTCGTAACAGTTTTGCTACCTTTGGAAACAATTTAAGTAAACACGTTTCCAATAAGACGTCAATTAAGGAAACATGTTTGCTTGTTTAGCCGGGCCCTTACACTGCGCGCAATTGTGTAGTAAATCCTACATATCATACCCAATATTTTAAACCCAACGATTAAGAACACATGCCAACGCGGCGTCATTGCGCACATAAAGCCTAGTATGAATGGAAAAAAAAACTATTTCAAGCCAAACTCTTGTCAATATGACATGCACTGAGGCCCGGCGGTGCGTGAGAGTTTATTAGGAGCAGCACGCTCCCCGTAGTCACCGGGATTTCTGGAAAAAATTAACGAATGTCGGAAAGGATTTGCAGATTGCATCACGTTTTGGGTATCGCTAACGTAAAAGCGCCCTGACCCCCAGCACCCGTTCGTGAGTTCATTAGAATCTTTTACGTACTCAATCGGGTGTAATATTTCCTTGCGTCATTCTAGGAAGCGCGGATGTTTTACGTTTACTTTGGACGTTTTTTTTTTTTTTTTCCCCTTTTCAGTCTGGGAAATATAATATTCAATTGACATAGTTTGCGAAGTATGACCGGATAAAGAAAGAAATGCTACTAAATGAGCTAACGCCCTGAAGTCTGAAATCGTCGGGAAATATTTGAGCTTATCTAAATGGTTCTAGTGGATTTATCAGCAGTGATAACCTAAATTTCTGATGATATGCAGGATATGTCGATAAAAAATCTACCAGTTTTGTCTGTAATCACAGAGTGGGACAATCACGAATAACCATATAAATGAAGCTTCAAACTTGTTCAGATTGTTTATTCTCTATAGCCTGAGGCTACTAAAGTTGGCTGCCCGGCAGTGACTTTTGCAGAGGGAGGAAAACCGGAGAACCAGGAGAAAAAACCTTGAAGCACAAGAGAGAACCAACAAACAACTCTTCTCGCTCGATCTCATGTGACAAAAGACTCATAGCCTAGCAAATAATGTGAGCTATCATACTAAAGGGCGTTTGCTAGTTTTCACGATGTAAACATGAGACAGAACTCCTGGTTTTAGGTTTAGTATGTTGCTGAACCTTTAAACTCGACGGATGACTGACAGTGCTGATTGATCATGGGAAGCTCGGAGAGAAACGATTGAGGCCTCACACAAAGTTGAATACTATATACATGAAGAGTAAAATGTCACGTTTATTAATATTAATGCCAGCGTTTATAGTGGTCAAACAAACTCAAGAATTGAAAAAAACATCGCGTTGGGAAAATCAGTTGTCCAGTAAAGGATAAGTTGAAAGCAACTAATTCAAATAAGGATGCCATATAATTCATGCTGCATAGTGCATAGCGCATTATCGTGTAATAGAGTGCGAAATATTACTGAATATCCATGAAAAAGTTAACTAACAAAATTGTACAAATTAGTAGATATAACTAGCTAAAAACTAGTGTGAGCTGCGTCGGTGTTTCTAATGAAACAGTAATAATAAAAAGGTAAATTATACACCGTGAAAAGATGAAAAAACTTACTGACGTTTCGGACGCTAGTCCTTCGTCGGGGTAAAAGAGGAACAAATAAGTGCAAGATTTTGTAGGTCTACGGTCTACTGAGGTCTGCCGAGGTCTACTGAACTTACTAATTTGTGCAAATTTGTGCAATTTCTTACAAAGTTTTTCAGGGATATATGGTATTCACTCTATGTAAAGTCTTGAGGAAAAGAAGAATATTCTGTATTCATATAGCAAAAGGGACGCATTGGTGGCAACAGGTGAAATTTGTTGCTTTACGCGGTTCACTGCGACGACTTCAAAAATGAAAACCATTTTAAGTTACTTCCTAGAAATCTTTCTCTTTAACATTTTCTTTGCATGAATTTTAATACAGGCATTAAATATTGGCCGAAATCGAAAGATTTTTTTGTTTTTTTGGTCATGTCAAACCAATGTTTGTGACAAGGAATGGACTTCAACAAATCCAATGCAATCAAAACGATAATAAATCTTGTTGGCAAGGATTTCTTTGTCGCATAAGATTTGGCAAATAATCTAAGGCCCCGTCCACACTATGCCAGATAAATTTGAATCCGAATTTTTATTTATTCGGTTCCATTTCGAAAATTCGTTTTCGGTGAAGAATTGTTCCGGATTCGCCCGGACTAGTGTGGACGGTAGGCCTAACCGAATAAATAAAAATTCGGATTCAAATTTATCCGGCATGTTGTGGACGGGGCCTAAATGAATCCACAGAGTAAACAAATAAACCCGCAATACGCAAGGCTTAGTTACCATAGCGATAAGTTAACGACAACCTTAAAAACAAAAGACTTCAAGAAGCGCATCGTCTGCGAGTTGTGCCATTTGAATAATAGCCAACCATCCCGCCTCCAAAATCCTTATCTTTTGAGAGAAACTTAGAAACTTATTGATTCACGCG
Organism: Actinia tenebrosa; assembly: GCF_029948245.1. Classification (NCBI taxonomy): domain Eukaryota; kingdom Metazoa; phylum Cnidaria; class Anthozoa; order Actiniaria; family Actiniidae; genus Actinia; species Actinia tenebrosa. Next base: position 6,245,322 of record NW_028292584.1, read on the forward strand.
TAATCAACACTAGCGAAGAAAGAGCACATGAATGGGTTGCAAGGGCTGAAGAACACATGACGTGTTGATAAAGGAGTTATTCACGCCCTTATACACCTATAAACTGTCTGAAGATTACAGGAGGATTGATTACACGACTGGTTGGATTAACTCGACACATTGTGGGAGAGAAACGAAATATATATAACAAGAAACAGAGCGCGTTCCAAGATGAGTAATCTTTGAATGTATTCGCCGGACCTCCATGAAGTTAAATACGGCATCTGACACATAAGCTGTAGGCGATCGGCTTATCTTGGTGCATGTTTACAGTGTTCATTAAACAGTTACCGCCGAAGAGTTTGTAGACATACCCTTGGGGTGCCTGTCTTTCTCCTAAAAACTAAGCCTTGAAATTATTTTTTAGAAAGGCAAGGAAAAACTAATGGAAATGTGGAAAGAAAAATCTACCAACAGAATCTATATAAAAAGAATCGTACACAGAAATTAAGACTAGATAAACACGGATGGATTTGTATAAGATTGCAGTATTTAACGAGAATCATATTTATCATAGTTCGATGAAAAGTATCAAGGAACTCCTCCATTTTTGAGCAACTAAAATTTTAGCAAAGCGATTATATACGTTCAAGAAGGTAGGCACGAAAACCTCAGAGAACATAACCCTTAAAATGTTGAAATACACTCTAAGACTAATGTCATTTAACACAATCTTTATAATGACAACAAAATTCAAAGAATGAGGCACGCCACACTCGGAAAGATAACTTGAGAATCAAGCAATTAAAGTACACATTGATTTGCCAGATGATTAAGCTGGTCTTACTTACCAAAATCGGAGTCACAGAACTTTTTCTGGAGCTCGTCCAACGGTACATTCGAGCCATCTTCCTCGCAAACTGAAGAAAACCATAAAAAATATATAGAATTGAATTATAGATTTTTTCATTCCAGATCGATGGTAAGCGAGGTTGAATTCAATTCATTTGCGCGCTTTTAGGAAATTCTGTCTGACCGCAACCGACAAATGGTTTTCTAATCTACGTTACGATAGACTATGATAGTTTACAAAAGGAAATGCTTAAATGTTACAAAAATATATTTGCCTTTCGGGAACGAATGGATGAAACGCTAGAGAATGTGCGCTTTTGATAAAGCTTTTAAGCTTGAATTAAACAGACGCATCGATCTTTTGCAATCAACATGATTTTGGTACAGAGTTTATTTCTGTGAGAACCCGATCGATGAATAAGCAAACTAGTTTAAAATGATCTTCATGTTATATTACATACCCAAATAAAAAGAGAAAACAAGTCCGAATCTTCAAGTTTCGGCCGTCTAGTCTGAGCGGGGTGCCGGATTGTCTGGAGTTGTTGACAGGTATATGTTGTGATTTTCACGATTTTAAGATTATAATTCATTATAATTCCGCAATAACAAAAAGCCCCAAAACAATTTTTACATCAGGTTTTAGAGCAACATTTCCTCTTTCGATTCTCTGAAATTCAAGGAAATCGGAATTTTACCGGTTAGGGAAAATTAATTTTCAAAAAGTGTACCAAATTAGGAATTTTTAGCTCTCAAAATAAAGCGATTTTTACTGGCTTGCCAAGACCTTGAAAAATAATTTTAAGGAATATAATTGCACTCAAATTCTTCACAAACATCTTATTAACACATATCAAAACTCAAAATCATCTTTCCTGCGATACGAATCAAACAGAGCGAAGTTTACGAGAGGCTATTTCACACAATGTTTTTGGCTAATTTCACGAATCTCGGGTCCGGGTCACGTTTTGATAAATTTTACGCGATTAAAATAGTATTTCAGAAAACAAACCCCACCACGTTTCTAAGTATACATTAGAGTACCAATGGACAAAATACAAAGGATTTTGATTTTTCATCATGTGCCACGTATTTTTGATTTTGCTCGGTGATAGTGGACATTCCCTCTTAAGTATGGAATCTTTTAAGAGTTGTATGTTTAGAGGAATTTATTTATAATCCTGTTAGACGGATGTCTACAAATTGTACTATCCTATGTCTATCTTTCCTGGCAGAAAAAGAATTATCGCTGTGGGGACAAGAGTACTAGAAGCGTTAATAGGATCTAGTATCTTGTACCAGTGTCTGCGGGAAAACTCGTGCTTTAATAAGATTTTAGTAGCGAACTGTAACTTTCTGGACACGACTATCCCGAAACAGGGTTACAAAAGGACACAAGTTAAACATACGGTTCACCGAAAGAGTAGTCCACAAATAGAGTTCCGTCTGGTAAGACAATTTGTAAACAATGAAGAGAGGTCTCCGTCTCCTGTGAAGTTTGTAAACACACTGAAGAGCAATGTTCGACAAAATCAATAATAAATTTATAGTCCCAATAGGACTATTAGAACATCTCTTATAAACAGATCTTATTTGAACTTGGGATAAATGTAGTAAAACACACAAAAAAAGTTAATATATCTATATATTTTAAAAAAAGCTTTGAAGTCGTAGATATTTATACTCGTATTCTGTATTAATTATTATAATCGTTCAAGGCAGTATCCAGAGATGATTTTACTTGCACAAACTCACACACTACCAATACATTCTAGGCACACAACACAACAGCTCGAGTCGTGTGTTGATTTTTAAGGGCCTTTTTCTGACCCATATTTATAAGCTTGTCTGGCGACCGTCGCTAAGGGATGGCTGATGTTTTGGGATCCATCACGCGTGTCCACTTGGCCAAAACAACCTAATTCAAATTTATTTTCTACTCACCGGTTGTCGTTGGGATTGGAGTAGGAGTTTCTATTTTCACACACATGCTATTCTCTGGATATTTCCGACAGTCAAGCATGGAGGGCCATGTGTAGTTATGTCTTCGCATTAGGGGCTCACACGAGTTCTGTACCATGGAACAGAGCGAACGACAGGGCGGAATCAGCTCCAGCATACACACAGGAGCAAAGACAGAACACAAGAAATGCTTGAGGTAAGGGTGACAGCCGGATCCTACGAGAGGCGACCACTGCGCGAGCTCTCGTCTTACTTCCATGGCGGTGTCATGGCGAAGAAAGTTCGGCAACATCATCTTGTCATAGCCAAGCGATAAATTCGCACACAATGGAGCTGTGTTCGATGTTATGTCCACACAATGGTGTGAACGAGTTCGATAGCACAGCGCAACGTGGAAAACCCCTGCTAATAACAGTAAGCACCTAAGGAAATCCATGGTTCAACTCTAGATTTCAACAGACCAGCTCGACGAACGGAACCCAACTTAGCCTCGTAGTTGGTCGATTTGCCTTTTGAGGTTGAGTGAGAGTTGGGCGGGCCAATTCTAATCCTTTGATTTGCAGCCTTTAAGAATGAAGACAAGAGATGGTGTCAAAATCCAGCCTCCTCGTTCAATGGAATGCTGTACATTCGCGCGTGTCCGGTATGTATGCATGCTCGGAAGCCCATGAAGTGCTGCAGGAAAAACATTATGATAATTGCTCCTTTGTCAATCGGCTGTCAATCACGGCTGAGATTACTTTTTGAACCCTTTTAATGGATATAGATTACTGGGAAGGAAGTTGATCCCGTCTTTTTTAGACTTTAGAAATAAAAAGTCTGCGCAATGGAGAATAAGTTCCAAAAATATCCTCGTCTTTTTAAAAGAAATTTTGATTACAGACACCTAAAATGGGTACTTCAATTTCAACAGAAGAGAAACAACCCGAAAAGAACTTGAAAACTTCGTGGCAGTCAGCTGCGAAGAATGTCATAATATTACGCCTACGTAGAATTGTTTGAACCGGCTATTAAAGGATTAGCTGAAAGATCCAGTGAGCTTGGTGTCTTGATTTGAGCCAGGACACAGATGTTTTATATTGCTGTCATATACCATCCATGCCCATGTTACACTAAATTTTTCTTTTAGATTCTTTAAGGAAATGCTCCAGAACACTCATTTTAAGGTCTTATTTCCCTATTCTTCTCCTTGATAATTGTGTCCTACAAACTGCATGAATGCTATACATCATTTTTTTTCTGTTTCTCTGCAGCAAAAACATGTTTCGTTCCTATAGACGGGAAAGGTCTTGCCCATCAGCTTCTAATTGCCCCATTTAAACCCTCAAGATTTCATTTTCACCATCTTATATAATCTTTATTCTTTTGCCATTTTAAATAGCTTTTAATTGGTGTTAAAATACTGACTAGGTGAATGTGATCATGAGTCAGGAACGATGGATGGATTGATTAATGGATGGATGGATGGATGTATTGTTGGATGTATACGATATAATGGATGGATAAATGGATGGACTGATGGATGGATGGATGAAGGATGTATGGATGTATGGATGCACGGACGCATGGACGCATGGATGGATGGATGCATAAATCCATCAATTAAATAATCTTAACTATCATTCAGTTTTGTTGCCAAATTGGTATACACGTTATGCATGACAGGAAAGAGTTCCCAATAACTTTTCTGTCTTTATGACATCAGCCACTCAATTCCCGTTTTGGGGTGTATCAACTGAAGACAAGTAGATAACTGGGGAAGTTTGAGTTTTTGTGGTTCGCAAAAATTTGACAATCAATCCGGATGAAGCAAATGCTACTATCAATATACTCTAGTGACTGGCATTCTCCTCGATCTCCCCCTGAACAGACCTCGGTCCTTCCGTAGCCAATCGTACATTTATACTTTATTTTCTGCGCAAACGAAGATGAATCAATTTGAATTCTTAACTTTTCTCATACAGTGCAATGTGGAATGTGCTCTATTCACCACGCAGTAAATGAACATACACAGCTATTTCAAAAAAGGTTGTATACTGAATACTGCCTACTAAATGGTGCAGTCGAAGACCATTGTTGGTCTCGTTAATTTGAAATAAAAAGTAAATATACAGCCATTAACTCTTTACATGTAGTTAGTATATTGTTTGAGATGGAATACACTAAAAATAGAATAAGAACATGCGTAATAAGTAAATTACGAGCCTTAGATGAAACCTTACTTATTGCGCATGTTCTTATTTGATATCCGAGCCCATCCCACACGGCGCACTGCCACATCTATCTAAAAATAGAATAAATTATTATTATTAATCCTACTTTAGACAATGTCACTATGACCCACAATGCACTTCGGTCTTGGAATGCACTATTCAGTATGCAGTATTATGTGTTCAACTTTTTTGAAATAGCTGTATACACTTTATAGCCTTCAAATTTTATTGATACCCTGAAAACAGCCTCTGGGCTGATCTAAGGCAGGCACGGCTAACACAGGTTATGGAGAAAACCGGAGAACCCGAAGGAAACCCTTGAATCAAAGGAGAGACCTAACAAACTCTACTCACATGTGAGTTAAGACGACACCGTTTTTATAACATACTGACGCAGGGCAAGTCTTCGCATTAAAACGCCTTCTGCGCAATTAAGCTAGGTCGTCATTTGAAGGGCGGTTTTTCGTGGCTAACCTCGGAAACCTCAAAGAAACGATACCTTAAACCACACTCGCATTAAACTCTTGAGTTTACAAAGATTTCACGGGGGAGGAAAGATTCAAGTGGAATTTTTTCGTTGTATTACGAAGTGAAGGGTTATATTATTATTCTTATCTTGTGGTCTGTCTAGTGTCTGGTCTCTCTGAATGCGTAGAATAATTTCTAGAAAATTTAGTATCGATTTCGTTGTGATTGACGCTTATTAGGACAAAGCTATTCTGCCCATCAGATATAAAATTCATCGTAGGAATCCGGTACGTTTTTTTATTAAGTTGGGATTTTTATCTGGTTTTGGCTTACAGAGATGGAAGGAGGTAAACTTGGCTTTCAAAGAACAGCTCTAGAGTACTTTTGAATGGAAAAAGTATGGCAACTTCAACACTCTTAAACAAAGTGTTTAGCTTTTCCTGCATTTCAGACCACGTGTCATTCTCTTGAGTATAGGATCATTTGTTTGAGTCGTGGTCGATCGCTTACAGAAGATGGTTGCAATATAAAACTACTGTATTACAAAATATGAAACTTCTTAGGAAAGACCTATTGTCTCTCGCCTTAACCGAAATGGTCGGTTATAGAAGGTGGTCACTTACTGAGTAGTTGATACGATAAAACCTGTTATGACCGACCAACGACCAACCTTGTTATAACAAATGAACTTGCTGATAACAAAAAAAAAAAAAAAAAGATTCCCTAATTAAAATCACACTATCTATTCCACGCCCAAAAGCTGATAGTTTGATAAAGATACGCGCGAACCATACACGGAGATACTGCAGTGGATTGTTATTGAATACTTGAATGAACTTGTTTATAGTTTCATTGATAAAAATCTGTCTAATTTAATGAGGATCTGAATTCATAAACCATTATCATGATTATCTAAGGAATACAGACCTAATCAGCTTAAAAGAAAAACCTCGGATATCCTCTAAGATTGGATGATAAATTTTCAATGAATTGTTGATTGTACGTATGAGAAGGCTTTTGAAGATTGGAAACAAAAGGTTCTTGTAAAAACCTAAACCCAAACCTGTTCGTAGCCTTAAAAGTTTACTTGATCGATACTCTGAGACAACCTCTTGGCTGATCTAAGTCACGGCACGGCTAACTCACAGATGGAACTATGAAACAACCTCTTGGCTGATCTAAGTCACGGCACGGCTAACTTACAGATGGAACCCTGAAACAACCTCAGGGCAGATCTAAGTCAGGGCATGGCTAACTCACAGATCAAACCCTGAAACAACCTCTGGGCTGATCCAAGTCAGGGCATGGCTAACTCACAGATAGAACCCTGAAACAACCTCTGGGCTGATCCAAGTCAGGGCATGGCTAACTCACAGATAGAACCCTAAAACAACCTCTGGGCTGATCCAAGTCAGGGCATGGCTAACTCACAGATAGAACCCTGAAACAACCTCTGGGCTGATCCAAGTCAGGGCATGGCTAACTCACAGATAGAACCCTGAAACAACCTCTGGGCTGATCCAAGTCAGGGCATGGCTAACTCACAGATAGAACCCTGAAACAACCTCTGGACTGATCTAAGTTTGTGTCATATCAACTATTAAATCCCTAGAACAACTGTGTTGACAAAGTCATTTGTACGATCGTTTTGTGTCTGAAACTGAAACTTAATTGAACCAATTCTTTTCTTTGTGATATTCGAAAAATATCATTTTTCAGGAATTTATAGTCTAAAAGACGGCAAAAAGTTGCAGCTAGCGTTTGACGGATACTGAATAAGAGTGGCCTGTAATCACGCATAGTTAGTAGATCTACTAATTTCATTGTTTTCTTTTGTTTTACTTTGACTGTTAATCACTATTTTCAGGGGCTTAGTAAAATCTCTCTATCAGTGTTCAGTGTACCGTGTTATGGAGCGAAAAATAAGCTTCAAAAAGTGTGGACTAGCGTCATAAGTGGCACTTTTCACACTATTGGTCTCTTGATAAGGTGTTAACTCTATCATACTAATGAACTTATAATATATTTTCTCTTTTGTCTGAGGCTTTTAAAATACAGACCATACAGGGCAAGCAAAACTTGAACAGTTTTTCAGGAAAAAATCGAAACGCATTCATTCCCTTTTTTATAATTTCTAGGGAAATTTTAAAGTAAGTGAAAGTTGAATTACACATAGCTTGGATAACTGTAGGCCGGAACATCACATACAGTACGAATACATGACATACATAATATAGTAACCATTCATATTTAATAACCGTTTCCCTTGTCAAAAACGTGCAACACTGAATAAGATTTGTGACCGACTAATGTCCTGACCATTAGCTAGACTAATAGATACTTTACGATTTTCTTAAAATTACTCTTTCTTGTTTCTATATTTAGTGTTGACGAAGACTTGATTGATTAATTTCGTGGTTAAGGGACGTGTCTGAGGTTTTGAGGGAATCTAGATGTCCCATGAAGAAGGGGAAAAAAACAATCTAACTTCAAAAAAAAAGTATTTGAATTAGACTCTTAACATATAGAAAAAGCCGTTAGTTTGGGTTAACACTCTGTGATTAACAGGGAAGCACGGGTGGCCTAGCGGTGAGAGTGCTCGTCTCTCACCAATGCGACCCGAGTTCGAGTCCCGACGAGCTCGGTGTTGTATGTTTGTTGGTTTTCTCCTGTGCTTCAAGGGTTTTCCTGGTTCTCCGGCTTTCCTCCCTCCCCAAAAATCAACTTCTAAATTCCAAGTGGAATGACAGTGGATGGAGAGCCATTCTGTGGAATCCACTGTTAATCCATCATTATTTATATTTATTTAACTTGAAGAGCCAAACGAGACTGGACCTAATTCCTTTGAAAGAATCAAGATTGGCAAAGACTGAAATAGATAAATCGTCTCATCGTACCTCTGGGCAATCCTAACTTATTTCCCACAAATATCAAATGATACATTTAATTTGTTAGCATGGCATGTAGTGAGCTGTGTGGATGAGGGATGCACTTGATACTCTGACGAATGATTCGACCTCCCTCTTGTCCGACATGAAATCGGCTGTCATCGTGCTATTTATGTGGAGGGTGCCTACAGAATGAGATGTCTGGGAATCTCAGTCAGCCTTCCTCGCCCTCGTAAAGTTGTACTAGCGTCAATCTCTCTAAAATGATCTACATGATGGCTAGCATTGCCACAGATATTTGAGGGTGCTACGAGTGGTTAGATGAGACTCTTGCAGTCTTGTGTAAGTCACGCATTCTTCTTCACCCTCGTAATTTTTGAACTAGCGTCAATCTCATTAAAGTGATATAAATTGCTTGCATTGCCTTTAGCAATAGGCATTCGAGGGATCTACGTGTGCCGGCTTATAAGGGGACCTTGCAGTCTTGTGTGGCGACGGACTTTTGACGAATTTCTACGTTATATAACTTTATTTAGAGGTTGGCTAACTCAAAAGTGTTAGCTTCTTTAACCACTTTACACATCCACATATTGATCGTTAATCTATTAACTATGCATCAGGGTATTCATGTACTCTTGAGTTCAAATGTGAGTGGTAAAGGATACTATGTCTAGACCCTCCCTGGTTGAACCAGGGCTTTGATCTTTTGGTTCAAGACGTACGTACTAATGACATTGGGAGTCGCATGCGGTCAACAGTTAATTAAATATATGCCATTTTCTCCGCCTTGCCTTCTCTTCTTTCCTTTCTTTCTTAATTGTTTTGGATTTCCTTGTATTTATTTTTCTTGTGCTTCTCTTTCTCCAGCTTTTCCTTCTCCTTCTTCTTCCGCTACCTCTTCTTCTCTCTCTTTCGGCTCTACATCCAAAAGCTTGCTCCGTTCATCCTTTGATGCTTGTGAATTCTACCCAACTCCTCCCTGCCGTATCTCGTTTTGTCTCAACAGCAAGGTAGCAGTTGATCGACATGCACCACAAACAGCATTCAAACTCAGTGAAATCAATGCGTTTTAATATCCAGTCAATACGACATTCTACTTGGAAGACTTCAATTAACAACAACATCATTCCGATATTCAACGTCTTCACGAAATGATAAATCATTCATTGATGCATTTTATACGTTTGCTAATTGATTTTCTGATGTTAAAGCTAATGCTGAATGGAGTTTTGATGGTAAAATCATGACAATCGGATCAAAAGTGATAGGGTATTGTAAAAACACATCACATCAAAAACAGGAGCAATTATAGATCACTTTTGCGAAACCTTCAACAATCTGAAAAACGGTAACGTTGCTGTCATATAAAACACAAGAGAATAAAAATTTAATCCTCAGGAGGACAGCCGTGCGTAATAATGCTAATTTGGTGGAGGAGAAAATGTTTTTGATGCAAAAAATTTTCCAGACCCCTGACTAATAGCATTCATGTTTTCCGGGTACCCCCCTTCAATGGTTGAAAAAATCCTCCTAATCCTCCTTTTGACCTTTCAGGGCCCCCATGTTCCACTAAAACAAATTGAGGGCCCTCCATTTTTTTCTCCACCCCCCCCCCCCCCCCCCGACTTAAATAATGACTGGTCCCTTTGTTGTGAACCCCGATCCACATGATGCGGTGCTTGGGAAACACGAATGGCGTAGCGTTCACCTCCCATGTCCGCATGGCTTGGTGTTGTATGGGGGTATAGTTGTTTGTTGGTTGTCTCCTGTGCTTCGAGGGGTTTTCCAGGTTCTCCGTTTTTCCCCGCTGCAAAAAACCAGTGGAAAAAGAACCACCTTGTGGAAATGCCTTAATACCTATCAATTAATTAATTAATTTTTGGTGTGGCTGGGGAACAGCGTAATCAATGTCTTTACCAGTGACGCATTACAAGCGGGTGAACCAACACTTATCAAGAAAAAGTCATAGGTTACCATTAAAATCAACAAACCTTGTCAACACGTAAAAACAAAGTTACTAAATGCTTCTAAACAGAAAAGAAGAATGATTAATGAGTTGGATTTTTAAGGTTTAAGTAGTCTCAAATTCCGAGCACATCTTGTGGGGTGAGTCAGTCTTGTGTCCACAGGAAATTGTCTTGTGTTGTGTATGAAAATACTAACATTTTTACGCGAAATCTTTTATTGCGAGATGTTAAGCGACTTGAGAATACTCAATTTTTCTCTGTTGTTCAGTGTTAGCCTAGATTATGTGCAGAATATTCATTTGTTTCAGTGAAGGTCCGTGGAATTTCAAAGTGTTTGTATTGTTGAAGTTGTGCATTCTTTACTTTACTGTTGGTATTCGTGAATATTTAGACACTGATATGAGCTGAGTAAATGAGTCTATAATCAAGAAACACAGCGGTGATTCGGAACTCGAAACTGGTCAATCAAGGGAGGAGCGATCAACGATGTGACGCGCGAGTGCGTGGATGGCCCGCGCCTTTGATCACAGGTCTTTAAATATGTTGTAATTTGAAGTAATGAATGTTTTCATTTCTTATCTTCGACGCTAAAACTCAAGTAGCATTGATTGCAAATCCTGATAAAGATAATTGGAAGATCGTGTTTTAAATGGCGTTTTTCTGTGAGTTATTTACGATAAAGTCGAGCAGTAAAAAAACTTTTTTAATTCAATAATCAAGACAGTACAATCTTGATGAAAAGGCTTTGCATAGTTCTACCTAAAAGCGCATTTTTGTCCTATCTTATCGTTTGTTTAATAGTTTAACGTGATTTTTAAAGCGAATTCGTTCCATCGAGAGGAGTGGAGCGGTAATTAGATTAGCTTTAATTACTTTCACCACATCATAGTAAGAGTTAAAGATCAGCTACAACTTCGAGTTTCTGTACATCGAATACATCGAATTTACAGTTTCGTTTTCATTTTTATAAATAACGGGTCAACATAATCTAAAATAACGATTTACAAAATCTATTGCAGCGGATTAACGAGCTTAGAGTTCGGGTTATAATTGACCATTGCCAAGAGAGGCAATCATCTGGGCCACGGGAGTAAATCTAAGTCTTCGCAAGATGTAGAGATATATGACGAGCTCTTTTCACGAATGATAATCGTTCTTTTTTAGTGCGAAATATAGATATGGTACCTTATAAATATATGAAATAAATAAATGAGAATTTACAGTAGTTCCACACCTAGTGGCTCTTCTTCCACTAGATTATTCCAATTGGTATTGAGAATTCGATTTTCTAAACAGGGATGAAAAACTGCGAAAACTTCTCGAAGCACAGGAGAGAACAAACAAGCAAGTCCGGGAATCGCATACCCGGGTGAGAAGCGTGCGCTCTTACCGCTAAGCTACCCGCTCTTTTCATATAGAACCGATTATGATAATAGCACTGTGTTGTCTACCGTTCGAATCCTTTTAAAAAAAACTTCCAATTTCATCGTTTCAGTGAAACAACTAATTCTGAGCTGATCAGTCAGGGCACGACTATAACTCACGTATCGTATTCGAACTTAGGATCGACAAGAGGAGACGCACGGTACTTGAATATTCTAAAAGCTATTCAACCTTCTATAAAAATATATAAAGAGAATGCAAGAGAATATGAACTAAGAGAAGGAATCTCATATTCTTTTGGATAATGAAAATAGCCATCAGCAACTCAGTGAGGAAGGAAAATATATGTTGAGGGGAAAAAAGAGTACAAAGAACGGCCATATTGGATGGATGTATGTGGTTAATATATCCAACATGGCTGAAAGGCCCAATCATTTCCTTGCTAGTTCCTAGCGACTTAGAGAGACATTTCTAACCAAGTTTGTCGTAGCGACTCAACCCTAGATTTCTCTCGTTATTTTCGATCAAAAATATTCAAAGAACTCCTTCAGGATGCGCATGCGCACGATTGAAGCCCCAATAAGGGTATTTGAGCAACCAGTTGTCAATCTCAAACAAGGTTTTTGCACTCAATTATACCTCTATTTTGTGACTAGCCTCCATATAGCGACCGGTGGTCCAAGTCCCAAAAGGGGTTTTACTCAAAGCCGTACTCTTAATAGCGGCCTATCTCTATGTAAGAGCCAGTTGACAATTCACCAAAGAGGATTTTTGCAGAACTTTTCCTCAACCATCCTCTATATACGAATAACTTGAAAATTCCAATAGGGTGGTCGCTTAATGGCATTCAAAGTTTTCCAATAATAATCTTGCAATATCCAGACGATATCAATCGATTTTTCAGTTATCTTAATAAACACAACGACTGACACAAACCAAGAAAGATTTGAAATTCCACGACCGCGGCACGACTGACCTTAGCCTCTGAATTAGCTTTCAAAACATAATAAATGAGGTCGCATTTAGCAGACAGTTCCAATCACATTAGCACTGACCTGCAGGTTGAGCAAAACGCGCCAAAAAGGTTTTATTCGAGGAACGCGCTGTTTATATTTCAAGAAATCCGTCATGTTCAAGAGTTTGAAGTTTCCTGGAATTTTATTTTTCAAGGAAGCCGATGAATATGAACTTAACCTTTTAAGCACTACAAACGCGCCGAGGGAAAAAGCGGTGTTTTTGGACTTCCATTACCAAGATGTTTTTAAGCGTAGTGAAGTATGTTTGACCTGAAGGACGCGCCGCTATTTCTGTGTGTTGACGCACAAAAATCTAACGAAGCTTGAAGGAAAATAACTAATGAATACCACGCATAGAACTACAGATTATTAATAAACCTGATTGACCAAACATTCTAAATTAAGAATCTTTTGTTTCAGGTCCGACAATAACACGATCCAACCATCGGGTAGCCGAACAATCTATAGGGCCGATCCCTCGGAAAACCCTTGGGAAGGGCATGATCAAACCTAGTTTTCCGACTAGCGTGCTCCTATCGTGCTCTACACCTCCCAGCGTGTTTATATCACAGCACAGGAACATGCGTGCGCACTTGTCTCTCCTCTTGCCTGATCAGCACTTGGTCGTAATGTTTTCCCATTCTAGAGTACGTGGTATCCCCTTGAGTATCATTCCTTTTTTTAGCGGTTGTGCACGAGAAGATACACAAATATGGACGCAAATCAAACAAAGAATCTCATTCTCAAGGAAATACGCGTGGTCTGAAATAGGAAATCATTATGACCAAGTTGATTTGGTTCATAGTTAAAAGTTAAAATATTTCAGAATTTTTTAAAATACACTTTCACCTTACGTTTTTCAGTATGTGTACGTCCGTTGATTGACGTGTGATAATATAACAATGAATAAGGCATGTGCACTGAAATGGCTTCCCGTTGGTTTAATCATTCCAGGAATGACCTGAGAAGTAGTTGTTCTTCTGGATAGTGCTTCCGGTGAGGTGCATCTTGACCGTCGTTCCTATTATACAATAACATGACACGCCTTAGTCATAATGATTATGCAATAGGGAACTTCAACCGGAAGTGTAAATAACTTCACTTTGGGGTTTCGCGCCTTCAAAGTATGTCTTCCCTGAGGATAAGTTGACTTTTCCCACAATGTTTTGAATGAAATCTCCAATGAACAGAACCCCAAAGAGACATTATTTACACTTCCGGTTACCATCGTAGATTTTGCAAGGCTTCAGCCCCCTAATGACAATAACAGCCCACGCTAGCCCCTTGATTTTACGCTACAGAATATCATAGGAAAACAATAAACATTCATTTGAAGCTGACTTCCTTTACGGCAAGTCCTGTTTTTAGTTTCATGTGTTACAAGACTGATAATAAAAATAGCGATAAAATGACGTCAACGGCCCATGATCTGATGACTTCCTATCGTCATTAACGAGCAACGGTTTCGACTCTCAGATGATTACTTTTGCATAAGGTAGTTTTTTCAGAGAGAGGTTAAATGACATTCATTGAGGTTTCACACGTTCATACCACAACCACATTGTAAACATACATGTATACATCTTTGCGCACCAACTCTTCTGCTCTATGAGTGCGCGCACGATAAAAGAATCATCACACAATTATGGCTATCTATGTTATCTTTTATATAATATTTCATATACCACGCTTGCTCTGATTGGTGCTAACGCTTGAAAAACCATGCTTATATCAGAGGACAAAAAACAAGCTCAGCTCTCTTTAACGTTTTGATTATTTCATAAAGGCAATATTAAACGTCGGCTTGTCTGTGCCTGTGATATAAACATTCTGGAAGCTGTAGAGCACTCGAGAATTAAGTCAACGATTTCTTTCTCGCTCTACAGCTCCTAGCGTCTTTATATCACAGTATATAGAAACGCACCGTTTTATATCAAAAAAAATAAAGTAGATTGGCTAAGATCAGCGTTAGTGGGGCTTCGTACATTCACGCTAACAAACACGCGCAAACGTCGCATTAGCTCATTAGAGAGAGATAAGCCTTTGCGCATCTATTCACTCCGTAAAACCAGACGAAAGAATTTTGACAATCAAATGGTCCAGCTTTTCCGTAGTACGCGCTCTGTCGAAGAAACAATTATCAAACTATTAATAACCAATTGATTATTAATAATGATCAATATTACTTTTCCATGTGTTAGATCGATTACGAGAGAGATGAGGATGGGCGAGGTACGTTTTGAAGCATTCCAAGCACAAAAACCTGGAAGTCGCTTGCATCGTATTTTCCACTCGGTTAATGGAACAGGGTATATTAAGAAAACCACATATTTAACCAACTCAAAAGTATCTCTATAATCTTGAGATTAACACAATAGATAGTAAGGTTGATAGGATTATTTCAGGTTACGCACGTACTACTGAGGAGTTTTCGGAACGAGAAACAGCCAATCACTTGCATTAGATTGTACAACTATTTTCAACGCTGTTTTCGCTTTAGAAATTCTTACTATGATATCAACCGCAAATAAAGTTTAGCAACATCAGTTTTTGCATTCGGTCGGGAATTAGGACTTTTCCTACGATCTTAAATTGCTTGGCTTCAATTGACGTCATAACTTGTCTCGTGCGGGATGTCCATCAGCTGAATCGCAAGTTTTAAGTAGGATTCTTTCTGTCTGATAGAACAGTAATTGATTACCATTTGGAAAAGATGAGATTCAAAGGCATTTTCCAGCCGATTTTAACTCAGCAATAAACGTCCTTAACTTGAGCGTTTTCAGACCACGTGTCATTCACTGGAGTATCATTTTTTTGTTGAACGGTTGTGCATGAGAAGACACATGAATATGGATACCACTCCGAACAAAGAATCTTATTCTCGAGGAAATGACACGTGGACTGAAATGTGAAAATATTACGCCCAAAGGTAAAGAGGTCTATTGAATGCATTAGATGATAAAAGTCACCATACCCCTTCCTTCTTGTTAGTATGTCGATTGATATACTATAGTTCTACGCACCCGTCTTTCCGTCCGGATTAACGGTGTGCTATATAGGCTATCAAAGGCAACTATTATCCAACAATTCGTATGACCACATGAAATAATTACTTTCACATAGGGTAAATCAATAGGAAATATTAACGAAGATTCTTAAGCTTTCACACATTATCAAAGCCTAATCACAAATCATCGCCCCGACCACGATTCACCTATTGCGCAAATGTTTATCCGTCCGTGGGAGATCAGAAAGGAATAGCGTCTCTTCCGGGATTGTACCCACGCGCGCGCTATTTTAAAAGGAAGTTGTTATTAAGAAATTGCTTAAACGTAAGGTAGAAAGATCAGGCACAGGCCGTTAGTTAGAGCATTTCCTTATAGTATGATTACATTAGCGTCATAGATAGAACCACACCTCGGTAAGTGCGCCTGTCGTTTAGTAGGTGGAATACTTAGCGACTACGCGCGCTCAGTTAAATTAAGTTAGTTAAGTTGGAGGATTTTTTTTCTGTTACAAACGCAATAGCGTCAAATTAGGACGACGCCTAAAGCACCTTTATGGACATTATTTATCAATCCACAAATTCGATGTTATTAATTATCAATTTTATTTTAAAGAAGCAACAATTGGGTAATGATGTTATTGTAGAAGCGCTATAAATAGATAGTACTGTCCATAGTAATCGCTCTTTCTAACTACAGTGCGCGTGGTTGAACGCAAAGCTATTTATGCAATAGTCCCCTTCACAGTTCCCTGCGCCATCTTGATAGGTAGCCATGCCTTTGCATCGAAGCGAGACGAACGGTGAGCTTGCAATGATAGAGACCTTTTTTTAACACCTTGGACAATTATTCACATGTCTCTATCATTGCAAGCTCACCGTTCGTCTCGCTTCGATGCAAAGGCACGGCTACCTTTCAAGATGACGCAAAGAACTGTGAAGGGAACTATTAATTTTCTGAGAACTGCGAGATGGACCTTGCTGATATTATTGGCATTAACTTGATATCATTAACTGTCTCTAATCATGGTCATCTAAGATCTTGTAGATTTATCGTACTCTATGGATAATCATCTATGTTATTATCATCAGGTCTTGGTGAGCTCTGTTCTTCCATATACGGTAATAACTCTAGTTTGTTAATAGAATCATGGTCATCTAAGATCCTGCAGATTTATCGTACTCTGGATAATTATTTATGTTATTATCATCAGGTCTTGGTGAGCTCTGTTCTTTCATATACGGTAATAACTCTAGTTTGTTAATAGAATCATGGTCATCTAAGATCCTGCAGATTTGTCGTACTCTCTGGATATTTATCTATTCTACTATCATCAGGTTCGGGTGAGCTCTGTTCTTCCATATACGACGATAACTCTAGTTTGCTAATAGAATCATGGTCATCTAAGATCTTGTAGATTTATCGTACTTTCTGGATAATTATCTATGTTATTATCATCAGGTTCGGGTGAGCTCTGTTCTTCCATATACGGTGATAATTGTGGTTTACCAATAGAAGGGTCTTGTAAGCTCGATAAAGTCGTTCCTTCATAGGACTGTAAGTGATGACTGGTGTTGGCGTCTACGTCTATAGGGTTATCATTGTCTGGGGGGAGAGGTGAGTCGGATGTCGAAGGAAAGTGGACTTGGATTACTTCCTGTGGTAAGGTGATCTGCATTAGGCCTGGGTTGGGATGGGATGATTCACTTTCTGTGTCTGATGATCCTGATTTACTACAGTCATCCTGTAGGGAGAAAAAGGCAATGAAATATTTAGGCCAGTTCTAAAAAAATAGGATTAACACAAAGCTTTTTAAAGTGTGGTCGCATGAGGAAACTGCTCTGAAATCGTCGCGAGCGATGATACCGCGACGTTTCACGTGACTTCACATTGGCCATGTTGGTGTACCAAAACAACACATTTTCTATCCTCCGTGAATTGAACTCTATTTTTATGCAAAAACTGCGCAGAAAGTTTCTATTGTTTATGGCTGCCTTCTCACGTGAGTGAAAACGTTCTGACGGAGTGGGAAGATGTTCTTACTTTTACAGTCACGCTCACTACAACATACATCATACATAGCTGATGATTCACGGATGGCGTGACACCATGAGATGTTTTGTCGTAAATTGTGCAACACTAGGATGGCGTGACGTGTGCATACGTAAACTGGCTAGCATACAAAAATCAGCCTATCACGATCGAGAAATTCAACCAATAAGCGACTCGTTACCTGGAATATCACAGCCGGTGGTTTAAACTGATCTTCAGGGTTCATCGGAGTACGAAACTCTAGTGACCGCGAGTGGCTTGGGACGTATTTATTATCTATTACCAGTCTCTCACAAGTTGGACTTTGCTCGGTCAACACCTCAGTAGACACCAGTTTCCTGTTCGGCGAGGTTTCATGAGAACGCAAATGACTGACCATACTTGTGATTGACAAGTCAAAGCCACCGTCGTGTTTCAAATTTTCAACGTCGGAGTGTTTGCTGACTTCTTGACCGTGGAGCGCGGGCTCAGAATTATTATTACGTACTACGAACTCAGCAACGTCGATATGGCTTGCGTCGACAGATACTGGTAGAGTAACAGTGGTAATCCCTTTAGAGTTCATATCATTCTGAAGACCTTGATCCTCTTCGTCATTTACATCAGTGTGTTCGTTTGAGCTTGAGCATGCAGTACAGAAGCTCAGAGGATTCCCTCTGTTTGATACAATAGCGCTAAGACTTCCGGCGGGGAAGTGAACGCTAACCGGAAGTGATGTCACATCATCAGTCGTAAAGTCCTCGGAAGAGAAGGTGTGGATGCCTGTGTAGGTTACTTCGTTATCGTTATCAACTAATGAGCCCGCGCTGCTAACGCTGCTCATGGTGCTGACGGTCACAAAGTCTGCAGGCATCGGGTGATCTTCGCTGCTTCCTAAAAATAGACAAAACAAATATTTTTCAGTCGAATTCTGCAAAAAGTAGACCATATTGTTTTCCCATTTCGGACCACCTGTCATTCCCTAGAGTAACCTTTCTTTGTTTAACGGTTACGTATGAGAAGGCAAAGGAATATGGATACAACTCATAGAGAACATTATTCTCATGAGAATGACTCGTGGTCTGAAATGGGTAAACAACCCTCCCAAAGTAAAAGAGCCCATAGGATATTTAAGAGCCGCACCTTCTGGGAACTTGGCTGACTTCTCATGTCTCTTCTGGTGTGCGCGTAAGTTAGACGCCGTGGTGTACGCCTTGCTACATCCATCTTCCTCGCACTTGAATGGCTTTTCACCGGTATGTTTGCGCATGTGCACGTTTAAACTACTTCCGGCAGTAAAGGCTTTGTTACATCCTGAAAAAGAAGGGAAAATATTTATAGAAGCTGATTTTTGCGGAGCAGGGGAGGAAAAGCCGGAGAACCCGGAGAAAAATCCTTAAGCAGAGGAGAGAACCAACAAGCAACTCTACTCATATACGACACCCAGTCCGGGTTTCGAACCCACAGTCACCGCTACACCACCCGTGCTTCCCACGGACATAGGTGAAACAATGTAACACAATTGGCCTTACCGTCAATGGGACAGACGTAAGGCTTCTCTCCTGTGTGTACAAGCGTATGGGTCTTTAGATGACTGGACCGCGTGAACGACTTGTGACAGCCCTCGTAGATACACACGAAGGGACGTTCTCCGGTATGCTTACGCATGTGCCTCTTGAGCTTGTATGCACTCGTGAACGACCATCCACAACCCTGAGCAGGGAAAGAAAGATAACCTCTATAGCACTTTGCATTATTGAACTACGTCCATAACCTTATAAAGTTATGAAAAATCCAATGGGCTGCCTGTGGTTTTACTTGCCTCAAAGTCACACCTAAAAGGTCTTTCTCCTGTATGTGTTCGTAAATGAAGCTTTAGCTTCGAAGCCTTGGTAAACCTCTTACAGCATCCTTCCATAGGGCAACCATGAGGTTTTTCTCCACTGTGGCTCTTCAAATGTGACGTCAGTGGTCCCATTGCTGAGAACTCTTTGCCGCACCCGTCGATCTTGATTCAATGATACAATAGGACGATTATAAAGTAAGATACGTCAATCTCACTAAAGTGTAACATAACGATAAGTTCAGTATCTTAAGAAGGCTTGTCAGAAAAATGAATCTCAGAGTCTCAGTTGGCCACGACCTTGTGACACAATGGGGATAGTGGGAAAGATCCTTATCTTAATGAACCTACCTAGAATAAAGGTGCAGACACACGGTGCAATGTTGCAAGCAAAGTCACAGGATTAGAAGTAATTTCTACCCCTGTCATGCCACATGTAAGGTCACATGCAACATCTCAGCCTTTGACATCCAAAGAACAGCCTTTATCATGCAACGTTGCACTAATAATAAATTAATTCAAATTATCTAAAGTAATGAAAAACATATGTGTGTATTTGTATGAACTATCAATCAGTTCAGTTTGAATACAAACCTCACACTTGAAAGGCTTCTCTTCCTGTTGGTGTTTTCTCTCATGGACACGAAACTTGTGCAATGTAGGGAAAGTCTTATCACATCCTTCATGGTCACACATTATAGTGTTAGGTCTGGTGTGTGTTCGTATGTGAGTCTTGAGGTTATAGGCTGTGGTGAAACGCCTGCTGCATTCTTCATGGGGACACTGAAATAGACAACAATATAGTATCTGACTTAGGCAAGTCTTTGAGTGTCATATGTTCAGTCGTCTTCAAAAAGATGTGCTTGCACTGTGCTCTTTATTCCACTCAAGTTTTGAACATTTTAAGACATCATCTATGATATCAATAAGACAGACAATGGAAATCTGTAAATGATCTCTTAACTATAATAATAATAATATTTCTTTCTTTTGACAGTAAACCTATGTCACATTAGTGATTTACAATAGGGAACTGCATTAAGAAATACACAAGTAAAGTCAAAAAAACGATATGTAAAAGACAATAAAGAACATATATATATAAATAAAAGAAAATAAATAAATAAATAGATAAATAAATAAAAAGTAAAAATAAAACTATATGTAAATATATATAATATATACATATATTTATAACTATAACCTAAATATTAGCTTGTAATTAAATAAAGAACATCTATATCTTACCACAAATGGTCTTTCTCCAGTATGACCGCGTTCATGCCTCTTCAGTTTGTAGGCAGTGGTAAAAGCCCATTCACATCCTTCATGAGAACACTGATGAAATATTATAAGAGTGGTCAAAGTGTAACATTATAGTAATAATCTGAAAATATCATTGGTGATCATGTAAATAATAAAAGTAGTGAACATAAAATGAACATAACAAGGAGGATGATGATGATTTGTACAGTATGATACAAAAATAGCATTAAATAACAACCAAATATTTAATTTTGATGACAATCATATCTATTAATAATATTTCTGATGATAATAGTGATCATGTTGGTAATGGTAGTGATGATGATGGTGGTGGTGATGGTGATGATGATGATATCGATAAAGGGAATAATAATAATAATATAATAAAGACTTTAATTCACGAGGGTGGCACCTAATACAGCCCAAGGCTAATAAACTTGTGGGCCTCAATAACCCTATTATATTTACAAATATAAACAATAAAATATTTTTGTTATCATAAAGGCAAGAAACAAGAAGCAAAATAAAAGGCACAGAACAGCAAAAAGAAACAGTTTCATCAGATAGCATGATGGTGGTGGTGGTGATGATGACAGTGATATTGATGATGACATTGATGACATCGATGATGATGATGACATTGATGATGACATTGATAATGATGACATTGATGATGACATTGATGATGATGATGACATTGATGATGATGACATTGATGATGATGACATTGATGATGATGATGACATTGATGATGATGATGACATTGATGATGATGATGACATAGATGATGATGATGACATTGATGATGACATTGATGATGATGACATTGATGATGACAGATGATGATGATGACATTGATGATGATGACATAGATGATGATGATGACATTGATGATGATGATGACATTGATGATGATGATGACATTGATGATGATGATGACATTGATGATGATGATGACATTGATGATGACATTGATGATCATGATGATGATGATGACAGCAATGACAAAAGAGATAATAACACTGATGATGATGATGGTCAATGGCAAATTCAAATATTCATAAAAAAACAACAGACCTGTCACTAGTTACCTTATAAGGCCTCTCCCCAGTATGGGTTAACATGTGCAGCTTCAGTCTATGTGCTCGTTGACACACCTTGTTACAGCTGGGGTGTGGACACAAGTGAACCCTGTCACCTTCAACTACCTCACCTCCTCTTCCCTATCGACAAAATATTATATCATAAATCACAAATCAGTTACAATTACTACCAAGTAAATTTATTCATCCAATCAGAATTGGAAAATATACAAATTATTATGCAAGATGTACAATTGTTTTAACCTAGAATATTGAGGCTATAGATGTTATATCAGTGATATAGTTTACCTCATTTATTTCCTTATTCATTTTATCCTGGTTATTTGAAATGATTTGTAGCTTAATAGCCTTGTTTTCTGCACTTGATGACACCTGAATATAAAAATAAATATATGAATAAATAAATAAATAAATAAATAAATAAATAAACAAAATAAGTAAATAAATAGATAAATAGATAAATAAATAAATTAAATAAACAAATAAATAAATTAAATAAATAAATAAATAAAATAAATAAAATAAAATGAATAAAATAAATAAAATAAAATGAATAAAATAAATAAAATAAATAAAATAAATAAAATAAATAAAATAAATAAAATAAATAAAATAAATAAAATAAATAAAATAAATAAAATAAAATAAATAAAATAAATAAAATAAATAAAATAAATAAAATAAATAAAATAAATAAATAAATAAATAAATAATAGAAATATACCTGGACATCAGTCCGGCTACTCTCCCCAGTAGTTTCTGCAGCTGTAGTATTAATGAGAGGTCTTGTCATCGTAGCAACTTGAGGTATGGTTATATGTAGCGTTTGCCCTTGTCCCACTCCAGATGTTATCATATCCCCTAAGAATGCCTGCTGTTGATCTGGTGTCAATATGACACCCTTAGTAAAATCACCTGATGGCATCATGACGCTAAGCATTTCATTAGTGGTTGTCTGTCCTTGTATCTGAGAGGTGTCCGTAAAAGCAGAACTTGTTGTTACAACATGAAATTGTTCTGCAAAGCTTACTGCAGCTTCAGTGTCATCGGCATCACCTTCTGTCAAGATTGCAGGTACTTGAGTAGAGAAGGTGGAGATGTCGGCAGTTAGGATACCTGAACTTGTTACCAAGGAGATCCCTTTGGGCTGTGGATACACTTGTATGGGAATACTGTCCTGAATGCTGCTTGTATTTTGTTCATTATTTCTGACAATGAGGGTCTCTTGGGATGATGTATGCAGCTCACTTTTTGAAGTATCTAAGAAACAATTAAATTAATCTTACTACTCTTTTGTTTCATCCACGATTTTTAAATTTTATACTCCTGCAAAGAGTAGTAAAGTTATGACTCCCACTAACAAAGAAACTCTTAAACTTAATTTTATGATGTTAGTAATCATTATAATAATGTCAAAACTTTTTTGACTTTTTTATATTTTAACAATATTTTGTACTTCTAAGCATGGGTTGTATAGTGGCGAGAACGCTAGCCTCTCACCAAGGCGACCTCAATCAAGCCTTGCTGAGCTCGACGGTGTTCTATGTGAGTTGAGTTGTTTGTTCATTCTCTTCTGTGTTTTGAGGGTTTTTCTCTGTCAGGGCACGGCTAACTCACAGATAGAACCCTGAAACAACCTCTTGGCTGATCTAAGTCAGGGCATGGCTAACTCACAGATTGAACCCTGAAACAACCTCTTGGCTGATCTAAGTCAGGGCACGGCTAACTCACAGATTGAACCCTGAAACAACCTCTAGGATGATTAAAGTCAGGACATGGCTAACTCACAGATTGAACCCCGAAACAAGCTCTAGGCTGATCTAAATCAGTACATGGCTAACTCACGGATCGAATTAGAATTTAGCCTGTTATGTTTTGCAGAGGGAGGAAAACTAGAGAACCCAGAAAAAAACCCTCCAGAGAGAGACCTATGGAACTCTACTCACATGTGATGCAGAGTCCAGAAATCAAACCCAAGACCCCAGAGGTGTGAGGCAAGTGCGATATGCTGCTATACGACCCTTGATTCCCTAAGCCTTACCATTTGGATTTGGTGATTTCACAGATACTATAGACTGCAAGCCCTCCATGTATTCCACACCACCAGTTCCCACATTCATTAGCTGCAGATGCTCTAAATCAAGTTTCATTGGTATTCTTTTACTTTGATCTGGTTCTGATTGTTGTTGTTCTTAGACAAAATAAAAAGATGTGTGAAAAAAAACATATTCGTCAACAAACAGCTGCATTTGTTCTTCATTTGGTCTTCTGATTTTCTCCTTTACTCCAAGACCAACGAAGGACAAGCATTCAAACAGTCAGTATATATAGTTACAAAATCTTTTAACAAGTTTCTTTCTTATTTGCATTGGAGATTTCCCTGGATTGGATTTCAGGATATCAAAACACAATTGGTTGGACCCAATGCTTCACCTGTTTCAAATGTATGATGCTCAAGGGAATGAGATGGAGGCTTTACTGAGAAGACTTATTACACTCGTGAACAAGGAAATACCCATGCCTCCCCACAGAGAAGAATACACACTTTTTTACTTTTTGATGTGTGTTGTGGGTCCGAGGAGGGTGTATGTGTGCCTAATATGGAGTTTTCCCCCTTTTTAGGAGTCTAAAAGAAATACTTGATAAGTACATTACATAACAGAGCAACAATTATAACACAAAAAAAAACCAGCAGACTGGCTGACTATACCTACCCCTTGAGTTGTAACTTTCAATAGCCTTAGGCGAAGCGGAAATATCCCCATAATCATAGTCCACATGGATTTTCAAGTTTTCATCTGGGTTTGGTTGGGAATGGAATTCAGCTGGGATATGCTGATCAATAGGAGAGCTAATGATATAGACATGGCTTTCTTGGTCATCCGAGCTGCTGAGGGAAGAAATGGGTCCAGGGATTTCCTCTGAGTGGTTCGATGCATTTGATACTTGTATATTACATGGCTTAATATCACTTTGGGACAATTCATTGACATCTGTACTAACAGCCCCTTCGACATCACATGTTTTTTCTTCAGGAATGTTGCCATGGAAACCCCTTTTATCTATCAAGCAGGTATTACTAGCTTTTTCTTCAGAAATCAAGTCCTTGGTTTTACTTCTTTGTGAGCCAGCATCTTGTTTTCTTATGTCTTCAGATTCATAGTACATAGAAGATGAAACATCTTGAAGGTTACCATTAACTTGTCTTCCTGGACTTTCTGAAGCACCACCAGTATAATGGCTGACTGGAATAGAGCTATCATCTGGCCCATTTTCAGGCATCTTATCCATCTCAGGGATATCACTTTTTTCTTCACATGTTTTACTGCTATCAACATATGCAGTTGGGAAGCATTCTTTATCATTGTCATCTCTTTGTTTTTTACTTTGAGGAGATAGATGCTCGTCAATAGATAATCTATGCTTATTATTTCTCTTCTGTTGGTGCTCAACAGTATTATTTTGACCTGAGAGAGAGAGTGAGAGAACCAGACAAGTTACCATCTAACTTAAAATTATCTTTCCTTAATAACATAGAAAGGGCTGTCGGTTTTTACTTAGCCTTGTGGTTATTAGAGACAACCTGTACCGTCTTTTCATTTATCTGCCTTAGTATATATACTATAAATAACTGTGTTTTTATACTATTTAGATTTATTAAATTATCTATATTGTACATATAAACAAATGGTGTAAATCCTATAAGAGTGGTACAAATAAAGTTGTTGTTGTTGTTGTTGTAGAGTCCAGAAAATGGTCTTACATAAATCATGATCCAAACTTTAATTCATAAAAATTATATCACCTTTAATTGAAGGAACAAGCACACTGGGAAGAGCTTTAAAAGGGTTATAAGCTTATTTTAATATAAATTTTATTTTTTAACACTTGGAGTTTATTTTATTGCTTTTTGAAAAAATTTAAAGTCTGCCAATTTATGACATTTCACAAAATGTAATAATGCAATTCAAAATACCAAACTTGAACATGAAAATTGGTAATATACTTAAGTTTAATTGACAAAAGATGTTAGGAACGAAGCTCATTCACATACAGCATTTTCCAAGCCAAAATCCCACAGTATTTCAGCTTATTTAGCTTAAATTTGCAAGGTTTTAATATGCGTAATACATAATTGAGCACCCCACAGTATGATGTAAAAACTCGAGCTTCAAGGGAAAACTCAACCCTGAATTTGGATTCAAATTTCTCTTGTTTTGGGATATAAAACGACAAGAGATCAAAGCTTGAACTCAAAGCAACTCTCATCCCCAAAGAGTTAAAAAACGCATGTACAACTGGAAATGAAAACCAACATACGCATTGACAAAAGTGGAAGTTGCATTGCTTTAGAAGGGCTAAGTTTGTTTTAAAAGGGTGAATAGACGGTTAAAATATTAGGCTAGAAAGTGCCTACCATGTTGGTTGTTGGATGATTGTGCCCCTAGTTCTGTAGAAGGGAGCCCCTTCAAACATGGCTGCCCCTGCGACTCCATCACGGCACCCCGCACCACTTGACAAGAAAACTAAATAGCCGACTACTGAACTCGACAAAACTAGACCCCACCATGGGAGGGCACGGGAATTCCGTCCGAAGACATCGTCGGCAAAACTTCGTTACATTTTCGGAAACAAATTTTTGGAATATCAAATGTTGGTATTTGAAATGTAGTAGTTTTATGCCGTATTTAGTACATATATGTGAATTTATATATTCTAAAGCTTAAGTAGATATTTCAACTGAAAAAAGTTACAAATTTTACACACATTTTCAACCGATATTATTTCGATGAATTGGTATTTAAAATTATATATTTTTTAACTTTGCCATTATTTTTAATTTTACCCTAGCCGTATAGTCTTTCTTACATAAAATAAGTAACATATTTTTATTTACGGCCGCAATTTTGGAACCAGGGTACGCTGTGTAAAACTACGCACTGTGGGGGAGGGGGGACGGGAGATTTTTCTTTCATACGAAGTATCATCGGAAAACCTTCGTCGGCTTTTCGTAAATATCCGTTTCAGTAAATCCTGCAAGGATCGTGTCGACGATCGTGTCGGGTTTGTCTGTACCATTGTCTGGTTCTTCGACTGTTTTAAAAGGAAACAGGAGCAGTTTCTTTAGAGTTTAGCGTCCATGTTTGGATTCAGATTTTTATGATCTGGCAAATTAGGTAAAAACTCAGGTAAGAATTGTTTCCCCCTACTTTTTTGATGACTAATTGAGCGGATTTTTTGTGGATTAAGTATAAAAGTACTGAATCTAGACACACAAAGTCAAAATGGCGCACCTTCGTATTGCTAAGCTGGGGGTATTTATGCCGGTTTATTATTCCTCCTTCCGCAGGTTTATAGTTCTATACACAAGAAAAAAGACTATTTTAAAATCTTCTCAAGATTACTCTTAGTATTATAAAAACAAAGAATTTCAATTTTTAGCCTTTTAACTTTAGAAAACGTCGAAATCCTTCCATTGCAGATGTTTAGTTAAATGTCTTTTGTTTATATAGAATATATCCAGGTCGGCTCGGCGAAATCGCATCCGAACTTCACCTTTAAAGATTCCTTCAGATTGCAATTCGTGAATTATTTGCACTACTAAATACTTAAGAGAGAATTTTCCCTGGATTTTATTAATGAAAAATATGTAGTTTTATATTTGAATGATTGAATCCAGTTCAAAGGTCTTTGTTAAAGTGTCTCAAAAGAAATACCATAATTCAGAATGTTAACTATTTATAATTGCACTTAAATTTGACTTCAATTTAACCCATCCCACCTGTGCAGTCCAGATTTATGCACCTATCTGGCTATTTTTATTATTAATATTTCGTATTTTAAATGTCTTGCATTTGGTAATATTGGCATTTTTTCATAAAATTTTTTCAGAAAAAATATAATTACTCCTGTTTTAGAGAAACAAGGATAAAATGAACCCTATTGCAACCCTTGCAGGGGTGGGTCAATTGAAGAATCGGAGGGGGGGGGGGGGACTTCAGTGTTAGGCATACCTCTATAAATCTGAGAAAAGGGGGACCTGGAAGACTTCGGCATTAGAAGACACTTTATGACTAATTAAAATGAAAAGGGGGGGGGACCATGGACCCTTGGGCCTACCACTAAATCCGCCCATGGCTTGCAGTTCTTCCCCCCCCCCCCTCCTTGGGGAATCCTATGACAGGTATCAATTCCCTCATTGGATATTCCCATGTATCATAATGGACATGAGCAGAACATTGGGCAAACCAGAAATATATTCAATTATGGTATAATTGTTACATTATGTGATTGGGGAGACACACAAAGGGTCAACTTACCCCACCCTAAAATTCTATAGATCTTATGCAAAAGGTGGGGCCCTACGTTGGATAAAGAAAATGCTTTCTTAACTTGGAAATACTTTTGTGACCAACACCACAAGTGAGTTACTAAATGTGCACAGTTTCAAAGTATTAAGACAAATATCTTTAGAGTGAGAATTAAAATGTGAAAAAAACTTGAAAACAAGGCTTTTCTGTGCAGAAAAACAGGGCCCCTCTGGATACCAGCCTTGTAGCTGAATGGGTGACCCTGGTTATTATATTTACATTTCTGTGCATGAATTCATTGGCATAAACAGAGCATAATGAACAAAAGGCGTTTCAGAAAATGCTTATGATTTAGAAGGTGGTGAGGATTGAACTTACTGGTATAGACAGGGATCTTAATCCAATTGCATTAATTAGATAGCTTCCCAAACTACACATACCACAATTATTTCTTGTTTTACAGATTTCCAGACAGTGAATCGTCTTCTGTTTCAAACATTGCTGTAAAATATATTTATGGAAGACATTTTTATGCAATAAACAAAGAGTTGGTGGAGGAGCAATAACTGAAGACATGTCTGCAGAACCTCTCCAAGACAAAAGGAATGTCATCAATTGTGATGATGTCCTCCTGCTATGTGAGAAACCACCCATAGATGATGATACGAAAAATACTGCTGGTGAAATAGGAAATGAAAATGAAAATGAAAATGAAAATGAAAATAGTGGGGAAGTGGATGAAACAAATGCTGGCGTAAACGAAGATGGAGGAGAAACCAACTGCGATGTAAAGATGAGTGAAATGAGTGTGAAAAATACACAAGAGGAAAGTAGTGACTCAAAACATGGGAATGAGAATGGAAGTGAAAGAGAGAAGCCTGAAGAGGAAGTGGGAGGTGGAAAGAATGAGGAAAGAGATGAAAGTGAAGATGATGAGGATATTCCATTGTCGTCCATCAAGTCCAAGCTAAGCAAGGAAGGATTGCAAAAAGGGACAAGAAAATCAACGAGGACGAAGAAAAATGTGTCGTATGAAGATGGTGATGTTGACGACCTTAATGACAGTGATGATGATGATGATGATGGGGGTGATGATGAAGATGATGGGGGTGATGATGATGATGATGGGGATGATGATGATGATGAAAATGATGATGACGATGATGAGGAAGAAGAAGATGATGATGATGCCTCCAAAAAACCCACATGTGTCATGTGTGACACGAAGTTTGAAAGAAAATCTGAACTTGCCAAGCACATGAATACTGTTCATTCCGACTCTAAGCCATTCAAATGTAATGTATGTAACAAAGGATTCAAAAGGCGAAGCTGTATGATAAGACACAAA
This sequence comes from Actinia tenebrosa, assembly GCF_029948245.1. NCBI lineage: Eukaryota > Metazoa > Cnidaria > Anthozoa > Actiniaria > Actiniidae > Actinia > Actinia tenebrosa. The sequence goes on from NW_028292584.1 coordinate 6,274,954, forward strand.
CACCTTCACACCGAAGAGCGTCCTTACCCGTGTCCTGAGTGCAAAAAAGCCTTCAAGACCTCCTATGCGTTGTCTTCTCATCGTGTCACGCATTCTGAAGACAAACCATACAAGTGTAGTGAATGTGACAAGGGATTTCCACGTTACAGTCAACTCAAAGATCATTTTCTGAAGCACACGGGAGAAACTCCTTACGTCTGTGACAAGTGCGACAAGTCTTTCACTACCTTACGAAGTCTTTCAAGACATCTACTCACCCATAAATACAATACTAAGAGCTACAAATGTGAACAGTGTAACAAAGCATTCAAGGGCTTGGAAGCCTTGACCAAGCACACTGAGAATCATACCAAAGAAAAGCCTTATAAGTGTACCTTTTGCGACAAAGCGTACCTCAGACGTAAGCTCCTTCTTGATCACGTGCAGGCGCATAGAGACGGCGTCCAGAAACACATTTGCATTATTTGTGACGAGATCTTCTATGACTCCAGATCACTTCACCAACACCAGAAAATCCACAAAGTTGACAAGCTTTACCAGTGTGAGGATTGCTTCAAGACGTTCCGCAGAGCTTCGCAACTTAAGGACCATTTGTTGACTCACACGGGCGAGAAACCTTTCAAATGCAGCCAGTGTCAAAAGTCATATTCGACGTCAAGGTCGCTCGTCAGACACGAGCGAAATCACACGACGGAAAAGCCCTACCTTTGTAACGACTGTGGGAAATCTTTTCAGCTGTCCAAGCAGTTGACTTCACACAAGTGTGCGGTACAAGGTGATGAGTGTTGTCGCTGTACGCAATGTAATGCTGTATTCAATGTCTTTCAAGAACTTATCGATCATCTGTGGACTCATACTGATAGAGAAGTTTATTCGTGTGAGGACTGCAGTAGTAGTTTTATTACATGGTCAGATTTTGCTAAACACACCACGATCCATTCTGAGAAAGGAAAGTTCAAGTGCACCAAGTGTGAGAAATTTTTCAAACGCCCACATTCTCTCACCGGACACATGCTGTCGCACTCTGAAGACCTTCCATTTGGATGTACTCATTGTAAAAAAGAATTCAAGTGCTCTGCTTATCTCGTCAAACACATGCGCAACCACAAGGACCTCAAGCCCTACGAGTGCTCCAAATGCGGGAAGCGTTTCTCACAGTCGAGGTTACTAGCAATCCACTCCTTGACCCATAAACAAGAAAAAGGCTCCAAGTGTAACGATTGTGATTACGAGTTCTCAGATCCGTATTCCATTGAGGTCCATTCCTTGTGTCATGAAGACGATAAGCCCTATCCTTGTACAGAGTCCGGCTGCAAGAGAGCTTTCAGGACCTACGCGGACCTTAATTTACACCAGCGCTCGCATACCGGTGAAAAGCCATATAAGTGTTCCAAATGCCAGAAGGAATTTGTGCATTCCACGATATTCAATATGCATCTGAAGGCGCATAAAGAGAACAGTTGCTTTCAGTGTCTTCAGTGCATGAAAGAATTTTCAGCAGTTCTTCCACTTACAGAACACCTTAGAGTTCATGCCGGTGAAAAGCCATTCCGGTGCAATAAATGCGGGAAGTCCTTTGGAAGACTGTGGTCGTATAACAAGCATCGCCAAATGCATAAGAAACAATTGGTATACGAGTGTAGACATTGCAGTAAAGGATTTGTTGTTTCTCATTTATACACTCGTCATCTTCAGAGCCACAGAGGAACCAAATAGGTCTCATGATTACTCACTGTTGCAAGGAAAGTCTACAAGAAAAGGTTAAGTTTGTCCCGTTTGAAATTGCCCTATTTCACTATGACGTCACTGCTTGTTTATGTGGGGGATGGAATCGCCAAATCCACTGTATAGAAAATTCAACAAAATTTGCTCCTAGCGAAACAGTTTAATCTAAAATGGCCTGGTTTTCAGATATAATATGTGTTAATATGTACTAAAAAATATTCTGAGCGTTTGTTGGCTATTCTACTTCTCTTCGTGGATAGATACGGGTTTTAGAACAGTTTTCGGTAAATTTGCGTTGATTTGACCCCGTCCGACGACCATGATCCTTTGCGTTTAAACAATAGATTTTGATGTGACGTCATAGTGAAATAGGGCAATTGGGGTGGAATTATGCTTTTATTGTGTGCAAAGTGTTTGTGCCATGAAGTAACCAGGAGTATCACTACCCTCCCCCCTGAAAAAACAACCAAGCTTAACCAATTACATTGCGAGATATTACTGAATATGTCATTACAGACAATTATCACGTGACCTAGTTTTATGGTTTGTTCCTACGCAACTAAATCTAAGGACACGGTGCATCATTGCGCGCAATTTTGCAGGCATTCGATTACGCCATCCATGTCAAACGACGCAATTTGTTTCACTCGATGTTACTGAAGTAGAAAACGATAATACTTCAGTAACTCTGCCTGCAACTATTACCCGCAATGTTGCCACGTGTGTTCGCACCTTAAGACCACATTTTAAGGATTTTAAGAATGTCTGGGGAAAGAGGTGGGGAAGTTATGAAGAGTATGAAAAAAAGGTGCCAGGTAAAAATCCTTCTGTCCCCGCCTTCCTAGACTTCATAGGGGCAAGAGGAATATCTACGATTGCGACGTCAACCGCGGAAGTGTAAATGATTTCTCTTTGGAGTTCTGTTGGAGATTTCATTCAAAACATTGTCAGTAAAGTCAACTCATCCACAGGGAAGGTAGACTTTGAAGGCGGGAAACCCTGAAGTGAAGTTAATTACATTTCCGGTTGACGTCACGCCGTCCTAGATTTTGTAAATCTTAATTCCCCTCAAATGTCTATAAAAACGTTATAATGAGGACCTTAAAATTTAATGTAACCTATGTATATGTCTTATTAGGATTAGAAATGGGGAAATCATCAAACCCCGCTATCTCTTAAATGAACTTCATTTTTACTTTAGTGGGACTAGGATATGTACGCCAAGAAGTGAGGACCACTACAAGTGGTGTTTGACAAATGGTAACGATTTACCAGTTAAAATGTTTAGATGAAATCTATCCAATGCGTTGTAAGACAAGTTTCATGACGAATATAAACCTTTTATTAAGTTTGGGCGTAATGATTTCCCATTACACACTAGGCGTCACCATTAACTGATAAGCCTGGTTGTTACTAGCGACGGAAGCAAAAGCACAAACGCAAGCCATCGTAAGAAAAACGAAATCTTCAGTTCTTTTGCGCATGCGCTTGCAGTTGGGCTTGCGTTTGCACTTACGTCGTTTTTTTTATAGCGAGAACTTGCACTAACTTGGAGTTACGTCTGCTTGCGTCGCTAGTGAGAACCAGGCCGGCTTTAACGATTGCACACGAGAAGACACATGAATATGGTGGTACGATCTCGTACCCAGAGCCCTTATTTCTTACTGCGCATTCTCGACGAAATGATTGGGCTCTGGAAATCTCCAAACCGGAAGACCCAGATTCTGGGTTTCTCGCACATGCGCATTATGACAGACTAGGTAAATTCAAAATGGCGGACGATGTTCAACGAGCATGTGAATTTGCGCTTGGAAAATTAGGTTTTGAAGATGGTTTTCAGTTAAATTAACTCCGAAAATATCTATTGGATGGACATCAATACAATTTCCATTACAAAACCGGCAAAACTTTGAAAAATCCTGCCCTACAGGCTTTTTTGGTGTACTTAATTCGAGACTCCATCTTGTTTATTTTCCCTAGTACTGTAATTTTTACTTCCGGTATCTTCCTTTGTTCTCGAGAACCAATCACAGCACAGGAAATATTGGAGTTTTCCAGAGCCCAATTATTTCGTCGAGCATGCGCAGTAAGAAATAAGGGCTCTGGGTACGAGATTGATGGTAGTACAACTTAAACTAAGATTCTTGTTCTCAAGACAACGACACGTGGTATGAAATGGGGAGACATTACGCCCATAAACATAGGCTTATTCAAGGGTATAGATTTATTTAAACTTTTATAAAAGATATATTAATAATATAGAAATAGTCATTACTTATAAAGCATTAAGATATATATAAGTCGTAAAAACAATAGGATGATTATAAAATTAAAGTTGTATGTAGGTAATTATAATAATTTTTGACGAAAAAACTGACGAAGGGTTTTAAGTAAATTTTAACAAAAGGTATACGCGTATTTTAATATTCAAGTATAGAAAGATAAATAGGTAGTAATTATATCATCGTGCTATGCGTAAAAATCATTGTTTAAGTTGAGAATTGACCTAGTTTACCTTGTATGTATAAAATATTTCAGACCACATGTCGTAACCGTGGAAAAAACATTGCGACAAACACCGGCATTTGATAACGGAGAATGAGAGAAGAAACAGTTGAATGTAAAGTTGAAATAAAATTTATGAAATAAGTAACCATCTTATTGCGAAAACCATACGAGGCTTAAATGACTCGAACGTCTGCAATAGAGTGTTTTTCATAAGCCAGTGGTATACATTAGTTACAAGATTATTTAAGTATTATTACACTATTACGTTCTAATTGGTACACTTTGTTTCATGAGTTTATAAAAACCACTCTAAGACTTACTTTCCTTTTTTGTCCATATCCATTGAAAATTTTAACTGACTTCAAAAAAAACTTTTTTTGCAATACAGCATGTATCTCGATAAGTATTTTTGAATTATTGTTCATGAATTTAAATCTCATTGAAATTCTATTGCCCTTACAAGTTTGGAAAAACTGGCAAAATAAGTTCATGGTATGCTGATCAAATTTGAGAGGGTTTAAAAGAAACTAAAATAAAATTGCTTCTAATCTTTTGCCTTGAATAGGCCTCTTTAGTTCGATCGGGCATAATGTTTTCCCATTTCAGACCAAGTGTCACTCCCAAGAGTATCATTCCTTTGTTAAATAGTAACTAACTTATCTAATTTAGGTGACGTCAACTATTCAACAGTTTGACTGAATGCACTCTTCATAGAGACCCTAGGGACATATAGTCTCCCCCACAGCCGCTTTCAGTGTCGTCACGCAACGCTTTCTCCCCTAAGGAGAGAAAGCGTTGCGTGACGACACTGAAAGCGGCTGTGGGGGAGACTAAGGGACATATGGCATAGGGACTGCGGAACGCTTAAGTGAAATGTGACAACTTCTAGTTCCTCTTGTGTAATTAAAAATCAACCACACCCTAAATCCATTGTTGGATGTAGGTTCTTAACTCAAATCCTTAAAGCCGGGGGCGGAATTGATATTAACAGGGGAGAACAAGGCTGAATTATAAACCCGGGACAGGTTTTTAATTACACGGATATATTGTAAGCACTAAATTTCCAAAAGAACAAAGCAACAGTAATCTATCTCTCTGAATTCAATGTAATGTAGTATTTCGTGTTTTGCATCGAAACAATGGAATTTAGGGCTTAGTTGATAGTTAAACCAGTTCAAACGCACGGGCTCGGCTTTGCATTAGAATTCAAGAATTCAAAACCTCGCCCTAGCGTTTAAACCTTTATTTAATTTTAGTGTTTCGTTTGAAAGAAAAAAAGTTTATTGAAATTTTGTTTTGTACAGCGAGTATTGTGACGGAAAGATAAATCCTGATTTTGAAATTTACAAGCTTTGTTATACTTAATAACTAGCCGTTGCATTGCCATAAACGATGTGTAGTGTGGATTAAACAGTTTTGTTCGTTTTTTACATCATTTTCAGACCCTCGACTTTTTACCCTCGACCCTCGACTTTTTACCCTCGACCCTCGACTTTTTACCCTCGACGCGCGACCTCCAGCCACACTCCATGTCAAGTGGCGTGACATGCACTGTGTGCATTCTACGGTGGCCCACAAGTCTCACGGCAAAACAAAAACTCACGGCAAAACAAAAACTCACGGCAAAACAAACTAAACTCACGGCAAAACAAACTACACTCACGGCAAAAGGCAATAAATTCACGGCAGAATAAACTAAACTCACGGCAGAATAAAGAAAGCCACGGCAAAATAAACTAAACTCATGGCAGAATAAAGAAAGCCACGGCAAAATAAACTAAACTCACGGCAGAATAAAGAAAGCCACGGCAGAATCAGAGGAGGGTGATCAAGTCGCGTGAAGCATTGTGGGGTAAAAGTTTCATTATGCTTCATTTGCATTTGACTGTCGTTGTGTTAACATCTCCTGGCGAGAAAGTATTATGAATGCCAAATCTGTCTCACCGGTTTGGTGTGGATTTTCTTGCAGTTGGTGATTTCCTATATCTACACTGTGTGTACTTTCAATTTCTACATACTTGTACGGTGAAGTCTCTGCCATTTATAGCGATAAAACTAATTGGGGGCCACGTTAGCTTCACTGGCAACCCTCGCAAACGAAGGATTGTTTTGTTTCCTGACTGCCAAAACATCTGAGAACTAAATGACGAAAGGTGGCCTTTGACCATAAGGGTGTTACTTGCCTCAAAATGTTGCTAAGTGGTGGATATTTCATTTGATAACTTTATTCAAATGCGATTGATTGAGCTAGAACATCGAGCATCCAAAAACCGATCGGCTTGGAATCACATACCCGGCGACTAAGATGACAAACCTTGAATCGATTTTTCTCTTCAAAAATATCTCCTAAAACCATTCATTTCATTACATACATTCATTTTTAATTATTTCTTGTCAAGCTTAGGTTCTTATCATTGAAACTTTTTGTTTTGGAATAATTATAAAACGTTCTTATTGTTTCAGGGTCAATATTGAAGTCTAAAGTCTTTTAAAGGTTATGATAAATTGATAAACTTTGCATTGTAAATTTAATAGTATTTAACCAGACGCCATTCGTATTTACGACATCAAAACCGCTGAGAAATTGCTCGCGGTAAAAAAAAAAAATCAATAGGGAACCCAATACGTCGTTGCCCATCACAACCTTCATTGTATTCTGCCGTGGCTTTCTTTGTTCTGCCGTTGCTTTCTTTATTCTGCCGTGAGTTTAGTTTATTTTGCCGTGAGTTTAGTTTGTTTTGCCGTGAGTTTAGTTTGTTTTGCCGTGAGTTTAGTTTGTTTTGCCGTGAGTTTTTGTTTTGCCGTGAGACTTGTGGGCCACCGTAGCATTCTCATTGGCCGAACGTGATTTGTCTCGAGTGGTCACGCCAAACGCCGAATTAAGCGAGATCAAATTAATATAACACTGAGGTGGAATCATAGTTATAGCGCTTTTTGTGGGCTTACATTGTATAAATTTGCAGAATGTTAGGAATATCAAGGAGAAAAGCTTTCCAATTAGGACATTTCTTTCTTCAAAAAGGATTCAGGGCAAGCTCAACGAAGACAACAAAGAGCGTTGGACTCGTTGGAACAGGAAACCTCGGCTCAGTGGTAGCCGTTGCTCTTAGGGATGCTGGCATACCGTTAAAGGCATTTGATCTAAATCAAAAGAACTATGAACTACTTCGAGACAACGGTACAGTGTTAGTAGACTCGGCAAAAGAAGCAGCAACAGATGTAGACGTGCTCATTACCGCGCTTCCAAAGCCACAGCATGTCAAGGCGGTAATGGAAGAAGGCGGGCTTCTTCATGCTCTCAACAAGGGTAGCATTTGGATTGATCATACGACTACCGACTACAATGAGACTATTCGACTATGCAAACTGGCTGAAAGTCTCGGAGTTCGTGGAATAGAGGCCCCATTGACGGGGGGTATTACCCTCCTTAAGGATAAAATGATGACAGTGTTTGTAGGGGGCGAAGAAAAAACCGCTCACGAATGCAAGCCGGTGATGGACACTTACACTGGAACCTTCTTGTATTTTGGCCCAGTAGGAAAAGCCACAGTAGCTAAGGTGATTTCAAACATGTTGGCTGCAGTACATTTGGTTTGCGCTGGAGAGGCGCTCATGATCGCAAAGCAAGCAGGCTTAGATATAGAGAATTTCTTTGATGGAATACGCGCTAGCGCTGGGAATTCTTATGTGTTCGAAACAGAGGTACCTCTTATGTTTAAAGACACGTACCACCCTGACTTTACCATTGATCTACATTGTAAAGACCTGAATCTAGGAAAGAGCATTTGCAATTCTCATGGAGTGCCCTGGGATAAACTAGAAGTGATGTCTGCTGGGGAAAAGATGTATCAGAAAGCACTAAAGAGGTATGGCGAGAATGTAGGTTCAAGCTACCCTGCCAAGATGCTGGCGGACGATCTACAAGTGTCTCATCATTTAAAGAACTGGGAAGATTGGAGCTACTCTATAGAGAAAGTTACTGGAGGGAGCTTTGGTGTTGTGCAGAAAAGATCAAAAGTTCCTCTAAATGGACCGGCGCCATCAAAGGAACTTTCTTAGGTCACATCACAGGGAGCCCGGCTTTGGGATTTGTACATGAATAAATGAATCAATAAAGTGCTTTGGGTTTCCTGTGTTGAGATTTGAAACAAGGCGCTGATACGTTGAATTTCCGGTAATCGTACTACCAGTAACTTGATAGCAGATTAACGTAACGTATCAGTGTAACGCACGCCCTAGTAAATGGTAATTGCCAGCACTCGTCATGTTGACATTCAGACTGCGTTCCTCTAAAGCTCATTAGCACTGGTCCCATCAACCGCTGGTGCACATGTAACGATAAACTTGCCTTGTTTCAGCCCTTCTCTCTTTCTTACCATTTACTAGGGCGTGCGTTACACTAATACGTTAAATTTGAATTATAAGCTGCTCTCGAATTACTTACATTAATCTGCTATCAAGTTACCAAATCTCAACATAGGAAACCCAAAGCACTTTATTGATTTATTTATTCATGTACAGATTCCAAAGCCGGGCTCCCTGTGTTATGTAGTGACCGTTTGTATACACTTTGTATGGGTGTATTGAGTTACGATTATTATGTAATGTCATTAACATAGGAAACGTGGTCGTTTTGATGTAGCATCACCAAGCCGGGCTCCCTGTGGCCTGCACGCTGGCTATTAAAGGTCACATACCCTTGGTGCCAAAGTTTGAAAGATGCACAAGGGTTAATGCCTTTCGTGGTCAGGTTCCACTAAGCTGGACATCTCAAACTATAACCAATAATTTATAATTTCATAATAACATTTAATTTTATACAATATATATATTTTGTTTTGCATAGAATAGTATTTTGGAAAATTCTGGAAGATTTAGTGTCTTGATACTGAACTAGAGTTTACAAAAATAGAAGTAAATTTTACCTTTTTGAAGTGAAAAATGATTGAGCTTTACAAAACTGAACGCTTTGCGATGTGTCTACATTGTTAACGACATAAACAAGAAGGGTTTAACCTGTAGACTCTACAAATGGTCGCGCAACAGATACATTGTTGTAACGTAACCATATTTGTCACGAGTCATTTACAGGATAAATATTGCCATTTAGCCTCGTAATGAAGAGCATCAGAACGAGGTTTGTAGGCAAAATAGAGTTCCTCCCTAGGCCATATAAATGATAATTTTCTAAATCTATCACATTGATTCTTTTGAAATATTTGAAGCTTCGACTTTTACATGAACCGAGTATCTGATAAAGTATAACGTTTGAGAATTGGGTTACCATTATTATATTTTAAATATTTTAAATTTTATATCTTTTCTAGAAATAGACAAAAAAATTAAATATCTCCCAAAGAATGTGAAAAAAAAAAAAACCACTAATAAGGGACTATTAGTTTTTTAACCTGAGTAAATTCGGTACATGAAAGTTTGAAGTTGAAATACCTTTTACGTGCACAGCCCTTTTGGACAGTGTATTCGTATACTCTTCTACTAAATGAAACGTAGAAAATAGAAAGAATAGAGTATGAATCTACTGTTGACATTTCCCCCCTATTGCCAGTGATTTCTTCTAAGGATGAACAGTAGGACAAACAGGAACCTATAACTCCTTTGAAATTCATTCAAAATGGCAGTTATGACAGTTATGAACACCATTTTGTATGAATTACAAAACCAGCAAATTAATGGCTTCAACTCCCTAAGTTACCGTTGCTATGTCCCACAAGCTCAAAAATTTGGATGCATTATTTATGCTTAAAACTCAAACCACACAAAATTGGTTATAATTTGCCTTAGTTTTGACATTTCCATGAAGGAAAAATTCTTTTAATCTTTGTGGTGCTCTTGAAAATGTTAAATTTATTGTTAAATTTCAGTAATTGTTAGTTTGTGGGATGGGGTAAGCATTGGCTTTTACTAGAAAAAAGAACTAGATACAGTGATTTGTTCACTTTTGGGTTGGAACCATTAATTTTACAGGCAGCTATGACTTCATAGAAAATTTCTATTCCCCTCCCTCCCCTCCATCTTATCAAAATGAAATGAAAATAGATGCTATTTAGCTGATATCAGCTAATTCTTCAGCCATCGAATGCAACAATGCAAGTGTTGCTGTCACATCCTCCTTTTCAGTTTCATCCTCAGCATCATCTGCATCATCCATTGGTAAAGCAGCAATGCAATCTTCTGCTTCTTTGTTGTCTACACTAGTTCTTGGGCTATCAACAGATTTATCTGTCGATAGCGTATCGGAAGTATGATTTACTGGTTCAAAATACACGGACGAAGAAGTCTCCATGTTGAATACAGCTTTGTCGATTTCACTAGGCTCATGTTCCATGTCGGAAAAGTCGTCTTCGCTAGTTTGCAAAATATCATCGTCTAAGGAGTCCATTGCTATACTAGTGTTTAATAGATCCAGTTCATTCTCTGTGTTTTCTGCGCTATCTTTAACGGGAAGAGGAACTTTAAATCCTTTTGTTTGGGGTTCCTGTTTGATTTTAGTGACTTGTTCTTGTTTTACTACTGTAGTTTGTGGAGCATTCGTAGACATTGTTTCTTTCGGTACTTCAATCTTTACCATATTTTTCAGAGCCTTTAAATCTTCTGAAAGTAATTAAGAGAAAAGAAATTTAGCAAAATTTTTCACAGCTGCCATGTTGGTTCACAATAACAAAGCATTCCTCATAAGCTTCTCTTTCATTGATATTCATATCTCAAAGGATTTATAGCCATGTGGGACCTTGCACCCCAAAAACTAGAGTAAGACTTGATTATTTCTGGGCATCCCCATGGTATCTCTATCTCCTGGGTCAATATTTTATTTTGATGAGAATGATTAGTAGATTTCTACTGGTCAATTCTCTACTTTCCAATAACCCGTAATGCTTTGGTTGTTGGTTGGTAACTGGCCAAAAAACCTTTTCCAGGGAGTTGAAATATGTAACACTATAACCATGCTCTGGATTCAGATATGCCATATGGGCCACTGTTCTTCATAACAGAGGACACCTTAGACACTCACGCACCTGCTATTTGTTTCTTATCTTGAGCTAATGCCGCTCTTTCATCAGCCAGATATAGTCGATACAGCATGACCATTTCTGATGACGGCTCTTTACGCTGCAAAACAACAAATCATATCATTATTTTCAAGTTTTTTTCCAGGTTCTTCATTTTTTCTCTCTTTGTAAAACCTAACAAGCTAAACTCTCATTCCATCTGTGAGTTAGCAGTGCCCCAACTTTGGCAGATCTGGTGCAAAAAGGAGCTAGTTTCTGATTAGGGGGTACCTAAGTTAGGTAGGGATGCTTAGATGAATATGAATCATAGCTCTTACCAAACTTTCTTCCAACATGAGAGTTCTGTATTTGTTTATCATCTTTTCACTCCGCTTTATCAGTTGATCAGCCACAGTGTTAAAGAGACCTTCGGCTGTACACAAAATAAGATAAGATGTAAGACAGTGAGGGAGATTCTTCAAATATCTTTTAGAAATAGCATATTTTATCATAGTTTCCCCCACAGCCAGAAGAGTGTACATTCTATCAACTCTCACAGCTGCGGGGGAGACTAATTTTGTCAATGTTGGTGGAAAATATTTTGCTTTGACTTTTAGATAATAGAAAACAATGTTACACCTATATATTGCTGGTACAATGTGATTAGCTATAGAATCTCTTAATAAATCATCAATGCTTTATATGCATTGCGATGCGCTTGACATCAAATGTATTCAATTTCATTTTATAAAACAAATTTCTAAAGAATAAATTTAGGTCAAATGCAGAAAATAGGAATTGTGAGATTTATTAAATATTTACTAACATTTTTCTATATCTTTTGGGGTTTGACCAGGGTCGTGATAAACATGATAAGTACGTAGTTTATTTATAGCGTCAATTCTTGACTTGAACGGAGTATGGATGTCTGGATGGGTGACCACTTGCTGGTCTTGATACAGTGCACTCTTTAACCTATCAAATAAAATGGGTGTAATTTTATAAATCAGTGAGAAATAAAATAAGTCAGTCTTGACTGAGCTAATCAAGAGATGGAAGATTGTGTAGGTGGATTGATAGTTTGATGTTTGTATATGTTTGATAAATGACTGGATGGTTGGATGGATAGATGGATGGATGCATGAATAATTGGATGGACAAATGGATGGATGGAGGGATAGATGACAGATGGATTTATGAAAGAACTAACACTAAGAAACGAGGGTCTTCTTAATAAATGACATCAACAGTTACCTTGTAACAACTTTAGGAGGTTCTTGTGTTTCTGGATGGGATCGTTTTATGCCTCTATTTGGTTCCTGAATAATAAAAAATTTTTTTATCAGACTAAAAAGCTATTGGAGATTTTTCTATGCATAGTACTGGCCACTTGTCCTATGTAGTTTTTCCTTTATTTATTTATTTATTTATTTATTTTTTGCTCTTTTGTTATCTCATTTGTTAGGTATTGGCAAATCTCATAAAAAATTAAAAAAAAAATAGAAAATCCTATGACTTGGTTTGTTGTATATTTTACTCTGGTAAAAAATCGATTGCCAAACTTGCTTACCTGTTTTACTGTCGTGGCTATCTTGGAAGAAACCTGTGAAAAATTGAAGGGTTAGTTAAAGTGTATATCAAGGATAAAATTTCATTTTCAAAATGAAAGTGTAATTTACGACAAGTGTCCTGAAATGAAATAACCTAAAAGTGTACAAAGTCATATATTTCAGATATAAGAATGATTTGCAAATGAAAAAAAAGCAGTACTTTCCACAACAGCATTTTCGTATAATAAATGAATTTACGTCATCTTATTTGCATATCAATATTTCAAATGTTTATGTCTCCTAAAAGAAAATTTTACATACAAAAAAAAATGCAACCATACTACTACACTAATCACATATATGTGATTTTGAAAATAATATTTTATCCTTGATATACACTTTAATAAAGTGCCACACAAAGATACATGAAGAAGCAACCACTTACAAAGTATGATAAACCATGACAATCAATACAAAAAAGGAAATAAGAAAATAAATATGAATAAATAAATAACAATTAACAATGGTTCCACAGAGTTGCCCTACTTGCATGATGAATATCATTTTACCTTACCACCCCCCCCCCCCCACCCATACCAGAATCCCTTGTACACTTTCTTTCGTTCAGTTAATTAGCACTAATTGTTTTAATATTCTAATAATGTAATACTAACTTAAATAAAAAAATGATATTGGCAAAGCATCTTGGTAGGGGGAGTGAAACGACACCAGCATGCAAGCATCCTATTGCGATTTAGAAGTTGCAGAAAAAGAAAAAGAAAACAGAGAGAAAAACATTTGAAGCACAGGAGAGAATGAACAAGTCTACTCAAATAAAGCAGAGGCGATTGCTCTCACTACTACTCCAAACATGCTTCCCCTTCATACAGTAGACCCCTAATTTTAATTTCACCCTTAATATCATAATAAAGAAAATTTTATGCATCCCCAATCATCAAAAGCCCTAATGCTAGATTCTATTGCTAACCTGGTTGGTTGTAACTGGTTGTCGGCCTGAAGTCTGCAATATTCTCGGTACATGTGCCATCTTGGTCTGCGTTTTTGGCGTTTGTTGAGATGACAACTGCTTTTGAATCTGTTGTACAAGTGCTTGTCGTTGGATTAGAGTTTGTGGTGACTGTGGCATCTTGCCTGCCTGTTGTTGGATTGTGTGCAACTGCTTCACTTGTTGTGCACTGAGCACAGTCGTGCCAGTCTTGCTCCCCGCTGGAGTATTATTCTGAATAATAATGGTTTGCTGATTGGGTTGTTGCTGATTCTGCATCTGTTGCAAAGCTTGGAGCTGTTGTGGTGTGATCTGAATAGTTTGAGTCTGTTTAGCTCCTTGTACTCCTAATTTCTGAAGCATTTCTGGCTGTCTTATGATAAATACTTTTTGGACAGCTCCTAAATTCTGCAGCTGTTGCACTTGAGCTGGCGTTAGTTGCTGTACGGTGGTACTAGAACCTTGTGAGGGGGTCAACGACTGCTTAGACTGGAGAATGAAGTTCTGTTGGGTTACTGGTTGAGGGCTACCCTGTTGGCTGTTCACAGTTTGTCCTTGGGTTCCCATAACATTTTGAACAAAAACAGTGCTATTTTGATTGACCTGTTTGGCTTGACTGACCTGTTGAATATTGCTAACAACTTTAGTTTGCTGTTGTTGTTGGTTCATTAGATTCTGTAGCTGGACACCCGAGTATTTTGAGTTTCCAGCAGTTGTGGTAGCACCTGTAGATAAAGGTGGGCCACTTTTCTGAACTAAAAAATTTCCTTGACTAACGATCACCATTGGCTGTGAAACAGAAGCATTTGCTTGACTGCTTCCAACTGGTATCTGTTTATTATTCACATTTAAAGTTTTTAAGCTTTGTTGATTTAAATTTGTAACATTTTGCCCAACATTTAAAGTTTGTTGATTTGACGACAAAGTGTTTTGTGCTACTGCAACAACTCGTTGATTCGGCGACACCATCTGTATTTGCTGATTACTAACTGCAATTTGATTGGCCATTGTTACATTTGCATTTGGAACAGTTTGGCCAATCGTCTGCGCAATCGGTTGCTGCTGCAACTGCATAATACTTGGTTGAACATTAACTTGTACTTTCTCAGACTGGTTTTGCTGTTGTACCAACTGCACTTGTTGAATCAACTGTTTCAGAATCTGCTGTTGCACTAGTAAGTTTTGTTGCTGCCCAGGTGAATTCTGTGCAAGAAGTTGACTTTGTTTCAGAGCAGCTTGAAGCTGAGCATGAGTAAAAACCTTCTGTTGTACATGACTACCTTGTGGCTGTGCCTGCTGCTGACCTCCAAGTTTCTCTTGAACAAGCTGTTGAATTTGCTGAACATGTTGTATGGGTTTTGCTGGCAATGACTGGACTGATGTTACCTGATTACTTGTTGCAATCTGTCTCACCATGTTTGTTATTTGTTGTGGGTAAAGTTGAGACTGGCTCTGAGCTCCCTGTGTTGTCGGAGCTTGAAGTAAATGTGCCGGCAGTTGTACCTGTTTGTTCATAACATTTGTTTGTGTTAATCTCATTGGAGAGGTGATTGTCAGAGCTGGATTCAAAGGTGGGGACAAAACTTGCTTGGGAGCGATTCTTTTAGGTGGGGTTGTCAGGATTGACTGTGCACTACCTTGTGCAGTTCTGTTAGCCTGTAAAGCTTGATACTGTGAGATTCTAGCTTTCTCTGTTCCATTGACACTAGGTGGAACATTAGATTTGGGTCGTACAGTTGTTTGTGCCATAGGCAACTGGTTTATAACTTGTGTAGTTTGTCTAGCGTTGCCGTGAGCAGTCATACCCACAGGAATTGTAGTATTTGGCCTAATTACTTGATTTTTAGGTTGTATAGGTATTGGTTTTTTACTTTGAAATGTTCCTCCTGTCGAAATCCCTTTAGAACTGCTAGCCATGGTACTGGCAGGAATATTAACTGCAGCTGGTTTAGCAACTTGAGAAAACGTTCTTGAAACATTTGACATTACAGGTGCTTTTGTATTATTCCTAAATGGACTTTGGGCACTAGAATTATTTAATGCTGCTTTTGAAAACTTTCTGTTTGTTTGCTGACCCAAAACACTTGTGGGGACATTAATGCTTGACAATATTGGTGATGTATTAGCAATAGAATGGCTGATGCTCTTCTGTCCAGCGTCAGACACCTGCAGCGAAAATGGAACATTAAAAATAAATACTCTATTATTAGGTTATCAAAAATATTGAAAAATATAAGCTCAGAGCTAAACAAATAGCAGCCAGACAAATTTGAGAATGGACTACTTTGAAGATACGGAGATCATCTTGGATTGCAAGGCATTATGGGATATATAGGGGGCAAATAGAGCTTTGTTACAGTAATGATGTTGATAAATTATATTAAAAGCTCACCACAAAAAATATAACAACAGATGAATTAATGTAGCACATTGATCACCTTTACCCAAAAGAGAAATAAAAACATACAAAACTCTATATATTTTCTGTTATCTTTGTTTTGTTTTGCCCCTTGGCAAGACAGCCGTTATATCGTCCATTAACTAAATGCCACTTAGGCATACATCGTAGGTTTCAATTGAAGGTATGTACTGGCAGTTAATCGCCTGGTACTTCACCTCTCATTACTAGCTATTTCATGTTTAGATGAAAAATCAAATTTAATCTAATACAGAAGACAGTGGCTTGTGAACAGAGAGCCTCCAACTCCTAAAATAACTGAATTTTCTGCCAAGGCTGGCAATGAGCAGAAATTATTTCATCCCTGTGGTCTTGGTATTTAATGCATATTCACCTTTATAGCTCTATTCTTTGTACTACTCAAATCCTCTCCATCTAGCAATAACTATGTGAGAACAAAGAGAAAAGACATTGATTTTAACATTTTACCATGTTTACATTATTTCTACACACTGATCGAGACAACAGTTGAGACATGGAAATCTGGCAATATACTAATGTCAATCAAATAAATTTTTCTGTACTGTTATATACTCTGATTAACGGCACTGTATTACCAAATTCACCAGTCATGACTGTTGTTTTGATCAGCGCATAGCAATCAAAACAATCAATCTATATTTACTCTTAATTGAGAAATAATCTGTCCTGATCGACACGAGTGAAAAATGTCTGTGCATGCTCTGAATCAGTATGCAAATTAGTCAAATTATGTGTAAATTTGACTTTCAAACATACCTGATAAATTGGACTTCACAAAATGCGAAAACTTAGTGCCCATGCTTGAAACTTAAGGCTAATTCTTTCATATTGTGTTTGGTAATTTCATTTCATTTTCGCTCAAACTCTTCAAAATTCTTAGAAAACGTGCTGAAATGCACGAACGTAAGAGTGTCACTTTATTGCAGTAATATTTAACGAGATGTGAGTCTTCAAGCGGCGAGATAAATATTCCCCAATAATCACTGAGTCTGAGGCAAATAATTGTTTTAGTATAAATACACAGGTGATTCTTTCAAAAAAAGAAAAAAAGAAGGTAAAAGGCATTTTTTCCCGGTAACAGTAACAAAGCAGCTGGCCGCCATTTTGGATTTTCACTCGAGGTGATTATCATGTGATAGTGTGAGTTTCTTGACCAATCAGCGCGTGAGATTTTCTATAATCACCTGCATATTTTTACTAATGTTCAATAGTTTAGTTCACTGGCTTTGAAATATGGTTTCAAGCTTTTCTTGAATAATAATATGCTTTATAACTGTAATGATTGACAGCTACTAACCAAACTGTCACCCACACCACAATGTTTGACAACACACCACAGGTATCCCAACTCAAGCATAGTTCTTTAGCAGTGTACATTTTAGTTTTTAGGCATAAATACAAGGCTAATAAATCTGTTTCAGTGCATTTGTAGTTTCAATAAAGAAAGTTATATTCATACCTGACTGTTACTTCTTAAAAATTCACTCAAAGCCGACGGATCACTACAAATAATATGAAACCTGGTTAATAGACTAATCATAAAATATTAGAGATTATTAACAAATGCAATCAAATTATGAGACTAATTTTCTAGATAATTGCATTAAAGTCATTAGACTTTTACAAAAATCCAATCCAATTTATCACCACGAATTAAGCTTTATATCATCAGTTTTTTAGAAGGATGATGAGAAATTTACCTTATAACATCCAACAGACATTTTCCACTGCCATCATCCATAACTCACATCACAATTCTAGAAATCAGAAGTAAAAATATTCAGTACATTTATAAGATTAGCTCACGAGGAGGCTGATTTTAACGTTATCGAGGCCCCTACGGGCTGGATTCTATATACTTCCTACATATATTCTGGAACCTGGCTCTTTTTCTGAAACGACTTCAATATAAAATTACAAAGACATTGAAAATGGCCACAGCACAAAGAAATCACCCAAAATTCTCAACTCCTTTCCAGATCCAAAGTTTCTAGCTTCGTAAATATGGATTGAGGGGTGCAAATTCACCCCTCTAGTGACGGGAAACGGTGCAAAAAACCGGGAGTTCTGTTTCAAACCTTTGAGAGCAATTCGTCTTGATGGCGTGCTCTTCCTTGCTTGCATGGGTCGTCTTTGTTGGTCTCCTACCGGCCTGCACGTGGGATTTTTCGATCCATAGTGGCTTAGTTGTGGGTAGTATGTACCTTAGTATGGTGGTAGTGCCCCTTGTACGGGCAAAGTTCCTGTTTTGGAGTGATTTTAGCTAAAATTTCACGACGGACATGCGACCGCCACTAGCATTTGTTCCAAGCAACCATCTGCGGGGGAGACCAGGGCTCGGACTTACCACGTGACTCATTATACTCCTACGTAATTAGGGGAATGAGGAGAGCGGAAGTCGGGGAAAGTGTACGAGGATTGCGGGTATAGTATTTGGAAAGAGGGAAATAAAGAAATGAAGAAAAATAAAAGGAAAAAAATAAAAAATAAGAATGGAAGGAAGAAAGGAAGAAAGACAGAAAGAAGGAAAGTACAGAATCATAGAGCAGATAAAGGTAGAAATGAAAAAAGACAGTGAAGTAAAGAAAGAAAGAAAAGAAAAGAAAAAAACAGAAAGGAAAAAAAAACAGAGCAAAGGCGAGGAACTGGAAAGATGTACAAAAGAAAAAGAGAAAAAACTGAAAAGAACAGAAAAAATGAAGAAAAAAAATGAAAAAAAAGAAAGAAGAGGACAAAAAAGATAAGGCAAGATAAAAATAAAAAATAAATAAAATATAAGCAACACAGGCATTGATGACTTTTGTGTCCAATATTTTGCAGAATTGAAATGTGTGATAAGATAGATGAATAAATGGCAAATGAAGTAAAAATAAACAGGATGGACACCCAATTTCATGCAATTACTATGTTGTGATCTCTTTTGCAATATGGTCATTTTTAATAATTATTCATTTTTGTACACTTAGAGATCTGATCATCTTAGTTGACTCATCTATTTCCCAGCTGACTTGTATTAAGCGTGCGTAGCGGCCCAAGGGGAAGGGAAGGGGAGGGGGACTGAGGAGAGGGAGGAAAGGTAGGGCCTGAAATGAACCCTCTTGATTTTTCCTACTGTCCCCTAATTAATATGCAAACTCTCAACCAATCAAATAAAAGAATAAAGTATCTGAATTAACTCCACTGACATCTGATTGGCATATCGAACTTATCAACCAATCAAAATTAGCGTTTGGATTCTGAATATTTGTAGGAAAAATCGAGGGGGTTCATTGCAGGCCCTATCTTTTCTCCCTTCCCCCTCCTCTTCCTCTCCTCAGTTCCCCCTGCTCCTCCCCCAGTCCCCAATCCCCTTCCCTTGGGGCCGCTAGGCAGGCTAACTTGTATTGAATGGACTTAACCAGAAATCATGCAACAGCATCCCACATTGCTAAAAATAACTGCTGCTCAATGGATGCTGACTTGCCGCATCAAGCTTATGGACATGTGACCAGTAAATGTTACCACTCAATAGGAACTGCCTACTAATTTACAGGTCAATGCACAAAAGTATGACCTCATTTAATGTAACATTGTATACTTTTATGCATTGACTTTTTGCTTCCAAATGAGCTTTCGCATGCTGGATGGTAGAACCAGCCAGCTTTGCAT
This sequence comes from Actinia tenebrosa, assembly GCF_029948245.1. Taxonomy (NCBI): domain Eukaryota; kingdom Metazoa; phylum Cnidaria; class Anthozoa; order Actiniaria; family Actiniidae; genus Actinia; species Actinia tenebrosa. The sequence continues at coordinate 6,294,838 of NW_028292584.1, forward strand.
TCAAATGTGTTGGTTTAAAGCACATGCATAAAATTGCTGGTCATACTTTGTACATAGTGCTGTAATAGTTGTCTAGCTAGACACAGACAAGTGATAATTTTTGCTGGAAACTGTTGAGTAATTGGCCATTATATTAAGCCTAGCCTATATGAAAATAAATATATCTGGTTGGTAAAAGAAGCTAGCATGAATGAAATTATTAACGGTCATACTTTTGCACATCACGCACATCATCTGTAATAGTTGTCTGGCCAGAAAAGGGCCGATTTTGGCCAGACACTGTTTAGCGATTGGCCATTAAATTGAGCCTTTCCTATATAGAAAAAAAATTTCACGTCTATAGTAGGATAAAAATATTGTTCTTTAATCTTGTAAATAATCTAATAAAATTTGCCATGACATCTAAAGGACTTTTGAAAAGTAATAGTCATATATATAACCATTACTGTTTCATACACAAGACCAAACAACGCAAAACACA